>NC_051847.1:186859822-186884755 GCF_002237135.1 Teleopsis dalmanni | reverse complement strand
ATTCACAATTTTTTCATTATATTTTTGAGCTTTTTGTTGTTTTTCTTCTGCAACGAGTCGTAGCTGCTCTAAATTCCTTTCTGGTGCGTTTTGTTCAATATCTACTACGTTCTCTTTAAGGCTATCTATAACTTTCCCTTTTTGATTTACTCCAAATAACATAACGCTCGGATGTTCACCGATCATTCTATGAACTGTATTGTTCAGGGCATATTCAACTGTTTCTACAACTTTGTCCCAGCTTTGTTCTGACTGCGCACTTACTAACTTAGCTATCATAGGTTTTAGATTTCTGTTAACACGTTCTACTTGGCCGTTAGCTTGCGGAGATGCGGTGGCTATTTTTATGTGTTGAACGTTATTAGCATTTAAAAATGACTCGAATTCACCAGACGTAAAACATGACCCTCTATCTGAAATAATACACCTGGGTCTGCTATAAGCTCTAAAGTAATCGCATAATGCTTGCACCGCCTCCCTTGACTTTGTCGTTTTTGTTGGATAAAGCCTGACAAATTTAGTACACGCATCAACAACAACTAACAAGTGTTTCATAGAACACTTCTTTCCTTCAATCGGTCCAAAATGATCGATATGAACAACGTCAAAAGGACTTATTCCTTTCGGAATATTGTGTAAAAAACCTTCATGTCTACCACTTTTATCTGAAAAAGCAATACACTTTAAACAATTTTTTATATGAACGTCTACTTTTTTCTTCATGTTTGGAAACCAATAAGTTTTGGAAATTATTTCTACCGTTTTGTCAACCCCTACATGACCCATTTCATCATGATATTTGTGTAATACGTTTGATTCCATTATTTCAGGGACACAGAATAATAGGTTGTTGTTATTATTTTTTCTATAAACTATACCATTACGCATTTCATATGTTTTACTTTGTGCCTTTTCCAACTGCACCTTAAGAGCTTTTAACTTACTGTCCCTGTTCTGACATACTACTAAATCCTGTTCGAACGAATTTCCCTCTACTACTAATATATTTGTGCTTCTACTTAGCGCATCTACGTGTTGCATGTTCTTTCCTGACCTATGTTGTACCTCATAGTCATAATTCTGTAATTCCAATGCCCATCTGGCTATTCTTGGATTCAACTCTTTTTTTTGAAGTGTGAGTGTTAACGAATTGCAATCTGTAACTATCTTGAATTTTCGTCCCGTTAAGTACACCCGAAATCTTTCTAACGCATAAATTATGGCTAGTGTTTCTAGCTCAAAACTATGGTATTTTGACTCCGTATCTGTAGTTCTCTTGGAGAAAAAGAATACTGGATGCCATTTGTCATCTTTTTTTTTCTGCATTAATACAGCTCCAAACCCAATACTACTCGCGTCAGTATGTAACTCTGTCTTATCATTCGGATCAAATAAGGCAAGGATCGGTGATTCTACTAATTTTCCTTTCAGTGTTTCAAATGATGCTAACTCCTCGCTACCCATACTAAACCGTTTTTCTTTTCTGGTAAGATCATACAAAGGTTTGGCTATCATTGAAAAATTTTTTATAAATCTACGAAAATAAGAACATAACCCCAGAAAACTTTGTAGCTCGTGAGCATTTTTTGGCAACGGAAAATTTTTAACAGCCACCAACCCTTCGTCATCTGCTTGTATGCCTTCACCGGTTATCCTATACCCTAAATATTTAACGCTTCTGTATAAAAATTCACATTTGTCTAGTCTTAACTCCAAATTATTTTTTACTAGTCTCTTAAAGACTTCCTCTAAAGTGGCTAAATGTTCTTCTACACTTTCTGTTGCAATCATAATGTCGTCAAGATATATTATCACTTTATTGTTTTTAATCATATCAGCAAAAATTTTGTTTACAAATCTTTGAAACGTCGAAGGCGCGTTTTTCAAACCAAACGGCATTCTTAAAAATTCGTATTTACCTAACGGTGTAACAAAAGCTGTGTATTTAACAGCTTCTTTATCCATATACACATGAAAAAACCCATTTTTCAAATCCAATTTCGTAAACCATTTTTTATTACCTAACTTGTCCAATAAATCGTCTATCAAGGGCATTGGATAATTATCTTTTAATGTTACTTTGTTTAATGTACGATAGTCGACACACATTCTTAATTCGCCTGTCTTTTTCTTCACTAACACAATTGGTGAAGAAAATTCTGACTCACTTTCCTTAATAATACCTTTGGACGTATAGTCATCTAACATTTTTTGTAACTCATCTTTTTCTGTATATGCAAGTCTTCTTGGGGAGTAATTAAATGGTTTAACATTATCTAAACTGATCTTCATTTCACACTTTATCTCGGGTTCTTTTGGACGCACTGGTGTCAGATAACATTTAGTAAATATCTCTTCTAACAACACTTTTGTTTTAAATGACACTTCTGGACCAATATTACATTTTTCTTTATGTTCATCATTTATATCGATTGCTAAAATACTTTCTTCAAAAGTTTTTGCATCGTCACAATTACTGTCATCACTTAACTTTATATTTTTTTGATATTTAAATCTACAGTTTTCTTTTGGCTGATCTTTACAACAATTTTTCCATATTATTTTTGCATTGCTTTTTCTTAAAAAATCTCTACCTAAGACTGCTTGGCTGCCCATAGAATCATCAGCAACTACATAAAATTTAATCATTACATTTTTTTTATTCAAAAATATCAAACAACTTATTTCTCCAACTATTTTTAATTTACTTTTATTAAGGCCAAAATATTCTACATTCGAAATTTCATTTAACTTTACCGCTTCCGGTACACAACATTTTTTCAAAAAACTAATTGGGCTGCCAGAGTCTATTAGGCATTCTAAAAATAAGGATACTTTATATAAGCCTATAATTGACATACGAAAATACCTTACATAATTATTTTGTTGTTCGTTGGCGTTGAATTTGTTACGGGGACAGACTGCAACCCGGTGTTCCAAACTACCGCATCCATAGCAAGCTCCGAATGGACGTTTCGGTTTACGACATTCAGCGGCAACATGCCCAGTCTTACTGCAGTTAAAACATCTTAAGCCTTGCTTTACTCGCCTTTCATTCGTCGACACTGTCCTAGCAGTATTTTGATTAACATCGCCAAACGCTGCTACCAATTTTTCTTTTGATTTGAACTGCTGCATCTTTGCAAGCATACGCAATTGTGGATCACGTATTCCATCAACAATGTATTCAACTAACTCTTCTTCCGACATATTTATCAGTAATGATAAAACAATTTTATCGTTGTAATAATCAACAAATTTTTCATCATCGGACCACAAACGTGTTTCAAATTTGCGACGCAATTGAACAATACTCTCTTTTGAGCCAAATACGGAAATCATTTGTTCGATCAATATTTTACTGCTTTGTGTAAGAACATTTGGTGTAGAGTGGAGCCAATTTTGTACTCTACCTTTTGCTTTCGTTATAATAAGTGTTCGAACTACACTGTCTTCTAATTCGTAAGCTTTTTCTAACGCTTCAAGTTGCGTAACCCAAACATTAAAATTGTTACCATCGCATTCCGGTAAAAATTCTTTTAATATTATGAGCGGTACTTCTTTTCTTTGTACTGAATGTTCACATTCGCTTAAACTCGAAGTGTTTAATTGTAATTGAGTCATTTTCTTTGTCAATTCATTCTCTTTTTCAAACAGATCACGCTCTTTCTTAAGCAACTCAATTTCTTTTTGCATGAGTTGCATTTTTTTTATTTCTTCTTCTCTAATAGTAGTTTCTCTTTGCATTTTTGCTTCCTCTGTTTCTTTGTTATTCACTTCCTCCCTTACAATTTGATTTCGCTCGTTACTCACAATTTCACAATTTTGTACAACAGACTGCTCAACTGCTTCATCACATTCTGGCGTCACTGTTTTTTTTATGCTCATCGGCGCACACTCACTGCGAATATGCTGTGGCACTTTTGTTAAACGCGCAATCAACTGCGTTTTGTTTCCACTTACTTGCAACTTCAATTTTGTCAGCCAATTTTTTAGCTCCTCCACCGTTAGATCATCAAAACATAAAACGTCAGCTATGCCATCCATTCTTCACAGTTTTATATAAAAATTTTATATATATATATTTTATTACACACGGGCTTTAAAAAAAAATTTTTTTTTTTTTTTACCACTTCTGAATTTTAGTAGAAACAACCAACATCTACTTTGTTCGACGGTCGTCACGCCACTGTCTCTTTTATTATTCTTTCTCTTAATTCTACCTTAGTTTACATGTGTATGCTTAATTCTATCTTATGACTACAATACTTATATACTATCATACATCTACAATACTTATACTACTACAATATATATTATATATGTATATATTATATATAAACCAATTTTGGAAGTGATTTCAACTAAGTGATAATTTTTACCTAAAGACGCCATAAATATCTTTAGGCAATTTTAGCAACAATATTCAATTTCACTCCACTTGCTTTAACTTAAGTTATGGCACGGAAAAGCCAATTATTGTTGTATTGAAAAATAAATGTAAAGATAAGTCTTATATATTTTTGGTATAGAATATTAATATCTTCTATAAATTATTTAAAGGTTTTTTTCTTTTAAAAAACGTCTAAAAATTATAAAATAGTTCCAAAATAAGTAAAAAAATAGGATTTTAAAATAATTTTTTTTAAAGGCTTTGATTTCGCACCTAAAAATGATGGGTAAGAAAAAAAAAGAAACAGATATTGTGCTAAAAAATAAACCAAGGAATTTTATAGATAAGTCTAACCTTTGGAAAACACCAAGGAAAATAAAATATTAGCTAATAAAAACAGTTATTTGTAATAATGTCATTAATTGACAATTAAATTCATCTGTGGGATCAACTAAATCCCGTATTCACCTAGTTTGACTTTCATTTGACTTTCACCTTTTTGAAGAAATATCTTTGCTAATAAAAGGATGTGAACTCGGATGCTATCCAAACACACCGAATCAACATCCAAAACGATATCGCGACTAACTATCTAACATACTCATTTAACATATTGTATAAATCATTGTAATAAATTTGAAGGAGACTATTTTGAGGAAAATAATTTGGTTTATTAAACTCCTCCCGCAAAGATAAAAAACAAAAACACTAATTAAAATAAGTTCTTTAAAAACTAAATTCTCACTACTGTAATAATGGAAACGAAGGAGAAAGCAGGTATTAAAAAATTTTAATTTGATTTTAAAAAGTGAAAAATTAAAAGTTAAATATTATAAAATTATATAAAATTTTGTTAGTAAGATTTTTAATATAATATTAACAATAATTATAATATATTCTTTAAGAACTAAATTCTCCCTACTGTATCAAGGGAAACAAAGGAGAAAGCTTATATTTAAAAATTTTATTTTAAAAGTGACATATCAAAGGTTATATATTAAAAAACTAGATAAAATATTATTTGGTAAGATTTTTAATATATTATTAACTTAATTGCATTTTCTCAATGACCTCTCTTTTAAATACATTCAGAATTCCATGTTTTAAATAATTGACCACATTGCGTATGAGTGATGTACAAATATTATGCAGTTAATTAAAGTGGATACTTTGTATTAAATACAATAAATAATATAACTAACGTTTAAAAAAGACAACTTATATAAAATATGATTACAATTGTTTTATTATATAATAATAAAGTTACAATCACTTCAAATATTTTTAGTCATTTTTAATAATGACTAAATACATATACACAAAAAAAGTAGTTCGATATCAACATATATACAACTCCATAAACTAGAAATCTTAAAATCAATGTTCCATATATATTGCATATTAAATAACTAAATAGTTCGCATGTGTAATAAAAATGAATTTCACGAATCTTAAATGTTTCTTGTCTATATTGGTTATATTATCGAATGTAAAGTCGTGAACGGAAAGGAATTTCGGCGAGATTGACTATTATGTCACACAGTTTCTATCTGATCATGAATATTTTCGAAAATATCTATAAAAAAGGCAAAAAGCAGAGCAGCCCAACTGTATATACTGCGGATCCCTTGAGTACAATGCTTCAACTATGAATGATGGCATGGAGAAAAAACATTACTTGCAGAATATGTAGCTTCACAATCAAGAATATCGTAGAAGAAATGACAAAACGAGCAAAAAAATTGGAACCAAATCACACAATTCATCGAAAATGTGCTTAGGGAAAAGAAGAAAGATCTAGACGCAAACTTATCTAAAACGAAGAGCAATTTGATGACTTTTCAATTCGAATCAGGTTTGGGAGCCTGGACGCAGGTTTTACGAAAAGCATATGTCATGGACAGTCAACCTATAAGATATTCTCTCTGAATTAATGCGAAAACGATCCGGGGGAAGAAATTCCGCAGAAGAAGAGGGAGTGTTTAAGTTTGTATACTACAAAGTAGGAGTCGGACACACCATTCTGGCGACCGTTGGTTTGAAGGTGCATAAAGCATTCAACCTTCTCACCACAAAAAATATTATCAGAATTAAACAACCCATATAAATATTTACTTTTAATATTTAATAGTTTATTTAAATTTTAATTAAGTAAACTTAAACTTATTAAAAAAAAATGTCATAATGGCATATAAAAAAAAACTATGTCATATATCATATTATATGTATAATTTCACACACACTCTTTATTTTCAATATACCAAAAATGAAAAATAGTCTTTTGTGGTAAGTAAGTGTATCATAAAAAAAAAGAATTTTAAATTTCAAAAATATTCTTTAATATGTTTTTTTTATCTTCATTAAAAAGACCAAAAAATAAATAACAAAGTAAAAATAATCTCACCGTAAATCGTCTGCACCACACTGAAAGCCATCGTATATCCTTAATCCTTTTGCCCATGGGTAGACGCAGTATGATGTCCGTATTGTTGTGAGCTTGTAATATTGGTGGATCTCTGGGGGTTTAACAAAAAGAGAAATATACAATTTTTAATGAAAATAGTAATAAAAACTTATTTATTATATATATATATATATTTTTTACTCAAAGCCAAATCCTTTTTCTTAAGTGTAAACAATATTTTAGGTCATTTAAAGAATTTAACGGAAAGAAAGAAAAATTGTAATTAATTTTTTTTGATTTATTTTTTGAAAATTTGTTGAAAAAGTTATCCAATTATAAATACAAATGAAGCATAAAATACTATAAGATTTTTATTTCATTTTATAATGATGTGCTTATGGGAAACTAATTTAAATAAATTGGATTTTTAATTAAATAATGAGCTATTACACTGTGCGCAAACGATGAGTCAAAATAGTGCTATATTAATAAGGATGTGCATAATTTTAATTGATTTTTGTAGAGCAAATAAAAGTAAAGAAATAATATAAAGTGGAATTTACTTAATATTTAAAGGGCAAATATTATTATTAAAATAAAATTATAATAATAATATTATTGGTTCATTGTCTCTGAAATATGGGTTACCAATGTCTCAGTAGTACGTGCTCATATTAACAGTCAACTGCTTATTGCGAGAATATTTCAAAAATGAAGGAAATATGTGTATCTTTTTAATAAACATAATCATTAATATTGTCATTTAAACTTCAATTTCAATTGTTTAAATATCGATATGTACTTATGAGTCCCAAGGGTAAATCAGCTTCAGAAAATAATAATCATTTCTACGAGCAAAGCAAATGCATGAAAATCATGCGTAACATCAACTCAGAGGAATGAATGCCACCACCGACGTGACGTCACTATCAACTATACCAGAGGCGTTTGAAACAATTATTATTGAGGTAATATAAATAAGAATCTCTTCCCTATTCTTGATTGTTTTGAGTTCATTTTCTGTGAACACATTATGTTAGTTCTTTTAAAGAGTTTTGTGAATTATAGCTTTTAAACTATAGTTCACAATAAGGGCACAATAGACCCAACGGTCGCAGTGTTATGTCCTATATCAATAATAATAGTTCTCAAAAGCGTTTAGAAAAGAAACATTAGAAATGTTTTTATTATATACTAAAATATAATAATTATCTTAACTGATGATTAATGGTGGTTTAAGTAATATTTTTAATATATAAAATATTAAATATTAATATTGACTTATGATACATAAAATCGCTTTACTAACTATATTTTTTACTAATTACTTTCTGTTTTTGACTGTCATATCTATTCCACACCAAACCAAAATGTGAACCAAATCTATTACTCATTCATTGCCCCGTTATTGTTTCCCGATTTCGTAAGACAGATAATATAAATCACAGCTATTATAACATCTTCGACTCTAGCGTAATGTTTTCAACAAAATTCACTTGTGTTTCTCAGTTTTTCGGGACATTAAGTGTGACTAATATTACTACTAATTCTACTACAGGACTATTATTAAGTTACTGTTATTTATTTTATATTCACTTCGCAATAAGAAGAAGATAAAAGTAGTTTGTATCTAAAACTAGTATCATACTATAGATAACAAAAACTGACATCTTCTCGATAGACCCACAATTATTGTATCGGTTGGGTACTATAATTAGATTCAATTTTGGACATTTCATTTTAGGTTAGGTTAGGTAAAGTCGATAGAGGAACGTGTCTTCCTCAATCAGCTAAAAAATCGTTTGACTTAACATTTCCCCGTAATGATAGATAGAAGAATGGTCATGTTAGAACTAACCAGAAGATTGGATTTATTCGAAAATCTAACCAATGCTAATGTTGGAAATAACGCCGAGTGTCTTCAACAATCAGACATAGCTTAAGCCTGGTTCTGGACAAGCCTGGACATAGACGCAATAGGTCTTTTGGTGTCTTTTCTACGAACGTCGGTTGATATGTACTACAGTGGATACTACCAATCTTGGTCTCATGCGGTTCTGTAGTCCAATGCCCTGTTAAAACAGACATTAAACTATAAACTTCAAATTTACTTCTGTGTACCCAGTCAAAGGTTTTACATTCTGAGTAAAATGGCTAAGTAGCCCTCAACCTGGCTGCTGAAGATGTATGAACCCACCTTCTATTTGCCTGTCGCAAACATTTCACTTAACTAAACACATATTATTTTATTGTATGTATATCTGTTAAATATAAAAAAGTAAAGTTTACTTCTACTTTCTTTAAACATGTCCTAATATGATTATTTATTATCTTATCTCATATATTATCTTAATGATTGTTATAATCTACAAACTCTCTTTCCTCTTTCCAATACGCCACTGCTTTTGACTCAGCACATAGTGATGCAATTTTGAACTGAATTTTGTGAAAAATTTTAAAAAAGATTTCTTTGCGGTTCCATGTATGTATTTCGATTCATTACCCCGCACGATACAAATAATTGGAATGAACAGAAGAGGGTAGAAATTTTACCGAATACTTGACTGCAACATAGCTGCATTACAAGTATATGAACTCGCCGCAGTCACATATGCTTGTGAGGGTTTGGTACGTATGCGATTTAACAACCATAAATACTCATGTATGTAAGCATGTTTTCATCCATCGTGCTCTTAAGTGATTTGGTGGCATATTTACTTGGGTATAGCATGTATCGAAGCGTTTAGACTGCTTAAAGTATGCCTCACATTAGATATGGTTGAGAACATCATTTTATGCTTGAAAAATATTTAAGGTTATACTTATAAGCCTCAGAGAATGAACACTGTTTCAATTTGATTTTGGCAATAAATGTGATTTGTAATCGATACCACAGGTTGGTGTTTGGCACGCAGTGCAAATATTGGTAAACTGACTGACTGACTCCCACAACTAATGAGCCAAAACTGTTTGATACTTCACCAAATGCATTTATTGACACATAGTGTCTTTCCAATTCCTATCTTTTTTTGGCAGTTCATTTATATATCTTCACAGAAGAAGTTCATCTACATACTCGCATTTCTTCATTTCTTCAATGCCTTTGGGAAATGTTCAGTTTATTTGTGTTTTTGTTTTTGTTTATTTATTTCAGTAGTCAGTCATTGCTGACTACTGAGTGTTCTATAGCCTCCAGCTTTTCTATTTGATTTGAAATATGTTATAGTTTTGTTGGTGGTGGTCCGGGTTATGTTATTGTTTTGGAACGCTTTCAGTACCAATTGGTACTGTTTGTTGATTCTAGGCTTTTCCCAGCTGCTGCATCGATTTTATTTTATTTGATTTGTTGATTTTATTGTGTGCAACTATATCTACCATATCTATACTCGTATCCATCTAACAATCTGTGATGTATACTCACTCACTCACATATAAAATTGTATGTGGAATATTATTTTGCTACTATTTTCAATTAAATTGACAGTGCCTTCAGTGTGTAAATTTGTCAGGATTTCGCTAGTATTTCTCTATGTATCCTTATATGTGAGATTTTCTTTCATGTGATTCTGTTTGCCTACTTTACGAGTATATTTTATTGAATTTTATGTGACAGGAAGGATTATTTCTACTTATCATGATTCTCATCGATAAATGTTTGAAGTTCACTGTGTCATTATGGTTGACATTGATGTTAGCGTAGACGTTTATGTCGGAATAGATTGTGGCTGTGATTGTGATTTTGCTGGCGATAGTAATCATCACACTCCGAAGGCGTTTTGCAGTTGTGCTAATATTTTCCATTGTTGTAATTGTTGGCCTGCTTTGCAGCCTTTGTGAAAAGTTTTCTTTTATTATCCTTATGTGATTATATTTGATTTTTATATGCACTTTGCACTCTGAGCCTTTATGATTTTCTTTAATATTTATTATATTGATTGGTTTGCACAATACGGGCAAATGCAGGTTAACTGGGTCAAGGTATTTCATTCTTTTAAATTCAGTACAATTGAATTTCAAATTTAAGATTAGATGAAAATTTATATGACAAGATTTTCTCCTGTAGTTACGAGTATCTAAATTTTCTTTTACATCAATTTAAATGATTATTCGAAATTATAATTATTAGAAATATTGCCTATTTTAAAATAATTATTTTTAAGTGATTATTATTAAAATATGAAGAAAAAGAAAATTATTTATAATTGTGATGAAACCATTTTGATACAAATAATTTTCTTTTTATACTACTATTTTTATTCATGTTTTATTGAACCCTTCTTAACACAGGAAATTTACAATAAATTTTCAAATCTTAAATTTAAAACCTAAGCTTAAAAGTTATTTGTTATCTATTTAAAGATAGAAAGGCAATAATAGCAAGGTATAGGAAAATGGGAACGAAATAAATAAGACCTAGATATAATTAAGAGTGAATTAATTTCACTTAAATGAATGAGTGAACGCTTAAATCAAAAATCAAGTATATTATCTACAATGGTAGTCAAAAATAGCTATGTTTTAGATTATTACAAACAAACACATACAAACGAAGGATATTTATTTGAATTTGTATTTGAATTGGAGAAAATCCAATGAAAAGCATTTGTTAATTTTATTATTTGATTTACTTTTTTTTGGTGCTATTAACTAGCACTCTGTCAATGTTCAACTCAAGTGAGTACCTGAATACAGTGACATCTCAGGCAATTGCAGAGCAAACGAGCAAGCCTAGGCAGTAACTCTGCTTTCTAACATTCATTATTCAGATATTGTATCCCACATACAACGGTGAAGCTGAAATTCAAACAAAAATATCTGAGCATAGCTAAACAAAAATGAACAACTGAATTCTTCTGTCATAACGCAAGATCGAACAGGTTCAAAACTGAAAAAGACACGTATAAATCCACTTCTTCAACTAAGGTGTAAACTTCTCAGCACTTAGTTATCAATGCTGACAGGCCATTGCATACTAGAAAGACATGATATAAGACTGAGTCTACTCTATAATGACTTCTTTCGGGTTTGAGGCTCTGTGGATGAGAATAAACTGTAATCTACTTTCAATCCTTTCAGAATGCCTTTGAACTCCAAATAATATGAGCAGTTCTGTATCGTGACTTTAAGTTTTTAAACTATCGGTATTTAATATTGACAATAAAGTGTAAAAAATAATGTGTTATGCTCATGGAATATTCACTGAATTGTCATTATGTAGCGGTAAGTAGAGAAAAAAGACGTAGAGGTAGACCGTGTCTCTGGTGAAGCGAATAAGTTTAGGAAACACTACCCTCACTTAATGTGCGAAACTGTATAAGGCGCGTACTCAGCAGAGAAGCCTGGAAAGACGAAATGCTAGGGTTGTTTTAAATATTTAAGTAAGTTAGTCATTCCATACACTGGACCATTACTGTATTAAGTTTCTCAAGAAAAGTTGCAACTTTTAAAAACAATATTTGGATAAGGTTATTAGTTGAAAAAATTGTTTAAATGCAATTATTTTAAAAGAAATAAAGTTTTTTTGTTTATAAAAATATATTAACTTTATTATTTATTAAAATAAAGTAACAAAACTTTAGAAAAATGTGCGAACATAAAAGTCATCTATGGCTTTGGTTCAGTTGGTTAAGGTGCGCTGACTCTGAGCTTCAAATTAGGCAGGACACGAGTTCGATTTCTGGTACTTGCAGTCTCAAAAAATTATGTACGAATAATGAAATACAAGAATTATTTTCAAGACCACTGATAATGGGTATTTGGCAATACTCGAAACAGCTGTTTGGTCAATCAAAAATTCAATTAATTAAAATAATATAAAATGTATTTTTGTTGTTGTAATTCTATTGTAACTATTGTTCGAAAAAGCTCTTTATAAAAAATTTTATTTAATACACCTCGACAGATTTTTAATAATATAATGGTATAAAATTTCGATGAGAGAAAAAACTTGTTGCTCATGCACAAATCAACCCCTCCCTGCACTTTAATGGTTTTTGAAAAAATTCTGTTCAAACAATTATGCAACAAATTATAGTGCAAATTGAACAAAAAAAAAATAAATATGTAATTTCAATTTACCAATGCACACATTCAAACATTTCAATATCAGGAAATATACTTTAAATTTTACGAAATAAAATATTCACATAACAAAAATGCAAAAAAATAAATTGGGGATGCCAGCAACAGATTTGAGTAAAGTTAAATGCAAATTTAATAAATTTTATATGAAGTAAAAGAATATTCATGACTATACCAATTAAATATGAATTTTAATGCAATGTGTCAACGACACTTTCATTGACAGAATCCCCAATATTGAAAGTACAAATAATAGTACCGAATAAACCAAATGTGAGTCATAATAATTATGATTTCGATGATAACGATGATAACAATAATAATAATAAGTCTTGTACTTATGATATAAAAAAAATATATGCATAAAAAATAATTGATAAAAAAAGTGTAATACATTCAAATGATATGGTATTGACAAACAGTGCGTTTCAGAAGCTTTCTAAAGCCCTCACCACAACAAAACGAAAATGAAACCATAATTGGGATGAAAAAATATTTTGTACCAATTTTACACCACAATTCAGCGTGAACACAACCTAAAAACCTTCAACCGAAAACAAGAAAATGAATGATGACGACAACAATGACAGCAAACCTCAGTGCGAGTGGCATCAACAGGCTTTTAAATGTGAAAATGATGAAACGGAAGTGTAGTACCTTGACTTATAGCGCAACATTAGAATTGAAGTGAGTAAGTAGAGTGTTTGCCAGCGTGCCTGCCTGCCTGCCCGCCGCACATCGTACAAACAATTTTTCTTAATTGAAAACATTTTACCAACAAAATTGTTTAAGAAAAAATTAATGTAATAAAAAAAAACTTGAAGAAAAAGAAAAAGTAGAAAAAGAAGAAGATAAAGGCATACTCAGTCCGTCTACCGCTTAACTCTTCTCTCAAACTTAATTATCTTTAAATAATTTTCCCATTAGTTAAATGTGAATGGATTGAAAAAAAACCAATTTTTTTACTGTTGGGTACTGCATGCGCAGTAATGTTTTTGTTTCTAATATTCCGAGACTACAACAACAAAGTGTAATGGTGTTAGTGAGCTTCAAATTAAAGCGTTCGTTCATTTAAATGAGCGCATAAAGAGAAGTGGAACGTACAAAATGGTAGCATGTACCACGTCAATGGTGATCAAGACAATGACTGATGAATCATTAATGAATCTCGAGTACAAGTGCTTTGTGTAAGTTATAAATACAAGGAGATGAGGGATTAAAAGGAGGATTGAGTTAAAAAAAAATTTATTATTAAATATCAAGAATTTTAATGCAGGTCTAAATTAAGTTAAAGTTTACATTCATGTTCATGTTCGAAAGAAGTAACTTATAAGAAAGATACTATATAGTAATAATCACTTTAACTTAAATTCTTTACTGGCCTTGATAGTATATTTATGTGTTAATCAAAAATAACTGTTCACACCAGCTATCATTATAATTTGCTTGACATATAAAAAAACAGTTCGGCTAAAATTGTAAGGAAACGTCGAACATTTCAAAAAATAAATTATCACATATAAATATATGTTAGAAGGAAGGAACTTATAAAGGGGATACTATTATAACAACAATAACCACCTCACTGTAATTCTTCATAGGCTTTAAATGTGTTATAAAAGTCTATCTCAAGTCAATTAAGAGTTTTACAGTGCATAACTCTTAAAGCATTCGGTTCTAATGCCTTTAGTTTATAAAGACTTCTATTATTATTATTCTTATAAAACTGTAAGGCTTAAAGAGAGAAAAGAAATATATCTTCAAAACTGAGATAGTTAGGACAAAAAAATATGATTAAAAAGCATAAAAATCTATCTGAAGTCAATTAAGAGTTTCACAGTGCACAACCCTTAATGCATGTTATATCTAACAACCAATACTACCAGCGAAAAAAAAACCCTTCTTATCCACATTTTAATGAAATCTGCATAAATCAGCATTAAATGCCATATAAAATGACACAAAACAAAATGCAAATGAGCAACAGCTTTTGGCCGAGTAAACGACCGTGTGCAATTACAACAGAAACAACAAAATATATCAAAACAACAACAATACACTTCACAACGACGCTTCACATTAATCACGCTTCTTTCATGCCTTTTACAAATTCTAATTTAATTACTTATGCTTAGTGCATTCACATTGTCTGTCTCTCATCATGCTTTTGCTCATATTACACAAATCATAAGATAATACACTATAAAAAATGTTCTGCAGTATGATGTGCAATATAGCATTCAGTGGAACCAATATTCAGCATTAAGATAAAGGCATTGAAAAATCTTTCTCTAAGATACGTAATATTAAATATTATATTAACATATTTAAAATTTTATTTTTTTTAGAGAAAATCGATCATTTTTCTTTTAACAATATGATTACTTACACAACGTTTTAAGTATTTATCAAAAGTAATTTCATTGATTCCAAAAAAAACTAAGCAGATTAACAGAAATACATCATTTTTCTCTTACAAAGCAATTTCTTCTTGTGTATAATAGAGGCATCATCAGTATTAAATTAAGTATAGCTCTTGATTAGGCTAAATGAGTTAAAAGTTTTATATGAAAAACGTACAAAAGTTGCTGGCAATATAAGTAAAATTTATATATTATAAAGTAAGAAAATTCTACAGTCTCTACGGCCTAACAAACATTGTAAGTGTACATCTTAAAAGAATAATCTCTTAAACAACCGAACTGATTGGTTTTTTATTTATTAATGAAATAAATGAATCTATATATTATAAGCCTCCTAATCACTGCAGTGTTTTTCAGGTGCAAGTAATCTCTAATATGAAAACTATAGCTTACTTGGAAGTGTATGTATTATCCACAATCAAGTCAAGTTAGTTTTCAGTTTTCCACCTACTCTAGTTTTTGAGTTCAGTCTCATTTATTTTCGGGACGGTTGTTTGACTGGTACTCATCTCTGAATAAAATATCGATGTAGTTTAACTTTTCTCTACTCTGGGTTCCCGGTCATAGGGAAATTTGCGGCAATTGCAAGGCAGGCTGACAAGACGTGCTGATTAAACGGAGTGCTTAAGATAAACATTCGGAACATTTGAAAGATTTGTGCATACTGTTAGCATAATATGAACAGACATTGAAATCTGTATTCAGCAATTTAATACAAGGTGAAAAAACTCAAAGATATACAATCATCCGTTTGTAAATTGACCGCCTTCTATAAAGAAAGTTGAATCTTAACAATCTCATTGTGATGCCTCGTAAGGATATCAGTCTTGTGGTTGGTTTATTGGCGGGTAACAGCCGTTTAGAGAACCATTCTAGCGGCCTGAATCTTCTGTTTAATCATTACTGTTGCAGTTTTGGGAGGGATGAAAGTACCTTATATCTGCATTGTTCTATCTAGCGCAATTGCAGCTACGTTCAAGGGATTTTTTTTTTAAGGCTCTTGGCTAAATTTAGTACCTTTCTGTAGAGAGCATTTTAGGCTTCGTCAAAGGTTCAAGGTCGCCTTAAAACATTGAGCTCTTGTTAGGTAACACAATGAGCCAATAGACCTAAGTGTATCCTAAGGATCACCGGTATAATCCAACCCAACTTTTAAAAATTCAAGTTACAGTTGTGAGATACTATTTCAAAGTATTAATATATTAGTATCAATTTGATAATGTATAACTAGTATTTACAGTTATCATCTATAGTCAAATCTGTATTGCTTCACTTTGCCCATAGCAATTAGAGAAAATCTTTTGAAGAATTTTCGAAAATTTTTTAATTGGAAATTTAAATAAAATTTGTTTGAACTGAAAGCACTGCCTTTGAAGTGAAAAATATGAACACTTAATAAATTGCCGCAAATGACTGAATTATTGACTGTTGCATTGCCGACACCGTACACCGGGATGTCATTTTGCCACTGGTTACCATCAGTCAACATTTTGCGCGCAACGAAGCGTGCCACCGAGCAATTTGAGTTGGTCGTGTTTAATTTACGAGTACAACAGAGAACGAGGTATATTTCTAGGCAATTTAGTAATAAATGTAATCATATGATGGCACACAGCTTTCAGTCCTATCATTTGTAAAACAACTCCGTACAAACTGCAACAAATTATGGGAGTAAATATTGACATGCAATATGTGAAATTTAAATATAGGTACACAACCATAGGTAAAAATTTTCGTATAATGTCAACATATAGGTATAACTCACAGTTTTGTTGACTAAATATGTGCAACATACATAATTACCAAAAGCATAAATTTCAAAATTTGTGAAATATACTAACTTTATACATATTTTCAATGGAAATTATGTTCAATTTGACATACCATAATTAGTATTTACACATTACTCATACCAAATTATCATCGTTTATCAGACAATAATTAGTATTTAAGCAAATTATATATCCACATATATTTTTTCAAAATAAAAAGTATTAAATAGAATATATGATATATCACTTTTTTTTTCTATTTTCCTAATAATATTCATTTGTTCATATTAATAATGATATAAATTTAATAAATTATATTGAATGTACATAATTCCTTAAAATTGCTCCTCATATCATAGCGTAGTGCTGAAACACCCCAAAAATAAAACCTCAAAACATTTGCAAGAAAAATGTATACTTCAAAGTCTATTGGAATGGGTAATGTGTCTTAAAAGCGTAAAAGCGTGCAATCGTTATGCCTGCCTCTCTATGCCATTGGGTGTTTTCCTGTCTGACAATGATTATGTTGACGGTATGTCTGCGCTGACGATGAACAAACTAATAAAGCCCGACACGTGGCATCAACAATGAAACGCATTAAAGTCGATTACAATATGAAGTTCTTTCGTGGCATGAACATTCATTGTTGTGTTTACGAAATACGTACAACAACAAAAACAACAACAACAAAGTGACAAACAACAACAACAACAACAACAACAATATGACAAACAACAACAACAAGCAAATGAATAACAATAATAACAATAGCAACAATATAAAAATTATTCATATATATATCTATATATCCCTTTATATATACGAACAAAGATGTTAATATAAGAGCATGTTGAATGCTATTCTAAACAAATTTATTTCAACTTATATTGATATCCTTGGGTAAGGTAGGATACATTAAATATAGTTTAATACATATATTTATATATAATTATTATATATATATATATATATAGGTATATAAAACTTTTAATGTTCCGTATCAGAATATAATAATTTTAATGTATTTGTTAAATTTAGAGGGGAAAAAGATTTTAGAATTTCATTAAATTAAAATTTTTAAAATATACTTAGGTATTAGTTAATTAAGAGTAAAATTTAGCAATACAAATTACATTGAACTTTTTAACGTTATTTTTTAAATTACCTAATAGCTTATTTAATATTTACTATCATTCATACTTGCTCATTTGCTCATACCCAGATTAGAACAAAAGCATAAAAGTTGAAAAAGTGAAATAGATATTTTTATATAATTACAGGTAGATATATACATACATTAAAATAATGAAAAATTAACAATAGCATCAATAAGAAGAGAAACAAATTATAGCTATATTAATAAGAAATATTCTATATAGAAAACGTCTTCTACGGTCCAATCCAAATTATTAAAAATTTTGTTCTCACTCAGAGACATTAATATATATGTTACCAAACGGTTTATTTACTTTTTTCGAAACTATTTCTTTTATATTTATAAACAACGTTTACAGTTCTAGTAGTATGTTACGTAGACCTGAGACTTCATTGACGTATTTATTTTAAATTTTACTAAATACAAGTAATGAGCATTTTTAATATCTGCTCTTTTTTAATATATTTCTTACATCAATTAAATTATACATGTATGGTAAGTGCTATATCCGCAAATCCCGTCGATTTGTGTGATTTTCAATACGTAAAAATTGTTTATGTTATCGGGTTTTTTTTAGAAATGAGCATTAATTCCCCGATTTTTCTTTTTCTCTGATTAGAGAATATATTCACCAATTATTCAACGTTCTCGTTACTTTTTTCTAATGCTTTCCATCCATACCCCATAACATGTTACTGTTACTAATGTGAACAATTAAATCTCACTTTAGAATAATAAGATCTTGACCACTTAATTTAATAACATATTAATCAAAAATCGTTGTCACTAGTGTGGTGATTGAAATCGCAGATAAGAATAACAAGATCATGCTCATTTATATTTGATTAAGTACTTATGGGTAAATTGTTGAAATTGTAAAGTATTATCTTTGTAGAAATAAAAGACGCTTCGCTTTCAGTGTTTGTAGAAGACTGTTTTTTTATTAATTTGCTTCTAAACTACATATTAACGCGTAATCTTCGGTGGGTAATTCTGCAAGAATTGAAGTTTAAACCTTCCGTCAAACTCCGCACGTGTGATAAAAAAGAGCACTACATGCATGCACTAATATAGTTTAAATGTAAGTTCTCATCGTTTGATATATATTAAAGTATAGCACTATTTCTCCGTCGTATGGTTCTTCCTGCTGGCGTTACAACCATTTACCTTTTGATATTGATTTTAAATTTCACCGTACCAACAGAAAAACAGTCTGATTTGAAAATGTTCCAAAATCAATAGTCATTGCACTATAATACGGTGGTTAGGTTTATAAAAATAAAAAATTTGTTTTTGTAATTCACTACTGTTCAAAACCTCTCTATTAAATACAATAGTTTATAATAAATAAAATGGTCACTGTCGTCATATTTAATGTACATGTATTGTGTATATATATTGTTTTTAATTTATAGAGTAAGTAAACTTAGAAATAGTTTTCTCAGTTTGTGACAGTTGAAAAATAAATTGTATTGTTGTTGTTGTTATTGTTGTGGTTTGAATTAGTACTATGACGCACTTTTACCCTTTTGTGGCTGGGGGACTTATCCCTGCCCCACACTAAGCTTTAACTATACTAGAATTATTATCATTTATTTATCTAACTGATGACGGACCGTAGATCAGTATATCTTCCTGTGCGTCCTGAGGTGGACTTAAAGTTTATTAAGGCGGGGTTAAGCAACTTATCGAATTTTGTGAATAATTTTAGGGCTCTGTCCTTGATATGTTTTTTCACTGAGTCAATCTTTAGATCTGTATGCATGTCTGTTGTCCTAATATACCAAGGAATCTTTACTGTATTGTATTACTGAGAAAATTGTGTGTAGACGATTGATAAAAATTAGACCAATAAAAACGGTTATTCGCAACAAGAGTCAACTATTTGTTTCTCGGGACCCACTGATTGCGAACGACTACACACGAAGTCGAAACGCACACAAAAATATATATAACTAAAATGTTATAGAATATTTTTCTCACATATTTTTAAATCATAATAATAACATTTATTTCATATAAAATTTTTATACTTAACATAATTATAAACTTATTCATATTCTTTGCATTTTTATGTACCTAATTTAATACACAATCAAATGATTTTCTAATGAATATTATACATACATTTTTATGTAAATATGAGATACTTATGTTACATATTTATTTATATATATATATATTAATATATATGTATGAACTTTTTCACTTATGACAATTTCTATACCATCAGAGATTTTTTGCCTTTAAATTGAATGTCAAATTTTAAGCGCACTTCACCTTAACTAAAAGTCCCTGGCACTAATCCTTAAGCAATAATAAGACGACTAAAAAAGACTGAAGATTAGCGCATGAAGAGAAAAATCATTATTGCTAAGATGCAGGCAACTAGAACGTTTCACTAGCGATACGAGGGAATGTGTATCTGAATGGTATCAGTTACGTGTAGTCAGCTAGAGACAAGGTGAATATCAGTGGCAACATTTTCCGCATTGTTTTATTTTATTTAGTGATTTTCCTCCTGTCAGAATACAAGTAACTACAAATTAAGTTGAAAAGTGTAAAATGATGAAGATGCACACAGGATGTAGCAGAATCTTAAACAAGCACGACTAAGTAAGGATAAGAGCATTTTGTGATATAAGAGGAAAAAAACTAAAACTAGGAATGGGTACAGTTGATAGTTGATTCGTAACTATGAAATTGCTGACGATGTTTTTTTCAATTATAGATACACTGGAAATGATTATAGATTTCCAATTTATATTTCGAATTTAATTAGAAGCTGCAAAAAGTCACTTCGAGAAATATTTGAAAGTGGTGAGTTGGGATAATAAAATTACTGTCGTTTAGGCAAAATAAGTCATTAATAAAATAGAAGTACATATACACAATATATCATAGAAATATATATGTATTAAACTTGTTCAATAATATTTTTAGAAAGTGTATATAATAAGTTAATAATTATAATAAATTATATTAATTATAATAACTACAACTACTGAAAATTGTAATTCCGCAATATCGGTAAAAAGGGGCGTAATTTTAAAAAAATTTTCAAATTCAAATTAACTGTTTAATTATCAATCAAGTCAACAATTTTACGGATTGACCATACAGCTATTTCGGAGGCCGCCAAAAATTATGTTATTAACAATAATTTTTGAAAATACCTATTGGTTTATCCATATAAAATTTTTCAATTGCAAGTGTTAAGAATTGAATTCAATCATATAGGACTGTAGATTTGCTGACCACACTCAGGGTCAATATGCACCTAATGTGCATTACACAATTTTGAAAGTTTCCGAAGTTTTGTAAAACTATTTGGAGATTAAATAATGTGATAATGTTGTTCCACCTCAGCTTCCTAAAAAGCTAACGTTGGATTCGATAATATGTAAAAGACTTTTCAAACATGTGTGCAGAATATAAGCAATCTAAAATAAATATACTTTTTACAAATAATAGTGCCAAAATTTTAAATTACTACAATTTGTCATATAATCATTAGGTTAATGAAAATAGCAGTGATTTAGGCAACACTTCTGATTCAGAACACTTTAAATTCAAATCCAAATTTAGTGTTTTTTCGCTAAGACGCAAGTTCATAGTTTACATTTCAATAACTGTCCAATAACTTTTACTTATTAAATTTATTAAGATTTATTTTTATAAATTTGTTCAATTTATTTTAGACTCATTCATAATAATGTACAAGAACAATCTTAGCATATTAAACTCTGTTTCCTTTCCATTTCAAGTATTAAAATTATTTTCAATATTCAAAATATTATTCACATGCAACAGTTTTTATTTATAGGAAGATTCAATCGAACAAAGTGAGAATTATAAATAAATGAAAGACAAAATTCATGTAAAGATGGTTGGTAGGTGCTAATGGTTTTAAATTTAGTTTTTATGTGGGAGATTTTATTATTTAATCAAAAATTATTCGAAAATATTTCAATTTTATATACATATAATCGTTTTATATATTCTTATTACAATTTGTTTTAATAAACATATCCCAACTGTTTCAGTTACATTCTTAACTATTTAATGACTTACAACATTAGCCTATTAAACTATATTTTCTATACCTTCTTGGAATTCCAGTATTAAAATTATATATTAAAAATAATGTTCATATACAACATTTCTTATTTGCTATATAAAAAATGCAGAAGAACAAAGTGAGACTGGTAAGGGCCAAGACACAATTTATATAAAAATTGTAATTATATTAGAACAATTTTAGAACAAGCCATCAATAAATTATCAACGACTTTTTACAAAGTAAGTAAGTAATCTAGGGTTAAAAAGTGCCTAATGTGAACAGGCTCTAAAACTAATTTAACTTTTCATACTCCTCACATAAATAATGTGCAAATAATGTGCTTTTTAAAATTTTTACAACATGAAGAATACATTGAGCATTATATGAACAATCTATATTCTTCATCAGCATAATAGAGCAATACGATGTACCTATATCTGACTATCTGTCCAAATTTCAGTGTACTATTGATTTTGAGCTAATTAAATGAATTTTCAAACCAATAGATGAATGAAATTATATAACTATTATATTATACCATGTAGAGTCCGTAAAAAATAACTAAAAGAGCTAGTTTCCATTTATATATAGATGTACATATGTACATATCTAATTAACATGTATTTAAACAGGAAAATCTAACTAAAGCTCTATAGTACCTTAATCGTAAATTTTAAATCTACAATAAAGTTATTTGTATGAAGAGGATTAGAGCTTCGACAAGTCCAAAGCTAACTTACTTTCTTATTTTCTTTTTAATTTTAGATTCGACTCCATATAACGCCCATTTTTTATTACATACACTCAATCTCATGCTACTGTAATAAATAATAGTAGAGTACAGTGAAATGAAAAATGTTTTTTAATTTTTCAAAGTGGTTGCATTGTCAACCGTGCGTAACGTAACGTAACGTAAGCTTGCATTAAGCTACGTAACACCAACGCAAATGGCAATTTCACATCCCAAACATCTTTGACGCTCCCCTACCAATAGCTCAAGGGACCGACAATGTGTGCACGTACATACCTATATGTGAACATATATGGTTTACGATTTGCAAAAATTAAAGTGTCTTGTTTAAATTTTTTTATCCTTTTTTTGCTTAAAACGCACTATGAAAAATCGTTTCATGGTCCTTTGAAAAATCAACCGCAACCAACAACAAAAATAACACTGATGACCAATGCTAGAGAAAACATTAAAAAATACAAAGTTTTGCAAATAGTGCCAAGGTATGAGTTGGCTTAACCATATATATATATATATATATATGTATATAAATAATAATAATAAAATAAAGTTAAATGGAAAGTATGTTTCGTATGAAAACCGCATAAAACAACTTTGCTATATATATCTACCCATATGTGGGTAAATAAGTAATATACAAAGATATTTATATGTATATAAATATATATGGTGAGAAATGCTTAAAACTTTTTAGTGATTTACTTACATGCCAGTATATTCCTCCGGATATGGTATAATATATCCCTCTGGACTTGGGCGCGCTGTTTTTCCAACCCAGAAGAATGCATCCGGCCCCGTTCCATCATATGCAAAAGATTTTATGAATAATGTCGATTCGTCGACTGCATAAATGGAGCCCTGAAAAGATGTTAAAAAGTTAAAATTGATATTTAATGTAAAGTAAGACAACATTTTTTGTTACAAAAAAAAAGTTGCATTTTTTGGCTGCTTTTAAAATAAAATTATTTACTCACTTTGATGCCATGTGCAAAATTTGTAAATTGTCCGATGTAACGACCGTAGTATGGCTCTGGTGGTGCTCGCCCAAAAGCTGCAAAAATCATAGTTAAACATTAAAAAAATTCTCAAAGAAAAAAGATTTATATGTGTATATATATATGTGTTTTCATAGTATACTATAGAGATTCTTTGCTAAAACTGCAAAGTCCTTAACAGCAAAAACAAACAAAAAGAGCTTAATATATGTATATATTATAATATCATAAAATGAAATAGCTTTATGAAACAAACTGCATACATACTTATATATACGAGTCAGTATCTTATAATCTTTGAACAAAGAAAACATTTTGTATATTAAATCTGGAAAACAAAAGATACTTTTCTGTTTATGTTGATTTCTTTTCTTTGGCAGACATTAAAATAAACTTAAATTAATCCGTTTGAAAAGTTTTCAACATCAGCAACAGCAACAACAACAACAACACAAGAACGTTTGTATCTTATTTTGCGTTGCTGTTTTCCGTTGTTCACTCAGATACGAAATATTGATGCAACTCAAAGCTTCTGCTGTTCTATCTATAATTAATCTTCATTGAGAGCTTAAGTACGAGTATTTACTCAAGTATTTGCTAAATGCATTGTTTGGTAATGACGTAAAGTAATGCAGCAGCAATAAATAATATGATAACGTTTATTATAATTGATACTTCGAAACTTATAGTTTTTTCAACTCTATGCAAATGCATTATTTCTATTTGAAATTGTAAATAAAACACAAAAAATTTATAATTCAATAACTTCATTTGAATAATTGAATAAACTTCAAAAGAATCATTGTAACGTTGTCACATATTTGAAAACTTAACATTAACATTAACAAAACTTAACATTGATAAAAAGGGATCGTACACTGCGACCTAAAAGACC
>NC_051847.1:186850102-186859722 GCF_002237135.1 Teleopsis dalmanni | reverse complement strand
TAAGTGCGTGCGTGCGTTTTCATTCTAAAGGTGCTTTGCGTTATGTGCGGAAATAAATATATTTCGTTTACTCGTACGTGAGCTTAAAGGTTTGGATATTTCCAAATTTATTTGTGTCGTGTGAAATCCACTTTATTGTCAAATGTTTCGAATTTTAGTATCATAAAGGAAAAAGATATATGTATGGTATATGTATCATTTCAAGAAAGAAGAAGCCAAAAAAATGTAAAAGAAAAGAAATTAAGACAAATATCCTTAACATTTTTACTACCCAACCCAACCTACCAACTAAGCTATATAACAAAGTCAACAACAACAACAATAATAACGATTGCAGTAATACATTTAAGTCACAATAATGACTGTTTTAGTCACACATGCTCACATGCACACATTATGGTGGATATAACGGAAATGACAAACTTATAACAAATTTTCATACCTTGCCAAATTCATGGCATTTTCAAGACAAAATAACAAAAATAACAAAAATAACAAAAATGACAAAACATTTAAACGTTAACAACGGAAATAAACATTTTCCGCTAATGTGCACAGCTCAATTTGAAGCCTGACACACTACGGCAGACATGGACCTACATCAGCGCTTCTTTTTTCTTTACTCACTCTACCACACTTCATCAACATCCACATCCACATCCACATCAACTGTTTAACAGTTGACATATCTTGCTGTCAGCCGCAAGCAGTAAGTGAGTGCGTGTGAGTATTGCATTCTTTTGACTGTTATTTCAAAGAATCGTACACAGGCAAAATCGTACACACGCATATACACATACACACATACATACATCTCACTCTTAAGTGGGGTGCAGACTATCATACTGGTGTGTCATACGAGTTGAGCTCTCTCTTGCTCAAATTTCTTCTAGCGACCGAATTTGAACAGGTATGACACACAAGAGTAGGCAAAATTTTTGAAGAGTGCTTTTGCGGGTAATGTTGTGAAAATTTGTGTGTTTAAAATAAAATTTTAAAATTGAAAAAATTGATAGTTAACGTATAGGTTGTGCTTTGCTTATAATTGATTATAATTTTGTATATTTTATATATGCCGCGTTATATATATATGCTGCGATCTTTATATTCACATTTTTGGACATCCCACAAACAACGATTGCTTTTGTTAACATTCGATGAAAGCATCTCAAAATGCTTTATCTGCATCCATATTCATATTTTTTTTAGGTTTATTGGTCATTAAGCACAGTAGTTAAAATGAAAAGATCAGTAAAGGACCGTAGTTAATTTCATTCACTACCTGTAAAGTTTCTTAAGAAATTTTTCATAAATAGATCATACAAATAATGTATATATATATATACATAAGAATGTATATATCTTCATTGTTTTTGAAGAAATTTGATCATTTCCATATATTTGTTAGTTAAAGGTTATTAACATTTAAAATTCTTTTATTTTAATAACAAGTTTTAACAAAGAAAAGCATATTTAGAATACAAAGTATTATATCTTAAATTTGGGTTATTAATTAATTGTTATTACGACCAATTTTCAATATGTTTTTTTATTACTGGGCTTAGATCATAAATTTAACGATGTTTATATTTAGATATTTTTTTAAAAAAAATTTTACTTATAATCATCGTTTATAAATTAAAGTAAAATAAAATAAAATATTTAATAAACTAAATAAAATATTTAATATATTACATAAAATATTTAATTGTATTTTAATTTTTTATAAGAATTTTATGTAAAAATTTATTTTTTTTTTAACTAAGATACAATTAAATATTTAACACAAATTTATAAGTGTAATTTTAATAATAATAAATATAATAATAATAAATACATTAATAATAAAATAATAAAAAACATATTAAATTTATATTATAATTCTACATATTCCACCTGCTTATAATAAATTTGCAAGGCAAAAATGCTCTTGTATGACGTATGAATCGTTAGGGGTGACAGACTATCATACACAACGCGTATGCGAGAGCTGTTCACCAAAATTTTGGTGAGCACGCCAACACGTTGGTAAAGGTGGCTATCATACCTGTGTGTCATACGACGTTTTTCTCTCTCGTATGACATACCAGTATGATAGTCTGCACCCCGCTTTACTTAATATTATTTTCAATTTTTCATCATAAAAAATTAATTTTATTTTTCTTTGAATTATTATCATGTATAGGTAAACACAACAATGCATGTTCGCAATAGTTCAAGGGAGGTGTGAAATAGGCGTAGTTACTATAGTCGTTGCTGTTGTTGTTGTTGTTGTGGTTGTGGTTGTTGTTGTTGCTCAAACCAACCAACCATCTTTGAGGCTTTAGCGCTGTTGTTGGTGTTTTGTTGTTTTGTTGCTTAGAAAATTGTTACTGTTGCCATAATAAAAATATTTTGACGTGGTGTTAAAACGACATTTCGATCTGTGCGAATGATTTTGGATTTTGGTCTAAAATGTCATTCACTTCATTTGTGCCAATTTGTTGTTGTGTATATTATTTTGTGTGTGTGTGTGTGTAAATGAGTGTAAATTGCGTATAAATGCGTTTCTGTTTCAGTTAGTGGTTGTGTTTGTGTGTACGCTGGTATGGGTTTTTTTTTTGTGGGATTATTTAAGCGTACTGTACCTTTTGTAATTTAATTTATCAGTTTCAAATGATTTTACTTATTTTTTTTTAATTTTTTTGTATTGGAATTCTTTGATTTACTTTAATGCTTAAATGTATAGGATTTTTTGCTTGAGTAAATAATAAAAATTATTCATGCATTTTTTTTATAATTTTGTTGAATCGAAATTATAATTGATCTGATTAATATTTTTTCAAAATTAGAATTAGTGTTTTTAAGTTAGTATTAAAAAGATACACCTCAGTTATTTAGTGTTATTAAATATATTTTATTACATATATTTAGTTTTTTAATATTATATTGTTGCATACGTTAACACGTTGACATGGTCACTCGCGATCGTTGGATCACGATAAGTAATTAAATAGTCGACTCAAGATTAAGATAACCGTTTCTATTGTTTTTAGTTTTGTGAAACTAAAATATATCGAAACTTATTTTGCAAACCAACTGACATTCTTAGAAACTATTTCAAAGATTACTTAAATTCCATATTCACAACAAAATATAATATATAATATTTGGAGAAAAGTATCTAGCTCTTTGCTTACATAGACGACATTATTATCACTGGGCGTAGCAAACGTGATGTTACAGTTGTCTTTAATGCTATCGAAAAGGAAACTGCAAACGTGGGCTTAACGGTAAATAAGGACAAAACAAGGCATATATCGGCTACTGGTAGAAACGTGAGTCGCTCAGAAGGCAATTGGCTGTATGAGCTTTAACATTAAGAGATCACAGTGTATTTAATCAAATCCCATCAATCCAATTAATACAACCAAATCCAAAAGCTGTGAAAATAAAAATTTAGGTAGATTATCTTTTCCGAAATCAATCTGACACTTGATTTTGAGTTTCATATTGTATGTTATGTTCTTTAAGCTTCTATTGATGCGAATTAAGTAAAAGTAACTCTAAATACAATATTTAAAAACTAATAATATAACATTAAACTCAGCACTTCCATATTTAAAAGTGAGTTAAATGAAATTAAAAAATTAATGTGCTAAAATCCATAGTATAAACTCTATTTGACAGTTGTTTGTTTCAAGCCTTAAAAAATTTTAATGACCTTCGTCACGCTTTCTTTATACTCATTTAATATTTATTTAATATTTCAATAAATTTAAAATAACACACTTTTAAAAAAATTGTATATACATTTCAAGGCAAAGGACTTCTTTCAAATTCATGCCTTTTTAAATATATATTTTTTTGCATTAAAGTGAAAGCGAATATAAATCCCAGTGCTTTATAAGTAGATAACAGGATAAGTAAAGGCATTGAATTATAAAATTTAATATTCATTTTATATGACATCAAAGTGTAAGGCACACACATAATTCGTTACAAAGACGTCACAAGGCACAAAGCACAAGGCAGAGGAGGGTTAAATGTATTTCATTGGAACATAAAATTTTTTGCATGCATTTGGAGCAAATATTTCCTTTGGAAATTATGCATTAAAATCCTTTTAAATGGGAACAAAATTTAAGCGATAATATATATTAAAAGCAGGCTTAATAATATTTGCCTCCTTTCATTATGTGATTATTTTTATAAATATTTCACTTCATAAGACCTGAAACGACGAAAGCATAAACAAGAGGATCCATTCAAATCAAATTGTTTGTATTTATATAAGGAAATCATATATATTTTTGTGTATATATGCGCAGATATCCACCCATTGATAAAATATGGAATAAACAAATGGTAAGTGTGAAAAAGTATAGATTAAATAAAATAAATGTGAATAAATACAAATCGATAATGACAAGTACTAAATGTGTTTGTAATCTGATACACAAGCGCTCATACAAACATGGAGACACACACACTAACTACACCTAATATACAAACATACATTGTTGCAAGTGCAAGTATGGAACGTTTCAGCAATCTTTGATATGTGAACGAAGATTGCTAAAAAAAAGTCACATATTTGTTTCGATAATTCCCACAACGAAAATATCAAAAATATCAAATCAACGTCAACATTTCAAAATTTTCGTTATCATACTTCCAAGCACTTAACATTATTACGTTGCAAGCATTACGCCACGTTACGTCGATACATCAACACATCGATACATTCCGATACATTCCGATACGTCAAGCACGCCGTATTCGTTGTACTTCATGGCACCATAAATGCGCTTGCATGCGGTGCACGTGTGCGTATGAGTGATATTTATATACGATGATGTTTATATATATGATGTGCTGTGTGTGTGGTATGTGCTGTATGTATTGTATGCGCCGTGATTCTTAACTTAAACAATGTACGAACGACAAAGTTTTATGGGCTTCTTGTGGACTAGCACAGGTGTTAGATATGACGTCATGAGCTAGCCATTAAAGCAGAAAAAGTTAGTATTTACCAAAACCAAAAAACCCGCATTAAAATATCTTCAGTTATTAACTGCTACGTAAATGCGGTAAACTAATCGCTTAACGTAACGTAACAATGCACAAGAACGAAATGCGGTAGAAATGTGAGGTAATCAGGATTTATTTTTATTAAATTTTATGAGGTCGCGATTAAAGATTGAATTGCGAATTTTTATTTCACTTCGCCATTTACCGCCTAATGGGGTTGTGAAGATTTAATGCTGAATGGGTAAAAGTTGATATATTTTATGTTGAGTACTGCGCTCGTTAATGCGATATGTAGTAAATATGAGAGTGCAATGAAATAAAGTAACACGAATTTATTAAAATTAATAAATAAATGAAGTGGTTTAAATATGACAGGTCTATGCCTAACGTTTTTCCAGTTTAACTAAGAGATGGCGACAGATGCCACAATTATTAACGTGATCTTTACACATGCATCGGTACATTGCATCGATACACGCCCCATTGGAATCTCCTTAGTAGTTCCGCCGGTTACCAATGAAGAAATATGTATAGAACATAACTCCCAGTTTGGTTTGATGCGAGACCTACCTATACCTCTGCTACAATGTGGGTTGTAGCACCAGGTGGCTAATACGTTACTCCACGCCGAATTTGAACCCAAACTGAACATTCTTCCCACGTATGTTTGGATATTAACCACAGCCACTACGAGTTCAACCTCAATTGGTTAGCAAAGTCGAAGCTGTGGGCCACTGACCCCCGTAGTACCAGATACGCATCTCTGGGCAGGTAATAAGAGATGACGACAGTGAAAAGTTCAAAGTGTATTTATTCGACACATACGTCATTTGATTCATCTGACATTAAAGTTCAAACATAGGTACATAATTTGAGTCTAGCGCCATTGTTTTGTTGTGCAACGATCATGTCGAGTTACGCATTGCTTCTCTTATTTAATCAAAAGTAAAAGGCAGTTAAAAATGATCATTTGCTGGTAGAAACATATGGTGAGCAGGCTGCATTGATTAGAACATGTAAGATATGGTACCAATAATTTAAAAGTAGTGATATCTATGTGAAAGATAGTTCTATTGGTATACCACAAAAGTGCAAAGACAATTAATTATAACAGTGATTAGATGATGATCCAACTTAAGCTCAACAGCATTAAAATGGTGAAGATCAATAAACTGGGTAAACGGGTCCCACATGGTTGGTATAAACGCCAAATGGTAAATCGCAGTCACTTTGGAAAAACTCCTTCAAAGTTACGAGAAGGTTTTTCCATAACCAACTCGAGAATAAAACAAAATAAAGGAATTATTGAAATAATCAATTTCCAGTCATAAATTCCTTACTGACAGTGACCCATCAGCAAATCCGTCAATAAATCTAATCTACTTTATAGTACTTTTTTCTGGAATCGTTGAAGAGAAATTTCAATATGAAGGTTGTAATTGTGACAAATTTAAATCCAATAGAAAATAGTTCAATCTACTTTGTAGCACTTTCTTCTGCAATTATTGAAGAGATTATTCAATTTCCTAGTGTGATTTCCCATCGGAAAGCTGCTAAAAACTGATTTTGTCCTATTTTGAAGGAGAGAACTTGTATACTCGTATCTGTAGTATATGGAATATTTTTTTTCTTCTCGTCTCAATATCTTATTCTTGATGGAGTACGATGATGTAGTCTTTACTTACTTATTACTTTTTCAACTTTGTTTCAATTAAATTTGTGTGTTTCCAGTTTTAATCGCAGTTTAAGTACTTTTGTATATCGAATAGATAAATCAATTTCAACCTTTTCATTTCACTATAAAATACTTCTTAAGCCAAGATTTAATATGATAAAACACATTTCCATAAACGCAAATTGCGAAATAAATGATAACAAAATTTCAAGTGCCAGGATAAAAAGTTCTAACCTTTTGCTTGTTCTTCGCACTCTGCGAAGAACAAGTCCTTACGAGGTGTTAATACCCAACAAGTTGGCACCTTTCGGCATGTTAGGAGTGAGAAGAACTTCCACCAGGAAGGACACAGAGTAAAGTAAAGTGCTTTAAGAAACATTAAAGTTTATATCCGTTGATTTAAGTGAAGCAATAACTGCCTGACTGCCTGCTTGTCTGCCTGCCTATGCTTTCACTAACTGCCAACTACCAACCGACCGACTGCCCGCCCGCTCGCTTAGTACGTCTCACGCATAACAACCTAAGCAACAGTGCGTAAAATCAAAGTTAAAAAGGCAAGTAAGGAGAAAGGCATAAAAGCGAGGAGAAAGCAATAAAAAGATATTGTAAATAATAAATTATGCTGCATTATCAACAGTTTGAAGGACTTTTTTCCTTCAAACTCTTAAGGCAAAGGATGTTGGGGTAGTGTGTGAAATGAGTGAATGTATCCGTATCTGATAGATGCTCATAACTAACACAATTGCTGAAAATAATAAAAGAAAAAAATATATAAATAAAAACAAAGCCCAAATAGAAAAAGAAAACACATTTTGTGCGATGGTAGTTTCGACTTGATGGAAGGATTGATACCTTCGAATTGTCATGACAACCGTCATCAATATGAGCGACAGCAGCAGTAGTAGCAGCAGTAGCAGCAGCAGTAGCAATAGCGGCAACATCAGCAAAACAGATGCCAACAATGTTTACTCATGTCATCAACAATGTTGTTGCTGTTGTTGTTATTGTTGTTGTTGTTGCTGTTGTTGTTACTTACGATGTATTTAATGTTAATGTTTTATTCAACATGTCAAAAGATTCCTCACTGTCAGTTACAATACTAAGAGCTTTGAAATTGAAACTTCCTTTTTGTTACATCCTAAAAAAAAATTGTACATGATTTGCTATATGATTTAAGGATATTTTTTCCTTTTTCCTTTTTTTCTATACTCCGTCCTTATATCAAATCATTGCGGTTTTATATCAAGCAGTTATATCTAAAATATATTAGAATTACTTGATACCTTGAGGTAGGATTTTTTTGCGAATTTACTCTCAAAATCGTAACCTTTTTTTGCTTTTACTTCAAAGGTATGCTAATGTTTTAAAGAAAAAAACTTTGGCAGTATATTTTTTTGTAGCACTAAATTATTTTTAAAGCAATATTTTTCAGGTAGATATATCTTATAACATACTTGGTCGTTTTGCTTATATATGTGTATTTAGTGTGAAATAATAGGTATGGCGGTGAAAGTTGAAAACAAGTATACCCATATAGATACAATATTACATCACATAAGATTATCCATTTTGTGGTTATAAAGGCAACCGTAAAAAAAATTACTTATAATTGCGATTTTAATGAAATATTCATTGAATCATATTTTTTTGAACATTATTATTAGCGATAATACTTCTTCTGTCATCCTCATCTCCCAGTGGAGCATGGGCTTCGATCAATTTCTTATAGCAAACTCTATTACGCGATTCACGACTGATTCACGATTCTAGGAGTACTTTACAGGTTCCATTTCTAATTGTATTGATCTTTTCGCATTTTTGTTTGAATGATTATCATATAATACTAGGTAATACTAGATATTTCAGAGGTAATTTTCGATGACTTATTGGCGCACAGTTGACAATACCTTGCCCATAACTTGGACGGATATTTCGTGCTTAAACCATCAAGAGTATTATCCGTATTAATCCGCTTTTCGCAAAAAAGCTCCAAAGTTCATATGATCAAAACCTAAAACTGCAAATCTTGGGAAATTTCTTCCGTAATAAAGCCTAAACAGAACGAATTGTATGGTTTATTTCATCGTCCTATTGAAATTACTTAACTTATACATCTCTATATTTTATTTCACAATAGAAACAATAATAATCATGTGATTTTACCGAGCACTGTACTGAAAGTTTGTGTCGTACCTTTATAATTTTTAAGAAAGTATGTGCCTATTGCACCCCTTGACGTTACGCCGTATCATAAAGTGACTTTTTGTAAATGCAATGGTTTTTAACATTAACTTATTGATTTCACGTCTAAAAGGTGGCAATTTTGATATTTGATATATTCACTTAGCGAAAAATGAGGCTCATCACTAAAGAAAATTTGATGTGAAATGTACCTACTACAAAGTAATATCTAACACTCAAGCGGCAGTCCCTAACTATTGTATTCCCTATCAGTAGACTACAGTGGTAACGAGAGACTGTGCATTGGATATAATGTTTCTTAAATGAATGTATTTTAAGAAGTATACATAAAGATATTTTCATCTAACGATATAAGAATAATATACGATATATGAGTGCTATTCGTCATTAAGTCAAGAGCGATAGAAGAGTACATTTACAACTTTTGCCATCATAAAATAATTGCAATTGTTTCGAAACAAATACAATAAAAACTTCAAAAGCGTATAACATAATGAAAAAATATTTCAAATCTCTTAATATGTGTAATATTTAGTAAAAGTCACATATACGAAAATACAACACCCCAACATTTATTTAAGCATGTTCACATTTTAAGATAAAAAACTAATAAACTTGGGTCGCAGTAAATGCTACGAACAATAATAAAGTTTTTAATCTTAAGTGCATAGAATTAAAAGTAATTAAAAAAAATCAAATAAAAAATTAAAAAATTATTAAGCAATAAAAT
>NC_051847.1:186835809-186850002 GCF_002237135.1 Teleopsis dalmanni | reverse complement strand
TACAAACATTTTTATTGTAAAGTATGTATGTGCAGTTGAGATTATATATTGGCTCTGAAGTTTATTTACATATTGATGAAGTAGAATTAATCGAAAATGTAATTAGTAGATATATAAATTAAAATCTATCTTATATCACAATCTATCAATGTGTTTTGATAAAAGCACTGAACTTGCTTTGAAATTGTCACTGAGCTTAATAAATTAGGGAACATGAAGTTTTAAGCTTTCAACAAAAACTGTAAGTAATTACAAAAACTGAGATAAAAATTTAATTAAGAGATTATCCTGTGTCACTAATGCGTTTATGTAACGACGTATACTACCATTGCTTATACTATAATGTAGCAATTTTATAACGACCGTTGAAAACAAAAGCGACATTGTGGCAGCCGAAAACTATGCTATGGAAAATGTTACAAGTTTTATTTCCGCACATCCGCTTTTCTCGCTCAAAATTACAAAATTTTTTGTTTGAAATTTTGTAACGCGTAAGTCCTTTGCAGAAATACGCTCAGTGACTCGGTAGGCGGAAAAAAGTGGGTGTGTGGTTTTCATATAAACCACAAGAGTTGTACGGATCAGAAAACCGTAACTTTATGCAAGGCAAATGCACTCAACTGTGCATTTGATGCGCACGACTACAAATAAAAGCGCAGATAGCGTATTAAAAGTCATAAGTACTCACACATACATACATACACACATAGATGCATCTTCTTCAGTTACATAATTTAAAATTTTCATAGTAAAAATGTCTGTAATTTGTTGGCTGCTGAAATGTTTTTTTCGGTGACTAAGCGTATAATGCACTATACAAGCAAGCAAGCAGAACTGGGTCAAAATATGAGCAGCAAATGGATTCCCCCGAAATGTCTTCGACCTCATAATGATTATGCTGGCGACTGTATCTGCTACTGAAACATATAGTGAATGTTATGAAATTCGGTCTTGCATCCTGTGACATATGGTAATGTTGTATTTTGTAGTGAAGCATTGTGGTGAAGCATTGTACTGTATAAAATATAGTGCTATATTTTGGACAATATTCGATTTATTTCGAAATTTGTTTTTTTTTCGTGCTGAATATTTTGTTGTGACAAACTTCTGAATAGTGTTTATTTTTATTCAAATAATTTTACTTTATGTGAGCTCTTTTAGTTTCTTTTGGTACTTTACTTAAAACTTGGAATTATTTCAAAACTTTTCACCATATTTTATGACAAAGGGTTGCTTCTTTGTATTGTTATTTCAATGAAAATAAATTCGAACAAAAAAACTTTTGTTCATTATTAAAGAATTATTCTAAAATAGTTACTATTTAAAGTTTTTTTAAAATTTATATAAATTCCTCACTAGTGTCAGCTACAGTTTTCAGAAACTATTCTTATACTATTTCAATTCAGCTCTGTTTATAGTTTAATGACATCAGCAGGAATTGTCATAAATCCAAGCTGTCCAAAACATGCTATTATCTATGAATTCCATACAAATGTATGCATTAATAGAAGGAGGATGTAGAGTACAATATTGTACATTTGTGTGAATTTCTAAGCACTATATGTGATTATCATGGTTACTAAATTTTAAATCAAAATTCTGTATAAGTGCAAAATGGATATGAAGTACAACATGGATAATATGTGTGCATTTTTGAAAACTAATATTCTCAAGTTACTTCAGTCGGTTCCTAATTAAGAAAATTTCATGATAAAAAAATTTCAAAACTATTAAATTAAAAAATAGGAATCAAGAATTTTACGCAATTATTGTTATCGTAGCATGTTTATAGAGATATCACTTATTCGTTTAAGATTGCAAAACCTGCTCCTTTCTAGCGTTATACAAAAAAAACTGTTGTATATATTAAAGATATGTATTAAGGTGCTTGCTTTATGAGTTGAATTATATGGGTGTAATGTATATATGTATTATTCTGTACTTAATACAGTACATATAAATTTTTTATGCTTGTTTCAAATCAAATGGGATCAATGTATTAAAATTTTTGACATGTTCGAAACCAAACCCATTATGAACGCATATATTTATTTCTGCAGCCCTGCAACCTATTTAGTGATTTGTATGGGCCCGTGATCTTATCTGGCCCTGCTGTACATGAAAAAATGCAGAAAGGACATATTAGATTTATCAAGATTTTTGAAAGGCGTTGACCCCATAAATTAGATATATTTGTGAATCAGTTGTGTACAATTGATCTGCGAGTTGAATACAATAAGCTTTGTCTGTCTCTCATTTTTTGACCTATTTGCAAGGGTACTTTGATCATTTGTTGGATTGATAGCTATACATTAATGCAGCTGTAGTCTTGTTTTGCTATAAACCAGCATTTAAACTTTTTGAATGTGTATATTAAAGCTAAGTTGAGCACTGACCACTTCCATAAATAATTTGAAAAAACATTTTTAAATTATTCTATAAGTTCTTTAGAATTTGATTATGTGATTTTTGTATATTTTCTCGTACACATTCTTAATATTTAATATAAAATTAATATAAAAAACTACAGTTTTTAATTAAAATTTTTTATATTTGAATCGATTATTGCAAATATAAAATAGTATGTACGACATGCTCTTATTATATAGAATTCATTTCATCAGCAAATTTCTAAGAATTTTTCATGGCTGATTAATAAATTTTCAATGATTGAATGAAGCAAAGTTTGAAATCAACGATATATGCTTTTACAAAAAATATGTTCTCAACTGCACAAAATTGAAGCCAACTGTGAAAATATAATGAAAAAAATAAAAATTAAATTCTTTTCTTCAAATAGCAAAATTCCAACAAAGCAAAATTAATCATTACTTAAATACATATCTATATTTCACTGTGTATCTTACTCTATGATCCTAAGTCGAATATAATGAACAGTGGGAAGGTTAGATAAATATTCAATATATGCAATAGATGAGTAAAGCAGATAAAGGAGGTAGCAAAATGAAACATGAACAGTTATGTATCCCAGCTTTTTTGACAAAAATCTTTAATAAGAATATACAAAAAATAAATAAAAAATATAATTTAATACCATATATTCGTATCTTAATTGAAGATTTAAGTTTAAATCAACTGCACTTAAAATATTAATAAATTTTTAATTAAGTAAATTTGAAAAAGTTGCTATAGTATATATGTATTGTATATAATATGTATTGGTATATAAGAGCTATAAAAAGAGTTAAGATATATATTGGTATATAACAACAACTTAAAAAATGCACAGCTTAAGTTTTAATTTCAATTAAAATTCAGTTTTTATATTCTAGCATGCTTTTAAAGATTAAGATTTAAAAAAAAACATTTTTTTTTGGCTTATTTGTCATTATCATTGAAAAAATAAAAAAGTTTCTATAAAATATATAAATAAATATGAAATAGTAAGTATTTTGAGCAATATTTGCAGGTGCAACACACTTAATGTAAATTATAGAAAGTAAAATCTATAACAAATTTTTACTTAATTGGTATATAAAGATTAAAAATAATTTATTGTTTAAATAAACAAATATTTTTTAATAATAATTTTATTTTTAAAACAAGTTAATTAGTCAATAGTTAAATAATACACTTTTAAAAAATTTTTTTCTGTTCTAAAGGATTTTATTTTAACCAATATATCGACAATATACCCTATATCAGGGAAACCTGAAGATGACTATAGAATTTGTGTTTAAAAAAAAAAATTAAATAGTGACAAATTAACAAAATTATTATTAAGATTAAAAATATATATTTTGAAGATTTTGAAGCATATTTTATGACTACAATGAAAGAACAAAAAAAAAGGATTAAACAAAAGAAAAAAATGTAGTCGCTAAAACAACAAATGAGAAGTGAGAAAATTTTGGATTATCGAAAATATGTGGGTAGGAATGTGATAAGTAATTAAATTAGACACTAAATTAATAAAATATTTCAATTTTGAACTCAAATTCTTTTTTTTTAAAAGAAGTCGCAACTATTATTATCAATAATAGCTTTAGTATAGCTTTTAAGTAAAATGTATTTTTATATTTCAACAAAGGATTAGCAAAATCATAGTTATAACTTTTCAATATCTAAAAGAGGGGATGGGTAAGAATATTATGAGTAATTTAATTCAACTTTACCTAATTTAAAGCTTTAAATTTCAAATTAATTTTGTTTTTTAAAAGAAATAGAAATCATTTGTATATTTCACCAAAATATATAACACAAACTTTATCAATTAAAAACCATTTTATATCAGATTTTTGCTTATCATGCAAAAACCAAGCACTCTAAATCTTAATCAAATAAGTGCCAGAAAACCACACTTGAGGTTATATATATATGACTGACTTTTAGTTGATATATTATCGATGCTTGCTGCAAAACACACTCAATTATTAATTGCTGACTTAACACATTCTGCCAGAAAAAACTTTTTAAGTGCCAGTAATTTTCTCAAATTTGTAATACATTTGATACTAAGCAAATAGAATTTTCTATCCTCTAACTTTAACTAATGGAAATTGTCTGTTAAAGAAAGTTTAAAAGTCAAGCAAAACGGAAGTTAAAAATTAATGAAATCAAAGCTATATACTAAAAGTCTTTTTTTTTGGTTAAACTGACTTTAAAAATATCTAACATAGTTGCAAAGTGAAGCAAAATCATTTGTCTGCACTTTAATTAAGCAACCATTTCAATGGAAATGCACAATCAACACGATTTTCAAGCATACGCCCAACAATACATATACATCTACACCGTATGAGGTAAGAAAGAAGGACTTTACGGAAGTAACACTAAAGTGAAGAAAAAATTTTTTTAAAAATATTTTAAACTAAAACATTGTTTGCCTTAAAGGACATAAAGAAATAGGTTACAGCTTCAGGTAGTATATTTGTTTTGTTACATACATTTGTATATAGCTATTTTTATACATATATATATACATGCATATTGAAATGTTTATATCCTGACTTAAACTTCGTTTTCATTCTATTTGGTTTTCTTTTAATATGAAAAATGTTTTATGTCGGCTTTGTCACTACTGATATTAACGTAATGGAACTTTTACTGCATAACTGGGAGCATAAAATATAGTAGAACTCTGCATAAAGATATTTAGCATATGCATAAAATCTATTTTTTACTGCAAATACTATACACATTTGTACGTGTATAAGTAGAAATTTTATGCTTTAGGCAATGTAAGTTCCGGTTAGGAAAAATATTTTAACTGCAGTAGCAAAAGAACTTCACTTGCAAGCTATTACCGTTGCTATAGTAAAAAAATACTACAAAGTTAAAAAAAAAATATTAAAAAAGTATATAGAAAGTATGAGAATAAATTCAAACATAAATGAAATTATATATATGAAGCATTTAAAACGACAGCGGAGCTAGTAGTTGGCTTACTCAAGTCACTTTATAAAAAATACTACATTGCGTATGAGTAACTTTTGTTTACTCATTTGTGTGTAATTGCAAAAAAGTTTAGCAAAATTGTGTATATCTAATTTAATTAGATTTATTTGATTTAACTAAATAAGTTAAAATGCTTAAATTTACAGAAATTTTATTTAGTGTTTAAAATGTTTTAAATGTCTGAAATAAAAAAATATAACCTAAAAAGAAGCATATTATTTAATATAATAAGTAGAAAAACATTACTTTTAAATTAGAATTTATTGTAGTGTTATTTAATTACCCGGTTTAAAAAATAAAATTATTATTGAGATTAAAAATATATATAACCATATATATAAAAAGAAGAAGAATAAAAAAAAAAAAAATGGAGTTGCTAAAATAATAAATGAGAAATGAAAACATTTATGATTGTCGAAAATGTGTGGGTAGGAATTTAATTATATACTTAATTAATTAAAATATTCAAAGTTTAAACTGAAATCCTTTTTTTAAAAGAAATCGCAACTATTATTATTAATGTTAGCTTTTACAGAAATTTTATTTAGTGTTTAAAATGTTTTAAATGACTAAAATAAAAAAAATTTAATCTAAAAATAAGCATATTATTTAATATAATAAGTAGAAAAACATTTCTTATAAATTAGAATATATTGTAGTGTTATTTAAGAAATAAATAAAAAATTTTTAATAATATTATTTTTATGTATATTTATATAAATTTTATATATATTTAAGTAGAAAAATATATCTTTTAAATTGAGATTTGTATTAATGTTATTTAAGATATATAAGAAAACATTTTTAATAATATAAAGCTAATATGTATATAATGAAATAATATAAATTGAATAAAAATTTCAGAAGATTTATTTTTTTAATATTTTTAATATCTTTAAAAAATTTAAATAAAATAACTATGTTTATATGATAAAACTAAAATTCAATTAATATAAGTGCAAAATAAAATATGATGTAATTGTTATTAAACTATATTCACACTCCTATAATTTTTACGTTTTATAACTCATTTCATTAATTAACATTTCATAGTCAGAAAGTATTTTCTCATGCAATGTTGCAGTTTAATGTGCTGTCATTCAAGCTGTCGCAAAGTTGAAATAGAAATAAAAAACTTTGTTGCATAAAAAATAATTGAGAAATATTTTCTAGAATGTTTCTAGAATGTGCAACATTTTAAACTGAATACAGCAAAAGCTTTAGAAGAAAGAATTTAGTTTCACATCAGCATTTTTTAAGATTTATTTCGTTCAAACATTTGAGTATCATATGTCATGATTAAAATTGTTGAGTGTTAAATACATATTTTATGTTGACTATTTTGTTGCCAATTGTGTTAAAATATAAAAGTTATTTAATTAAGTAAAATTTTTAATTCCATTTTGTAGAATTATATACATATATCTCGCTTATATAAAGGTAAGTGATTAGCGCTAACTTGCTTTAAATTAATTTTGTTTAACATTTGCACTAAATGCACTGAAACACGTAGTGTATAATAAAGGACACATAATAATTTAAGGAATTATAACTAAATGTCAAATTATAAACATAATAATAATATAACAAATACTGGCATTCATGATATTTATACTTGAACCAATAATATAATTAGAAAGCATTAATTACACGCAAAATTCCATTTATTGCTTTACAGTCATAAACTCACAAGATTGTAAAATCAATATGAAGTAGTATTTTATTAAAAATGTATAATAAATCTTTTTTCCTTATTAAATATTTAGTGTATCATGAAATTATTGATTTTTCAAAAAATATTCTTATTATTACAAAAAAAAACCAAAATTCAGAGAAAGAAATGCATATGTAGAAATAGTAAATATAAGATTTACAAATTATATGTATATGGAAATATATATTCGGTTACTAATAGTTCGTATTTTTGTAAAAATTTTAAATATTTGTTTTTTAATAATTTAATTATTGCATCCTTTTTTGCTAGGTTTGTTTTATATCCGTTAGCTTTATTGTAGACTTTCCGAATTTATTTCCTTAAAACGAATGCAGTTGCTTTCCACACTTCTCCTTTGGCAAATCTACAGGAAAATACTATTGAAAATATCGAAAAAAAATGAATATTGAATAGTAATAAGTAAGAATTATATAATATATATGCGAAAAACTTCCAGGGAAAGTTTTTTCAATGATGATTAAATGATAATAAGTCAGAATTCTATGACACATAAAAATAAATTTTGAGAGTAGAGTTTTTAAATTTTTGTGTAGTTATTAAAGATATATTCAATGTCTACCCTTGCAGTAAAAAGTACTTAACTTTCTCTTGATCAGTTTTGCATTTTTGTCTTTTATTTGTATAGAATATGATAGCCCTGCTATCACACTAAAGATATTACTTCACTTTTCTTGTTACCAATATCTAATTGTCAACAACTTTTAACCCGGACCATATTTTTCCAATTTTTGGCAGTTGTTATCATAAACTTCAAAATAATACCAAGTACATTCTTTTCCAACAGCGATTATAAAGCGTAGATGAAAACTTAGTCCATTATTTAAAGTTCTTAACAAAGAACTTTGTATATAAGCCATTTTAGGATTTATATTTAGTTTCTTAGCGATATTTACGAGCTCATAAGCCGTTATTCTTGTAACTCTTTCATACGTTTCTGTGATATCTAATCAGAATCAAGAAAATATATAAGATTTGTAGTTTCGTATTGAAGGTGATTAATACCAAATTTACATTACATCAGTTAATGTTAATGTCTATTAAGTTGTAGCTGTTGTACATATATATGTTGTTTTGAAACTTGCTTATAAACTTTTGGCGAAAGTAGGCAGAAAAAAGCCTCTTAAGTATTTATTCAAAAATGTTTTTTATCTTCTTTATATTCATTCACTTGTATTATATCCAAATTATTACAGAAATTCTCCCATTATCACAGAAAATACCTAAGTTTCCTCTCATTACTGGGTGGTATCACTTAAATTTCAGACTGCAACTGTTTCAAGAGGGAGTATGGAATGTGAAAGCACTTATTATACTTTTTCTGTAAGAGCTCTTATGTAAAATGAGTATAAAGTATTTTCTGCCAGTTGTCGACGATAGTGTACTTACAGCGTTAGTACTACAGACCTTTTTACATATCTAGCCCATTTTTTCTTCTCTACTATAGTAAAAATATGAGATACATCGAATTTTTTTTGCTTGCGGTTTAAACAATATAAATATAATCATGAAAAATTAAACTGAATAATGTATTCACATTATAAACAACTAATTTTGTAGTCTTCTAGATGAATTGCAAATGTAATTCACCAATTTATAATTAATTAACTGAGCTGTCAAATGCAACCTAAGAGATAATTAAGCAGTTAGAAACTATAATTTTACTTAACAGTTTTGTTATTGCTTAACACTCGCTACAAGGCACATTTTTCTTTAGCGTTTAACTGAACTGAAACCACTGAGGTCTTCTAGTCCGATAGCTTTAATATATACAACAAAGATATTCTCGTTTCGTGAACATTAGAAACAGTTTTTACTTGGAACAGTAACTGTGCTTCTATAAATGAGAAGTTTACTGTAGTGTTTAGGAAACAACTTGGACTGCATATTTTTAACGAGACCGAGCTTCTTGGATCTACCACTTACCAACGACTCGTCTCAAAATCGATTGAAACGCATTGATCAGAATAACACACTTATTCAACGCTAAATTAGATGTCCTTTCTCTAATAATCTCTAGTTTAATGCTTTCTTATTAACATATAAATTAAAAAATTTTCATTTTTCTGTTTATTTCGAAATAAATGATTTATATTTCTTTTATTGAGCGAAATTGTTTTAATAAATGTTCATGAAAAGTTCATGGAAACATAAATTAATTGCAAGGTCAACATTGTTCACTATATTTCTGTACTAATTTGTTCCAGTACAAAGTTTTCCCAATTAAATGAATGAATAAATGTAGATTTTCCTGTAATTAAGTGCGTTACAGTTAAAGGCATAAAAATTTGCTCACCATGAAGTAGTGAAAGTGCCTGCTTTCTATGATAATCATTTGTCCTCAAATTAATGCCACTAACTTTGACATTTTCATGTTTGAATAGAACAAATGTCAAATGGTACAACTGCAGCAAACAAAGTTGCATGTGTTGCCAAGTAAGCTTCATTGAATCGCTACAAATTTCAGTTTACACGAATATTTATCCTCTTCCTAAATGTGTGTAAACCTCATCGTACGAGTATTTTCGTATGCGATGTGGCTCACACACATCGATTTTTTCCTTCCCCAAAATGGATTTACCACCCGTACAGGATATGAGCACGAATTTTTCGCTTTTTGTTTTTTTGGCAGACTAAACGTCGTCAGCTCAGTTTAACTGTCTTCCCTAAAGATGTTTTCAACTGAATACTGACAACTGACAACTGAAACTAAGTCCTTTATTATCAAAATTTTTATTTGTATTTTCTTTTTATGTATATTTCTCGACAACTTTTCATTACTCTTCAGCTTGTTTGTTAGTCTTGTTTGAGTTTCCGTTTCAAATTCTATATTTTGTTATGTTTGAGTATTTTTCCGGTATTGGTATTTCACTACTTATCTACTTATTGAATTTTTTAAAGATTTTGAAAGATATGAAAAATTATTCAAAGATTGATTTAATTTGCTTGAAATCCATATTTCAGTTCGAGTAAGATGTATAGATATTTCATTCAAAATAGTTGTTATGGTTTGAATAAATCATGACAGATGAACTGATATCCTGAAATGGAACATGAAGAATTTGCTGTATATGATTTTTAAGAAATTTTGCTAGTGAAGATATTTTTAGTAACTATGGATGATATGTTTTATGTAAATTGTTTACATCTTTTATCTAAAAATAGTTTATAACTTTTGTTGGTTAAAATGAGGTACTATAAATTTGTGGACGTATTTGTATGTATACTGTGCTTGCGTAAAACTTTGAACTACCCTCGAAATTTCGTATTGATTTTTTTTGAAAAAAGTACAGTTTTAATATAGCTCCTACAAGGATATTTTTTTATTTTTTTGGCATAAAATCACAAAAATTGTCAAATACATGCCTTCAACCCACTTATTTTTTGCTGAAAATGCTGAAAACAAAATTCATTTACGTCAATTGTCAACTGAAGGAGTTTCAAAGTTTCTGATGAATACAAATAATTAAAAAGCTTAAACTTGCACCAAATTAAGTTTTTGCGTGAAAAGCAGCTATTAAAGGATATCAATTTTTATAGTTTCTATTTAATTTCTGCCGTCTAACAGTCTAACATATATGTATTTTCTATGTAAGCTTCATTAGGAACCATTATTAATTGTTATTAGTCTGAAATACTATAACATTTATAAAAGTTATTTCTTTATATATAATGTTTCCTATATACTTCTGAGTTAATTCCTTAGATGAAATGATAGACCAAATGAGATATCTTACTATCTTACATTTGTTTCCAAAGTATTATCTTCTATCACGCACGTGTTTCTGCAAAAACATTCTCAAACGTTCGTATGTGAAATATTTTCCTATTAAATTTTGAGTTTTGAATACTATTCCTATTAAATTTTGAATTTGTTTTTCGACCTGGTTTTTTTAAAAATTGTTTTTTTATATATTTTGTATCCGGCTACAGGTCACCTTTTTAAAATTGAACATTTGTTTAATATTTTTTAATATATTCTATATTTCGAATCTCTTTGAGAGTCATCATTATAATATTAATAAAATCAAAATCTATTCGTCGTGTTTGTGATTTGATTTTTGTCAGTACAATATGGACAACGGTACCAAAAACAATAAAATTTTCCTCAAAAATTATCATATATTCTTTAAGAAAATCAATTTAGTACCAACATAAATTTTTTAACTAATCAAAAGACAAGCACATAGGTAGACGTCCAATTAAAGGATTAAAAGTCAATATATGACTAAAGTTCAAATAAATTAGATTTGATTTATAAGACTTTTCTTTATTCATTTCAATCTTTTTAAATATCAAAACTGGCATCCCTGTCTCCCACATACGATTATTCATTCTTTGAAGTTAGGACACAGCCCTTCATATATTTTATGATTAGTCTGTAGGAATATATTAAGAATAGTTTTAGGAAAAGGAGTAAAATGTAATCAATGATAAAGTTCTGCTTATATGTCACATAAGCGTATAAGCTCCTTAGAGTTTTACTAGCAATACTCTTTTACTAACACTTAATATGTTTAAAATATAAAATTAAAAAGAGAAGCAATTAAAATTTATCACAAGAAAACTGTATTTCTTTAATAATCCAATGAAAATTGAAAAATCTTTACTGAGAAGTGGTGTTACAATCACGGTTTAGTCCTGACATTGTAGAGTGAGATAATCGCTTAATTTGATATAGAAAGAAACTGCGAAAAGCAGTTCCATCAATTTTTCAAAGATAAAACTTTTGAATTCTACATTAAAGCAATAATAGTGTTAGACGAAAAGTGATAAAAAGATGTCGAAAAAATAAACGCTATATAATATAATAAAAACATTGTGTCAAAAAATCAATGAATACTCTTTTCTAACTCAATATGATCACGTATGATATCATTTGAGATATATATTCTTGTTTAAGCTTTGTTATTTTTTCTGTAATTTTTATTTAAAAAACAATAATATAATTGTTCTTTCTTAATAATAATAATTATTAAAAGAAGGGATCATACACTGCGATTTTAAAGATCTATTATGATTTCTTCAATAAAAGCCAGTATAAAACCTATCTTTCCTAGTCCATTAAATACCCTCCAAGGTGTTTTTTCCGCTTGTGCATCAGTGACGGGCACTCCCCAACTATATGGCATGCAGTTTCACTCTCTTCTCTACAGTACCTGTAGTCTGATTTGAATGGAATTCCTAACTTCGATAGGTGATAATTCAGTCTACAGTGACCGGTCAATAATCCCGTAATATTGTTCTTGTTAATTTTTTTTTTTTTAATTTTAAATGCTTATAAATGAATAAAAAGTATTGTTAATAATTATGATTTTAACATAGTTCATAATATAAGAATTGGCATTGGAATGGGGTAATGAAAACCATTCCAACTTTATAAAATAAACAAAATTTTGATTTCTTTCTCTCTTTTTTTATAGTCTTTGGTTTAAATCCAATTTTAGGCTTACATTGAATAATTACGAGGAGCCAATTAAAAATTTTAATATTTAGGGAAATAAATCCTTAACAAGAATAATTTACATTTTTCATTTGCTCAGTAACAAGTTGTTAACAAAAGAGGTAAATTGGCGATAAAATATGACCTTTTTAAAAATGAATTTTTTTTTAGGTACAAAACAAATTTGTAGCTAACAATACTTGTACTTTATAGTACCTCAAAAAAAAATATATATATTGATTAAAGTAGAAAAAAAAACGGTTATTAAAAAGTTTAAGAAAAATGTAAATAAATTCTTTTAAAACATTTTTTGTGTCATGTAAGGATTTAGTGGATTTAGTAATAATTTGTACATTTAAGTAAATCAGAAAGGACCAAAAGAAATTTTAATGAAAGTTAGAAAAAGATTGCCTCTTCGTCGCACAATTTTGTATACTTTCACTTTTACTTTCACAAGGGAGAAATTAATGAAGCGGGACGTATGCAAACTGGCGTAGAAACATGAAGTTGAAGTCAACACGGTAATGTAGCACGAAAGGTGAAGGCACCATATATATATATATATATATATATATATATATATATGTATATATATGTTGATATGCAGATTAAAATGTTGCACGTGTAAAATTGAAAGGTGTTGCCGTGCTTGGGTTACATGCTTTTTTTTATAGGTCTTTTGTGTAAAATTGTTGAGCAATATTTTTATAATATTTGTGCGTGTTCCACCACATATGTTGGCTTGAAAAGGTTATATTTATTTATTATTTTTTATATGTATCTTAAATATGTATTTCATGTTTATTATGTGCAGGTTAAAGTATCTGAGTAAACACCTATACAATGTGGGAATATGTAAATCAGCTGAAATGAAGTTTAGGGTGAATTATAATGAGAGGAAAATTTGAAAAAATTGTGCTATTCATTTCGATTTTATTATAATTTATTATATATTTCGTTTTCAAAACAAAAATATTTATTTCTTAAATTACGTGAAAACCACGCATTTATCTCATTAAATAGACTACATAATTTTTAACACGCAAGAATATATAAACGCACCTGCTGCTTCTTTTCAACAATATTAATGTATCTTCTTTATATCTTCCTTAATTTAATATCAAAATTTTATGCAGCAGCTGACTATACTTTAAAAGATAATACCATTGAAATACATTACTTATAAGCCATCATGGCTAATTTGAAATCTGTTATGACAATCTTACGAACACACTCAATATTACTAACAAAGTGCGAACAATAAACAATGCAAATCCTGGCAGAGCATTTATTTATGTATTTAAAAGGGATTTAGATGTGCTTAAATATACTCCTGGGACTTAAGTAGACACTGTTCATCGACTGAAATAAATTGCTTATAAAGAGTCGAGCATATTTTGCATAAAATTATGTGTTTTCAAGTAGAATGACAAAATTTCACGTCTATTGTCTTCTTATTTTACTATTAAGTTAGAAATAAAATTAAATGAATTTTAAGAATAACTAGCGTTTTGCCTATATATTAATATGTAAAGCACTAAAGTATACGATATGTAATTATAGTTAGTGCTTATGATTAAAATCTTGTTTTACATGTGGT
>NC_051847.1:186817672-186835709 GCF_002237135.1 Teleopsis dalmanni | reverse complement strand
CCATCAAAAAATACATAAAGGATAGAGCCCTGAAATGATTTGCGAAAACTGACAGACTTACCAACACCGCGTTATCAAATCTCAAAATGGTTACAGGCTCCTCGGGGAGGTATGTAGATCTAAGAACAATTATTGCTTAGTCTGATGAAGTGATGAACAATAATCTAGTCAAGGTGTAAAGAGGGGTTTTGAAAATACCTTGAGTTAAAAAAGAGTATAAGTGCTTAAGTGCACTAGCTCAAAACAGCTTCAACATAATAAAAAGAACTTACAGTTTGCTGTATAGATCAATTCTGTATCTGGTCAAAAGATATCATTTAGCCTCAGTTCTTTGAAATATGACTATAAATGATACTCCTTTAGAGAGGCATCATTTTGATAACCATAAGAAAGAAGTGGAGCTTGTGGCTATATTTCACTTATTCAAAAAAAGAAAAACAATTCAAAATTTGTTGCCATCTGATTAAGGATATATTAGATATAAAGCTGTTAAGAACGCTTTGTGGTAATTGAGAAATATGATTTGATAATAATTTCTTATATAATAGCAATATTTCTCTAACATTTGTTAATGAGAGTTAATGAGATTTGGAGTTTGTGATTAAAACTGTCATTGCCAATTTAGTAGCAAAAGCCTATAAGATACACCATACATTTAAAACTTATCCAATGTTTAAACAATAAAAACAGTACATATATTTTTGCATATCAAAAATAAGTACAAATATTTATATAATACAATTTGTTGATAGATACTTATTATTAGCAATTAAATCTCTCAGACATTTTAGGCTCGATGTTCGAAGAACTCACTACCAAATAAATTCGGCATATACACGTAAATTATATTAAACTGTTTATAAACACAACTTATAATAGAAATAGTGATTTATATATACTATTGTGGTTCTCATAGTACTAAAAAAGTGCTATATATTATCTTTTTAATGACAAACGAAAGCACTATTAAAAATGTTTAGTTTAAATTTTTAGTGCTTGTAGTCAAATTGAAAGAAATGAATAACAATATTGAACTACGAGTACAATGTTGTACTACAAGACAATAAAATACTGATTAGTATACTAAGTGTATGAAAAGAGATATTATAGATCTTTGGTTACATTGTGTTAATGAAAATAAATTCAATAAATAATTTTTAATTCGAATTATTCATAGAAGTGTGCAATTGAACATACTTTTTACCTACAGTTTTTTAATCATTTTAGTTAAAGAGGCAAGCTCGTAATTAGAAATTGTATTTAGGGAGATGGGTAGAGGGTCTTTGGTTTTCGGGTTAAATTGCTGCTTTCGACTTTTAGAAAAAATGCTACATCGACTATTATTCTGTTTATCATTCAGCAAATTACTGAAAAGTATTAAGTGCTTTTGAAGAGTATGAGCCGGTTCCCATGTTTGCTGGATGTCAGCAGAAATCATATCGAAAACATGCCTAAACTAGACAATATCAGTGAAGTCTGACAGAAATGGTTTATCCAGGGAGGATCTTACTACAACAAGCTTTTCATTTCGAAATATTCTGATAAGATAAGCAAATACTTACTAAATCTAAACAGTTTGGATTTAAAAACAGTGATTGAAGTGATAACTAGTAACTGCATTTTGAACAAACATAAACCGATAAATGCAGATAATATGTGGAAGATACAGAAACATTTTTATATATCCTTCAACGAATGTCCAAAGAAGATTCCACAAAAAATTGTTTCACAAATCAGAATTGATTTAGATAATCTTATGACTTTTGGGGATATAGTTGAAGTGACAAATATCTCTCACTAACTTTAGAAAGTGCAAGATGCAATAGTCTAACAATGGGCGCAGTATTATGGACAGTTATGCCCGGTATTATAGTCGTAACGTAAATCTTAAAATTGGCTTAAGTATGAATAAGTCAGCATAATGGATGATGTTAGTATGACTTAAGTCAGTATTCTGACTTAAGTAGCGGTTATGAAATCGTCTCTTAATTTTCCAGCCCACGACTATTACTATGACTATAGAGTATGTAACATGCAAATAGGATGTTTCAAATTGAAGCTGAGCCTGTTTCTTTACGAAATAGATTAGAGTGAGAAACTTTTAAGCTTGATTGAACTTATAATTTGATTTAATTTTGCATAAGGACTTATCTTAGGCTATTTTTGATTATGAGAAGAATATTTTTTTTGTTCCGCAAAATATTACACCACTGAGATTCTGCATGTATGGTTTCCTATTTATGTTCTAGATGTGCAGAAAAGATGTGCAGAAATCTGTTTTCGACTTCTCCATGTGCTGAAAATTTGCCTTTTAATAACATTATCATTTTTATATACATTTAAACTTTCGATTCATTTTAAGGGAAGTGGTTCCTCAAGCTCCCTCACTGGTTACGTGCCAAGGAGCGAAGTTCAAAACTTTTACATTTTAAGATATCTATTTGTTTTAATTATTTTTTCGTATATATATTATAGGTATAAGTCCAATTTTTTTTAACTTATAATATATTTTGCATTAAAAAAATATTGTAGAGAGTAAAGATAAGGATATGGTTTCAAGCTACTTTAATACATTTTTCGTATTATTTTATGGTTATTGTAAATGTTAACTTTAAAAAAGTAATTTTATTTTTGTTAACTATTGTAAATTAATATACTTTATATGTAGGCTACTATACTCAACAAATGGCAAGAGAAGATCAGAATTAAATCATTCGAAATGTGGCAACAAAGATGAAACAATAGCACTCAAGGAAGATGGACAGCTAAACTGATACCAAATATAATCCTTTGGCTCAAAAGGAAATCGAAAGATACAAATTACTATATCACTCAGATGCTTATCGGACATGGATACTTTTGTAAGTACCTGTACCGCATTGGGAAGATGAATTTACCCGATTGCATTTATGGTGATGGAAACTGTGACGACGTAGAGCACACCTTCTTTTACTGTAATAAGTGGCTCACAAATAGAGAAGAGATAATAGCACAGCTTGGACCTATAAGTCCCGAAAAAATAGTGGGAAAGATGAGAGCGAACCCAGAGAGTTGGCAAACGATAGAGTCATATGTTATTCAAGTTCTCAAAACGAAGAAATTAGACCTAAAAAGGAGAATCAGAAACTGGTATAATAAATAGTGCAGACATGAAGAATATTTGGTGAAAAATTGGAAGTCTGGACGCAGATCGAAAATTACAAAAGCGTGGCTTGAAATGCCAACATAAAAGAGACCCTCCTCGAAGTAATGCGAAAGCGGTTCCGAGGGGGAATAAGTCTCGCCGAAGAGGGGGTGTTTTAGTTTGTATACTACATATTAATGTTAGGGAGTCGGACACACCATTCTGACGACGATCGGTTTGACGGTGCATAAAGCATTCCACCTCCTCACCACAAACAAAAAAAATAAAAAAATATGTATATATATTTATGAAAATATATATTTAAATTATTTTACAATTTGTCAATAGGTTGTTTTGACAAAAATCATAATGCGCAACCAAAAAATATTAATAAAAATAAATAAATTACAAAGGTTAAAAACAAAAACAAGTGCTGACCACATTCATCCCAATGTGACTGACGCATGCGAATAAATGCTAAAGATACAATTTTCAACTGACAGAATAGCAATAATATTTTAATGGAATTTAAAAATAAAAAAAATATTAACTAATATTATTTCAAATATATTTAAGTTCATAAAATCATTTAAGTATGACTTGTGAGTGTGTGTGTGTGTGTGTGTTCGCACATGACACTAAAACGATGCGGTAATGCCAATATAATTTATGCATGATTATACAAATTGTTATGCGTCTAAAAAGTATTATAGTAGCCACATTAGATACAATCAAAAATATAAAAAATTTTGTAATAAAAAAAACAAACTATATTTGTAAATATGCAAAAGGCGTTAAAAATTTGAGTTAAAAATAAGCGAAATTCGTTAACAAAGCAGAAAAGTTAAATGTTACTGTCATTGTATCTTTACTTCAGACTATTTTTAAAAGCCAAGTTAAGAGGCAAAAATGTAAGAGAGACACTGTTTTTTTGTGTTGGAGTCTAAAGAGTAGTTTAGCAATACTTAAGATTCTGCGTTTTTATTATTTTTTTTTTTTCTGCCTTAAATCAACAAGCCAGACAGATACTTTTTAATGACTTATTATGGTAAACTCTCGCATTGAATTTTTAATAAATAATTTTTTTTTTTGTAGTTTTCTGTACTTTTTACAATTTATTTATTTATTATGCAATTTTTGAAAATTTTCTATTTATTTATATAAATGCACATATCTCATTAGCTGCACTTTATTATTAATATTAATTTAAAATAAATTCTCACAGAAAAATCTCGTACTTTTATTTCGTTACATAAAATTTACTCAGTTTTGGTTCAACGATTTCGCGCTTTAATCCTAATTTTTTATTTAAAATTGCTTTTTGAGTGAATTTTTTTATTTTTATTTATTTAAAAAGATATCTAATAAGTTTCACACTATTTGATTTGTTGTGTAAATTCTACCTTTTTCACAATTCAGTCAAAGTAAACAAAATGTATCTTTACAAATTTTCACAGAAGTTCTTCCGCGCTTCAGACTTATTCGCTCGAATGTTTCGTTTAAACTGATCGGAGCTGCGGTTTTGGCCAAGAGGTTTGCGTGCAGGCTCACAAATGACTCAACAAACGTCAGTTCTGATTGTATCTGTTAGTGTTGCTGTATCTCACTTCGTATTGAGCGAACTCCGCTTAGCTGAATTGTCTTATGGTTTTTGGTTATATCTCTTGACTATTTAATGCCTTTTTCGATGTGTGCTCGAGAATGTTATCAACTGAAATTGTGAGCGCTGAATTATTTGTTGCATTTTGAAGCATTTAAGGTAAAAAAGTGTTGCTGGATTCAACAAAAAAGTACTTTTCAAATCATTCAGTTAAAAATGTACAAGTCATAAGCCGTGAGATATATTAACATGTTATAACGCATAAATATAATAGTATGTTTCCACTGCCTACGTTGGATCAGTTTATTCAGGTTCAGGTTGTTAATAAAATTAATTATAAATTAAAAATAAAATTAATTACCTATTATTATTATTATTAAAAGTTTAAACGTGAAATCGTTTAACAGCCGGCACTACGGCCAGAAGAGTCCTATTGTACCAATTTCACTATTGATTACTTAAAGCTCCATAAAGCTTTGTAAACAAAGTCCAGAACTAAATCTTAATTAACCATATAAAGAGCACGGAACTTCTCAATTTATAGTATGTTTCCACTGCTTACTTACTAAGTGTAACTTAGTAAGTGTAAATTTCGTTAACTATGCAGAGAGCTTTCGTGCTTTTTACCTTAGTTAAGAATAAATTAAAGAATAATATAACAAAAATGTCGAAGGCAACATTGCAAAATATATATCCTAAAAGAGAAATTATTAAAATTTGACATATGAAACAAAATATAAATAAATAAGAAACAAATAAAAAACAAGAGGTGGAACTTTTTTAAAATATTTGTTTTTTATAAATACAATATATAATTGATATATAAAAATAAATAAATGAGTTTATATATCAAATATGACATATTTGCATAATGAATTAATTAATTTATTTTAACAACACAAAACGAAATATCATCTGCTAACAGTTGAATTCTAAAGTACGAAACCTTTCTTACTACTTTCACAGAACGTAAAAGCTCTTTCACATGTCAATAATCAACTTATGCCAATAGAAACGACAAAATCTTAATTTGATTAAAAATTTATTTATGTTTTTTTGTATGAGCTAATTTGTCAAAGGTAAATAATACAAACTTTTTTAAATCTAATTAGGAAATTTGTGTGGTATTTAACACTGACCAGTTAGCCTGTACAAAAAGAGATCAAATTTAATATATACTAAAATTTATTACAATTTTGTGGGCTGAAGTCTTGTTGTGGATTGAATTGGTTGACACCTAATTATTTGATAGAAAACTAGATAATAACTGTTAGAATCCAATATTAGTTTGACACTTTACATAACCGTTTAATAACGGCAGACTGGCAGACAAACCCATTTGAGGAAGGTGAGATTTGCTTTGAGATACACCCTTCGTGACTATATGCATTTGATTTGAGTTAAGCAGGTGCTTCTATACATATTTTTTTACAATGAACAACTTTTCTACATATAAAACACGAGAAAAATATTTTAATATCTTATAAAGTATTTACCGTCTTATCGACAAAATCTCAATTAGTTGACTATATTGTTATGTTTTATAATAATGTAATGTTTTAATGAAGTTCAATTTAAAAAAATTACAACAAAGTAAACCTCTTCATTTTACTCATGCACACACTTACTGACTGCTCTACTTAATAACTGAAATGTGTCAAGTAATTGCATCAAAGAAATGTAATTAAAAATATGTAGCAGTGAAGTTGACAATCATATGAAAAATTTTACTTATATTATTATACAAATTTGAAAAAAAACATAACTAATAGAAGCATGTTTATTTTATCATATAGTCAAGCATTTCTACGGCCCTATGCTCCTTCTAGAAGTTAAAGAATTTAATTTATATAGTCAAGCACTTAAAATGTAAAACAAAACTTAACTGAGAATCAACTCTAACTGAAATGGTTAGATTTATTTATCAAAAAAATCTATATAAATCTGAGTATTAATATATGAATCTTCTATGTTTTTATTTCATATTTTTCTTGAACAAAAACCGCATAGATTATATATTTTCTACAACAAAAACGAGAATGTGGTGGTTTATGTCTGCGGTGTTGTAGAAAGATGTACACTTTTATAAGTATTGCATTTCGATGAAATTTCGATGATTTTGGAGATTCTATATTATTTTGGATTTTGTAAAATAAGTGAAATAATATGTGCACATGTCCAAAGATATTCAACAAGAAAATATAATAAATCAGATATCAAGGTATATCGTAACATTTTTATATACAATAGATGAAAATGTTTTTTTCAATAAATTCAATTCTAAATTCTTCTAACACCGAACACCTGCTGGAGATGTGTCGAATTTTTAATTTAAAATTTTTGCTTGAATTAAATATATTACAGATCAATGTTTCTGTGAAGAGAATGCGGAGTCGGCCACACATGTGCTGTTAGAATGCCCTGCACATACGGAAAAGACTCGTGGAATGTTTATTCTTACATAAAACTCTGTAAAGTAGGTTTTATAATATTTTTTATTGATGCAACAGCGCTTAGAGACCTACTCTAAACCCAGAAGGGGGCACAATAGACCAGACGTTCGCTGTGCCACATGCCTTAACAATAATAATAAATACTATTCGAAATATTTTTCTATTGAAAGCAATCGTTTATATTAAGAATTCAGTTTCTTTCGTCAAAACGGATGTTAAAAATCAAAATATTATAAATCATTGTTATAATATATTATATCATATTATTTAAGTTATATAAATGTCTGCTAATAATACATATTATTAGATAGAGTAAGAAATAAAAATAATAATTCTATCATTATAACATTAAAATATGTTACTTGCTTGCAATAGTGCATTTTCGTTGTTCTATGTTTTTTATTCAAACTTTTTTATTATTTCTTCAAAGTGGATATAAGTACCGCACTGTTTGACAGGCATTGAATTCTATGTATTTAAGTTCTTTTTTATATTTTTGAGTTGCTCTGTTCAATTTTTTATTTAACAAATTTTTTTTTTAAATTTCATATGTTTAAACATAATTACATATTATACATATTATGAAAAATAAACTTTATAAAAAAATAATTTTTACAATTTTTTCTTTTTTTAATTTAATTGTACTGTTTCGTCCACCGTTTAATTGGACGTCGCGGTATCCATTAATGTAACTCAAATTGTCAACAAATTGTAACAATTTGTTGAAATGCCGCAAAATGAAAATTCTTTTAGCATTTTAAGTATTTATTAATGCGTATGGGACGCATTGAAATCTAAAGTAGGAAAACATGTTGCAGTCAATAAGCAAACTGAAGTAAGTAACAAAAGAAGTGTTTAATTGATTTTCCCTCAAACTTCAGTGAAAACTTTAACCTACAACTGCGAAAGTAGGAGTTTGAGATACAAAAGCAACCCCTAAAATATTCGAGTATCTTCCTTTATATAAACGTTTTATTGCTACACGCTTTATTCCGAAGGAGCAGTAGGTGCACACCAACTCGCAAAAGCAGCAACAATTTTCAAGTAGTTTGAGCGATAATATTAATACTACAATGGAGGTGGGGATTGGGTGATGGAGATACGTCACAGGCATTAGTAAACATTGTTTTATTCTCAATTTTGCTGTATAGGTACTTTCATTGAAACTCTCAGTTCCAAGTTTTAGATTTTTATTTTTCCATGTGAAACAAAAATAAAATGTGCATTCAAATCGATAAGAGCGAGAGAGTCAGTAAAGGATTTAGCAGGACATGCGCAGAGTTGCCTCATTTACATTTTACGTTACAAGGTAGTAAATATAGTAGGGAAAATGCACATGTCACGAGTCGGAGCGAAATACCAACGTGTATGAGAATTATGTTTTATTGTTTTGTTGACATAGTTTTTTTGGAGTGTTTTTTGTTTTTGTAGGTGGCTAAAGTGAGTAACCGAATTTTACAACTCAAGTAATTAGTAATCAGAGTTTGTAAATAAAAACCAGGTTTGACGGTTATAATAATGCCAAAAAAGAAATAAAATAGATCCACTGTTTTCAAATATTCCATAGTTTCATACAAAGTTTGATTTTGTATAATAAGAACGTTAAGTTTAGTCTGGCTGTCCGTATGCCACGCATAGACACATTGGTTCCCAGCGGTACCAAATAGAGTTAAGCCTCTACACAGAATTTTTTAGTAGGTTTAAGTATTTTAAGTAGTGTTTGAAGTTCCACGAATATTCGTGAGATAAACCCACCAAGAATCCTAAAATTCTTGTTTTGAAATTAAATCTTAGGGCACACTAAATGGTGTCCAGGAATCTGGGTAGAAGTAAGAAAATTTCGTATTCAAAAAGTGATTTTTTTATTTAGCCAACTATACAGCTATTTCAAATATTTACAGATATTTATCATTATTGGTTTTTGGAAGCATTTATTTTTATAAGTGTCAAGAATTGAACCCGGTTAAATAATATCTATTTAGCTAACGAATTTATTAAATTAAATTCGTTGAGAAATTGACATATAAAAACTATTTGATCATCATGCTTGCAGGTTCGACTCGTCACTAAGATAACTTTGATCGTTTGACTTGGTACCAAACTGTGATTGCATCCTGGTATTTTATCTACGCTAAGGGATGGGAAACGTGAGGGATGGGATGTATAAATAGTTTATTGGAAAACTGTTGGAATAACGTGAAATTAAAGGAGAATGATTGTAGAGTAGAAATAAACTTACCTTGCTTCTAGTTCAAAAATTTTGTTGCTTTTATGGGTTGGAGCGACAAATCAATTCTACATAAAGAAAGTTACATATTCAAATTTTCATATATTTAAGATGGCTTGTTATCAGATGGTTTTATCACCATGATAAAAAACACTGTTCCGAAGAAAACGCGTTTAAAGCGAAATTCGAAGTAAGTTGGAAAAGCAAAAGCCGAAGGAGAAGACTGTTTAAGGGAATGGACTGTTCAAAGCTGAGGGAACACTAATCGCACTTGATGGATGAGAGTCGAGGATGCAAATTTTTTTTATATATGAGAAAATGCAGTTTCTAGCTTATGTTGATTTAAGCAGTTTTTAAAAAGTAATTGCTTGTAATAAAATTACATTTTAACTTTTTGATGTTCTTTGAAAAAGTCCACTACAGATTTTCATTGCTATACTTTCATTACGATATACTTTTTTATGTTGAATTAAGTCAAGTAACCGGTTCATTAAAATCCATTTTTTTCCAACAACACTTACATTAGGGGGTAGTTACCCTCTTATCAGAGTAGAGAAATAAATCACTCTCACATGTGGCTTACTCCCGCAGTATGTATCGCAACTTTTGGCAGTTGGAAAAATCGAAAAGCACTTTACGCTCAGTGAATTTTTCATCACCGCCGTAATCAGTTCAATTTTCTGGCATAAGAAAAATGTTTGTAATTTTTTAATTTGTTATTTTTTTTTTAATAATTTTATTAATAAAGAATTATTTATTAAAATTTTTATTTAATTATTTAGAATCGGACTAATTGACGCAATAATCCAATTAATTGATTAAACCGGGCATTTGAATAGCACCTAAAGTTTTGAATTTTTCAAAATTCAATCAATAATATCAAGAATATAGAGAAAAACCTTTTTTGGAAGGCATACATATATATGTATACTTCTCCTAGTATATATATGTATGAGTAAATCCGAAGAGTTTTCGCTGTTATAAACGGATAAATAAAAGTATTTATTTAGCCGAAAAACACATAAAAATCGAAAAAAAAACCATCGAAAGTAATTGAGAATTGTAAGATATTCTATACTTACGTGTAAGTCGTATGTCGCGTATATACTTACTTTTATGAATGTGATAAGAAAGCCAACGGGCAAATAAACAGTGCAATAGGACGAAGAGCAAAGTTTTTAAATTAAATCGAACAAAGCTTTTAGTCTCATTTTTTCAGTCTCTGTGGAACCGACATTTGGCTACATTCTGTGAAGTGATTAATACGTTAAGTATTAAGACAAAGACTTACAACCCAGTTACCTACTTAATGCGATTAGATTTTTAATTCAAGCTTGGTAAGTGTTAATACAAGACATATATTTGTCTTTTGTGGTATATTTTATATTATAGTTTTGTTTTATCAATGCACTTCAAGTATTCAGCTTAGCAGATTATTAGGATTATAACTTAGGATTTGTTTTAATGGAATTATTAATGCCATAATAATTCAAAAGAATAATTAAAAAAGTTTTTATCAGGCTTAGAATTGGATAAAAATGTTATTTTACTTAAAAAAAATATATTATAAAAGTTTTAGATAGATATGAGTGTTGAGATAGAAAATTCCAGAATTCAGAATTCCAGAATTCAAAAAGATTTGTAATATATATAATATTAATTTTAGAAATATATAATTAATTTTTTTTAAGATTAAATTAAAATTTTGAATTGTTATAGTTATTAGTACTTTTGTTTAAATCGTAAATATAATTATAATGATCTTTCTGAAGACGTGTATAATATGAAATAAAATACTAAGTATTATCATTCATCAATCGTAATCATCATCATTATCATTATCATGTATCATTCATCCCTTCAGTAACTTAAAGAAAATAACACTCTGAAGAAAGACATTATATATAAATTTTTACAAATAAAATATTAATTTTTTAATTAGATAATATAATTAAAAATATTTTTGATTATTAAATTTTATTTTAAAATTTAAATAGAAAATAAAATTATGTTACTTATAGATAGGTTTTTGAATATAGTAATATAGAGCTATAAGAATATGAATATAGAGCTATAAGAACAAAAGTAAAATATAAATTGTTAAAGTAAACAATATTATTAAAAATATTTGTTTTAAAATTTAATTGAAAAAATTAATTATGAGGGAAGAAAATTATTTTACTGTTAGAATGGTTTTTGAATAGTAGTGAATTATATACAATATTCCTGCAGATGTGTATAAAATGTTATAAAATACTAAGTATTATCAGTCATCAATCGTAATCACCATCATTATCATCATCATGTATCACTCATTTTATCAGTAACTCAAAGAAAAACACACTGCAGGAAGACTCTAAATAATAATTTTTAATTAATAAAATTAATAATTAATATTATATTAATTGTAGTTAAAAATATAATAATCTTTTTGAACACGTGTATAAAATGAAAAAAAATACTATGTATTATCATTCATCAATCGTAATCATTCATTTCAACAATAACTTATAAGAAAAAAAAAAAACACAATGAAGAAAGATATTATATTAAATAATTTACAATTAATATATAATAATATTAAAAATATTGAAGGAAATTTTTATTAAAGTATATTATAGAAGTGCATTGAAATTGGTTAAAATTTTGTAAGACTACGAACAAAACTGTAATAGAATAATTAATTTATTTTGTTTATATTAAAAATATAAATTCATACAAATACACTAAAACTCAATCATTTATTATTTATTTATTATACATTATTTAAATCATTTTACACACTTTCCCTACACAAAATCAGAGTGGATTGGATATTTTCTTATGAGTTAAAAACATTAATAATATTAATAATATGTTATTAATATTATGTTATTAATATTAGTAACATAATATTAACCGATGGACAGATACTTAGAAATACAGATAAATAAAAACACTGACAGTTGTCAGACAATACTATATTGTCTGATAATAGTCAGACATACAGTATTATCTAGAAATAACTACTCTGAATGTATAGGTGGTAAACAGTGCTTATAGTAGTTGTATGTGGAAGCAATGCGCCAATAAACGGCTTATTGGAGACATTCTACTGGAACCAATTGAAGTCATATTTTTGGAACAACTTCTTCTTTGTTTAAGATGAGAGAATCCGAATATTTTTGTTTTACATATATACTCCCAGATATATTTTAACTATAACCACCATTGTACTCCCTTAAGAAATTAACCTCAACAATCTGAACAGTTTAAACTGCAGGTCGTTAATTTTTTAGGTACAGTAAATTCCACTTCGGTTAGGTGTCGCAAGAGAGAATTAACCAAATCTGTTCAACATTGTATCAGAATAATTCCAGTCTCATTTATTTAGCTCTTAGACGGACAAATAGATGAAGTTATTGAAAAGCGGATCTTGTCGTATAACGTTGATCAAAGTTTATATGTTGCTTGATACCTTCACCATTTGTGATATGTCAAGAACGCCTTGCACAATAGTTTAGGGAGTATATTAGTTGTACATTTGATTAATAAATACTTTTGATTTCACTATTTTTCAAATTCAAATAAACGCCTTTTAAAAAGAAGAGTTGTAGTTATGAAAAAAGTATTGTAGTTTGAAATTGACTTAAGCATATTCATAATTTATATTTCATTGCCCATTATTCATAACTCACCAACCATAGTTCGTTATTAATAATAGTAGTCGATATTCTGATAGTCATCGCAATCGTCATCGTAATCGTCATCGCAATCGCAATCGTCATCGCCATCGCAATCGCCATCGCTATCGCAATCGAAATCGAAATCGAAATCGCAATCGTCATCACAATCTAAATTGTATGTAATCATAATCGGAAACGGTATCGGTATCGGAAACGGTATCGGAATCGGTATCGGAAACGGTATCGGTATCGGAATAGGAAACGGTATCGGAATAGGAAACACTTTGACATCGAAAACGGAGTCATACTTAAAATTTTGAATATGTTTAAGTTATAATTTCAATAAATTTAAAAGTCAAATGTGACAAAAGTAATTATTTATTTAATACGTATAATGAATTTGGACAATAAAAAAAACGTCACAAAACGTAACTTTTACTTCAGTTAATTGGATTTTTGGCTAAACATATGCATTAGATATATTTCTTCTATTAAAAATACCAACGATTGAACCTGTACCCTGTCAAAGTTAAAACTCAGTGTTAGCGTTCAGTTAACTGAACCAAAATTATAAATGAATTATGTAGTTCTTATTGAATAAGTTTTATTTACTGTTTTTTTGTATACTTTATATGTAGAATGTAGCACAACATTTGTTCCATTTTATAATTCTCATTAAGTTTAGTAAAAATATATGATATAATATAAATGATTTCTGATGTCTTTGTATATTTGTTTAATAATTAAATATTCACTTTTCATGGAATAATGAGTGCGTTGTACTGTGTTTGGTTTCAATTATTTATAGTACAATTAGCTAAGTTTAGTACCCAACATCTGTTGTAATAGTAATTGGTAGTTTCTTAAAATTTTTTGTTGTCTATTTTACTGAGGGTATCCAGTTTCGAAGTCTTGTTGTCTTTTTCTATATATTGTGATAGTACCAAAAATTCGCTGTGTATTGCTATTATTATGTGTTAGGCTCACGGTTGCCACTTATGGTACTTTAGTACCAAATTGGTACTTTTTTTTCCGTTTGGTACTCTGGTACTCATGTTCCAAAAATGTTACATTTTCGGCGACCCAACTTTATTGTGGATATTGTATTGTTTTATACTTTTTGTACATTTTATATAAATTGTATTTTCTTATAAAAAGACAATAGAAAAATTTTGTACCTTTTTTACAGAAATGGTACCTTTTTAAACCAATTTTGGTACAGAAAAAAATTTTCAAGTGGCAAGCGTGGTTAGGCTATCCGCTATGTTGACCTTTTTATGTTCCTTTACTTTAAGTATCTGATATCCGTTTAATTGCTTCGCTCTATATTTTTATCTGATTGTAAAAGAAGTTTTTTAATTAATGAATTTCCAAATTAACAAGCAAGAGGCTTCTTTCAATTAATTCGAGATTGTCATATTAAGAAGGATTTTAATAAAATTGATGCTTTCATTAATTTTTATAAAATTCAAAATTTTAAGTAACATGTCAAATCTATTAGTTATATCTGACTTAGATATATAATCTTTGTATAAGTGATATCTGATGACTTTGATACTGTATATGTTATCAATACTATCTTTTACACGTATCACCACTTTAGTCCTTGTTTTAACTGACAATTTATTTGTAACTTTTTATTGATGTTAGAGTGATATCAGTGAATGAGAGATCCTTTTTGAGATTTCTATAGCAGTGATGTCGAAGAAATTAGTTATTATGTGTTATTCATCTGCTCTAGATTGAACGTGCAACGTGAACAAGTCCAACAAGTTCTCGGAGGTAATATAACGTCAGATAAATTAGTAACGCGCATACTAGCCTCGACAATTATAGCCGTCGGAAAGCTATTGCCAATGGTGTGGAAAAGAATTTGACAGTAGTCCACATCCACCTCATAAAACCATACTTGATTTGTATCCGTGGGGGTATACGGAACAATTGAGGGCGGCAAAGGGGGTGTTTTAGTACGTAGGCTAGTCTCAACTGGAGTTGAGACGAAGAATCGTGCATGCTAACAGTACGGGCTGTTAGTATCTATGAAGATTACACCTCCCTCGGCGTACCGAAAAAAAAAAAGAAAAATGCATATAAATCAGTGATGCTCACAGTAAATGTTCAGTACCCTGTATTTGGGGTTACTGTGTGTATATACATGTGTGCAAAAAATAAGTTTTTACACAGTAAAGAAATGAGCTTTTGCGCATGTTTTACTGTGAAAAAGCCAAAAAGTTTTTTTGTTCAAAATTTTTTTTTATTAATTGTATGTAGTTAAAATTTATTTTATTGATATATTGTAAAAATTAATAATAGAGTTTAAAAAAATAAATAAATAAAATATTTGTATAAATATACAATGACGAACAATTATACACATAGATAAACTATTTAATAAAATTCTTGCATTGTTCATAAACTGTATAGATTTTGTTTATTTTAAAGCTTTTATAATATACTCTAAATTTTGTTTCAAAATTTATAAAACTTATTTATTTTTTATAATAATATTAAGTATAAGTAATATTTTTTATGAATATTAATATACTAGAAAATATAAATGCACCTTATTTTTCTCACTGTATTTTCATCACACACAAATATTTCAGACACAATAATTGTCTTTGGTTTAGTGTGGGCACCACTGATATAAATGCATTTGAATACTGATAAAAAAAAACAAAAAAATCCTTATCTAACCTTACTAACTTTTATCCTTCACCTTTTAATCCTTATTATCCTTTTTACTCATCAATTGATTCTGTTAGATGTTTAAACAAAATCAATGCCAACTATGGGATTATGTGTAATTAAATAAGAAGAACGTATTATTCATTAGTTAAATTTTGACTGGGCATTGCAGGTTGAGCTACCACCTTAAGGAATTGGAAACCCATGGTAACAAAAATAATTGCTTTTTAAATTTAAGCAAATGTAAAATATGAAAAAAATAAAATTTACAATTGTGACATGATTGCCTGTAAGCATTGCCTTAATGGAGCTTCGAGGTTCTGTACGAATGGAATTTTGAATATGATTAAAAAGAGCCTAAAACTGGTATGACCATTCGTCAAGTATCTTTGCGTAATAGTACCTTTAAAGAGTTGATAGGTTCTATAGATAAATGAGTGATTTTGCAAAACATGTAGCTGGAAAGAACATAAATAAATTAAACACCTTAGTGGGCATATTATATCGGATGAAGAAAAAACAATTTGGTATTAATAAGAATAAATACTTTGAACCTAACAAAAGATTACTACAACAATATTATATTGAATAATAATAGTATTAAATAAAGATTTTTTTCTCGAATGTGACACATCTTGTGACAAAAAGAAACTAATTATAATTTAGAAGGGTTCGAACAATTATGAAGAACCAACAACAAAAATTTTAATTAATTTGTTCAAGTTTGACTGACATCCTCAGTGATCTTAGAAAATAATCACATGTTTATTTAATTAGTTTATAGTCTGTACATAATTTGTTAGACTGCAAGTGTCAGGCTTAGAACACTTGTCTGTCAAATTAGATGACTAGAATAATAGTTAATTTTTTAAAAGAGACATAATAAACTCATTTCAGCTATCATTAGGCATATGGAAAGAGTTTAATAAATGCTTTGAGCTTGTGGTCTGATCATTTTTAGGTATTCAACGCTGTTGTCGTATCTTCTGTACTGATCCTGGCATTCAAAATTTTTTTAGTTGAATATTTGATTATCAAAGGTTTGTATTATAGTAATTTGATTTTAAATTTTTGTCAAGAAACCTCTTGTTGTTGGTCAATTTAAACTTTGCACTTTGTTTAAATCTAACAAAAAAAAAATTTTATTTTGTTTCACTAATAAGTAAATTTTTAATACCTTTCGTTACTTCCAATTTATTTTATATAAACTTTAGTATTTTTTTTGCCAAATTACAAGTGAAAAGCATTTAAACTCTAAGTTCGAAAAGTTTCTAAATTTAATTTTTGGTAGCAGTGAAAAGTTTAATTATCTCAATTACTTTAATATAAATCAAAAGTAAAGTTTTTTGTACGGGTAACTAACGCCATCAAATCCTTGACAGAATGACAGTTTAAAATCAAATTGATGTAAGAGTGCCAAATACCCTATATACATGCAAGAAATTACACATATTTGTTACTCAAAATGATATGTAGAAAATGAAATGTCACTAGCAAAATGAATGACATTTAAATTAAAAATTTACAAACATTTTTATTGTAAAGTATGTATGTGCAGTTGAGATTATATATTGGCTCTGAAGTTTATTTACATATTGATGAAGAAGAATTAATCGAAAATGTAATTAGTAGATATATAAATCAAAATCTATCTTATATCACAATCTATCAATGTGTTTTGATAAAAGCACTGAACTTGCTTTGAAATTGTCACTGAGCTTAATAAATTAGGGAACATGAAATTTTAAGCTTTCAACAAAAACTGTAAGTAATTACAAAAACTGAGATAAAAATTTAATTAAGAGATTATCCTGTGTCACTAATGCGTTTATGTAGCGATGTGTATACTACCATTGCTTATACTATAATGTAGCAATTTTATAACGACCGCTGAAAACAAAAGCGACATTGTGGCAGCCGAAAACTATGCTATGGAAAATGTTACAAGTTTTATTTCCGCACATCCGCTTTTCTCGCTCAAAATTACAAAATTTTTTGTTTGAAATTTTGTAACGCGTAAGTCCTTAGCAGAAATACGCTCAGTGACTCGGTAGGCGGAAAAAAGTGGGTGTGTGGTTTTCATATAAACCACAAGAGTTGTACGCATCAGAAAACCGTAACTTTATGCAAGGCAAATGCACTCAACTGTGCATTTGATGCGCACGACTACAAATAAAAGTGCAGATAGCGTATTAAAAGTCATAAGTACTCACACATACATACATACACACATAGATGCATCTTCTTCAGTTACATAATTTAAAATTTTCATAGTAAAAA
>NC_051847.1:186815000-186817572 GCF_002237135.1 Teleopsis dalmanni | reverse complement strand
TACTCCACAAAGAGTTAAAAAGAATAGGCAGTTTCTTTGTGTGGGTTACTAAACCAGTAGCAAATAGTCTAATAATTAAGATTTGGTCCCTACAGAGAAGTTCTTAGGATTTGATCTCGTCTTTGCTAGCCGAATAAAGTAGAAGTAGTGGTTCAAATTAAAGATTTTAAAAGCAACAATAACCAATCGTTGGTAATCAGTTACCAATATCTAATATAAATTCACGAAGGCCAAGTAAGCCGGAATAACATGTTGTAAGTTATACGTTAAGGTAGGTGGACCTTTAAAAAATTGTCCAGACGATACCAACTGAGAACTGTAGAGACATAAGCAACAAAGAGGAATGAATTATTTATCTTTTTAATTTTTTATAAAGTTTCTGTGACTCATAACAGAGATGGTATGATATTAGCGATTCGATGTGGCCGTTCATTCTTTGACTAAGTTTTATTTAATGATTAAAGATTAAAGAGGTTTAATTGCTGCTAAGCTATTAATGAAAATGATAACCTGAGGCATATTTTAAATATAGTTCACCTTACACCTATTCTAGATGTGGTTTATAATTACCTATATGTTCCAATCGATAAGACATTAGCCTGTTAAACCGTATCATTATTAAGTAGCCGTAAAGAGTATTTACTGTCTGTAAAGGTAAAAATATTCCTGCACTTATTTCCTAGGTTTCGTATTATATTTTTACCACATCACTTATATTATATTATATTACCATGGTTACAATAGTAGTTCTACATTTTTTTTAACTTCTAACTTCAAACGTGTTTATTTAGTAACTTTGGCTGTTATCTGAATGTTGTCCTTTAAGCGATCTTACAATGTTAGAGATCTCTATTGTAATACAATTCTTATTCATCTGGTTATTGATAGTAACTGTTAAATCAAGTATTTAAGCTGGATGGTATATAAATATAATGCTATTTCTGTTACAAAATCATTCGATTTCAAGTCTTCATACTATATTATTTTGTTATGTGGATGTACATCCTGGCTTTATGTGGTCTGTTGTTCTTCCCTATGCTGCATATGTAGGTATATACCTTTCACATTTTATCTTTATCTTTATTTTTTTATCAATATATTTTTTAATATTTTTTTATTTCATTTTAACTAACTAGTGCACTAACTCCATGTGTAAGAGAAGTGAAAAGGTTTGTTTTTGATTTATTTTATTTTTTTGGATTACAATTATATTTCATTGAAATATAGAAAATCTCTATAAGTAGAGATTTCTGTAGTTTTTACTTTCATTTCTTGAATTAAGTAAAAATAAATTTTCATTAATATAATAAGGCACCTTTTAAATGAATATAAATATATAAACGCAATAGAATAAGTTCGTTTTAATGAATGAATGGGTAACCACTAATTATATTTATATACCATATAGTATATAAATATATATTTATAATGGGAAAATAAAATATTTTTATTGTCATTGCTGCTGCAGTCTGTTATTATTTTTATCTTGAAATTTCAAAATTATTTCAAAAATATAAAATTTTGCACAAACACTTAAATTTTGGCATCTTAATTAAATGATATATAATAAATAGTTAAAATATTTGTAGATAATTTCATTTTTAATAAAGCAAAACTAATTAAAAGAATAAATTTAAGAACCTTTACTTTGTTAGACGATTCAACTTTTATATTTTCTTATAAGCAGGTTCTATTATATATTCCAGAACAGTATCAAACATTATTGTATGTCTTCGCTTTTATATTGTTTAAATTTTTAAGTAAAGATTTTACTTATGTTTACAAATAATCTTATAAATACTACCCTTTACTTTTTCAGAAATCTATCGAAGTAATACATTTTTATTTTTAAATTTCAAAATAATTAATTAAATAAGGTTTGGCAGTACTAAGTATACTTACTTTTATTTTTTAAATGTTTCATAAAAATTAAATTAAGTAAAAGAAAATAAAATAAATATATTTCAATTTAATATTTACTTATATTCATACTTGCTCATCTGCGCTGACATCAAACATTAACACAGGTATGATAAAAACAGCAGCTGTAGAAAGTAGGGGTTGTAACATTAATAGAGATACTTTATACGGCTCTTATTGTAAAGGATATTAAAATTCGTGGTACTTAATTTGAGCTAAAGGTTTCGTATATGGTATGAATATATTTTTAGTACGAATTATCACACATTAAGTAATATCTATTAGGTCCACAATTAGTATTAACCTGCTCATAAGTTGATATATATCGTATCGTATTGTTATATACTTTCAAAGGTCTTAAAAAATAACTCTTTATGAAGAGCTGTATGAAATCACATCTTAAGTACTCAATGCTGTTTAAATGGCTTTTAAGTTTTTTTTTTTTTTTTAAAATACGTGGAACAAACATAATTATTTATACACAATCACAGGCTTCAAAAAAGATTTACTTAACCTATAATTATTGATGCTGAACTAAGCTTAAATTTCAAATCTGATTTTATTCTTAAAAATAGAATATCAATTTTCACTTAGGTCATTTCGATTTCTAGCTATATTTGAACAAAAACATATTCCACTGTGAATATTTAGA
>NC_051847.1:186804189-186814900 GCF_002237135.1 Teleopsis dalmanni | reverse complement strand
TACTTCAACTGTCTTTTATTGTTACAAATAATAACTACTATTAATATTATCATCTTTAGTAGTGACTACTAATAACAACACTATTACTACTTTTTTAAAGTAGTTTCTTTGCTACAACTCGTAATACCTATTTAAAATTATGATCGAATATTATGCCTTCAATAACAATAAAAATTTTAATCGAAAGAATATTATTCTACACAGCTTCGATGACATTACTCTGCAACATCACTTCTGCAATATTTGCTTTTGTTGTGATTTACTTATACTTTGCCCACATGAATATCTAGTAAATCTTGTCTGTCATAAAGATAATCTAACAATTAAGCACAAAGTATCATAACTAAAATAACACTTATCGCTTAAATAGTTATTATCTGCTCTGTTGCATCATTTATTACGCTTATGCCAAAAGCAGCATCCAACTTGTTGCAGCAATGTGAATATAAAGCGCAATCAAGCTGAAGTTAAACCAACGACAACAAAAACAACACTGAGACTACCAGCAACAGTTGCAATAAAAGTACCAACAAAAGCAAAGCAGTAAGTCTAAGTGACTAACAGAGTGACCGACTGACTAGCAACCCGACTCTGAGCAACCAGCAACCAACAACTAAAGTTAATTCAAAGCACGCGCGTGCACTTTCATCACCCCAATTGTGTACACTTTAGTTACTGTCCAATGGGTTGGTGACAGTGTGTCATCACTATAATGCTGCATGTGACAGTAACGGATGAGCATAATCCCAACAATAGATAAAAAAAAAATATGTATGTTGAAAAAATGTTAAAACACGAAATGGCAGAAAATAAAATAAAGTTTTATAATGTAATAAATAAAATAACCTCTCACCTTTGAACCACTCACTCGGTGCTGTGACATAGAAGACCAACATTACACACCCATATAAAAATTTTCCCTTGCAACAGTTCACAGTTACTTCACTACCAGTATATATGCAACTGTTAGGCTATTATTTCACATATACGGATTTATTTAATCTCCACTAAAGCAAAATGACATGGCTTTGTATTGCTAATTGCAAGGACGAAACGAAATCACGTCGGAAGAGTGAAACGGTAGGTGCACTTGAAAGTCGTTTGTGTGCAACTCAATGAAGCAGCATATTGTCAACTTGACTTCATGTATAAGTGCCCATATGAGTATCCGTTACCACTTGCCGTATACAAATTTGTAGTGCTTTACTAAAAGCACAATCCAATTCAGTAACTATCATTCGTATACCGCAAGAGTTCCGCCTCCTGCAGCCAGCACTGCTACTCCGGCGTTCCAGCACTTCAGCACTTTAGCACTCCCACTTTAATCCTTTTATTTTACTTTGAGTTTCATTGTGCATTCAAACAAGTTGATTTAACTGATATATGAATTTATACAACAAGTAGCTACAGATAATGGGTATTAAATTTGGTACTAGTGAACCCAACTCAACCGCTCCTCCCGACTCAATCGTGTCGGTGCTGACATTACAGCAAAGTATTTGTACAATAGCTATAGCTGTGAAGCCAATATGCACCATTTACATGTACCCAAATATGGCGAAGGATAACGTTGACGTTAAATTGTTGTAAATTTGTCGCTACCAAATTTATTTATGGACCAGTGCACATACAATGGAAGTCAAAAGAGCAGCAGGTGGTCCTTTATTCATAGCCTTTGCCGGCTCCATAGGGCAGCACACATGCTCCAGCGTGGCTATATGAACTGTGAGCTTTTATTTATTTCTGCCAATGAATTGTTAGCCTGTTGAGTTATTGAAATAAGCACTGATAGCAAACACAGTAGGCTTAAACTAATTAAATTCTGAAGCTATGACAAAAATAAAATTTTTCAACTAATGACTAAGTCATAATTATGATAGTATTTGTCGTTCAAATAATTTTTTATATTAAATTAAATTTTTATTAAAAAATATTTTTACTTAAAATCCATAAAATTTCAGGTTTTATAATAGAGTTAACTGAGATTCAACTTAACTTGCTGAACTTCCCAGTTTAATAGGATCTTAGAATTTCCATTTCTTGACACCTGCTTCTTCGTTATCAAATGCATGACTAACGTGTTAGATTCTCGCTTCTATAAATGCTTCTGGCTGCTTCTAGTTCAACTTGCTTCTAGGCACTATTTCGAGGAATTGTGGATTCAAAACGGCTTTCTGAATTCGTTCCTCTCTTCACCTTATACTTTGTCCAAAATTCAGAAATGGTATTAAACCAACTGTAGGTATATGGCAAAATAATATGCCTAACGTAAGTTAAAAATACTTGGGAATTATTTTTTAAAGAATGTTTGGAAACTGAAAGATCTCTGAAAGTTCACTAATGGCCTTAAACTAACAGAGTTCATCTTCTGATCTTAGCACAAGCTAACCAAGCAGTTTGCGAATATTCAAGCTATTATTACTCAGATATTATATTTATTATAATTATTATTATTTATTATTAGACAGATATTACATCAAAGCTATTTATGATCGTAGTAATTCCGCAACACCAAACGCTTCCATTCATCATCGCCTACACATTCATCCGCAAATACATATAATTCAGTTCTTCAAACTTTAAGCCTCATATAAGCCTCATCAAAAAATTAGTTTGGTAAATGAAATTATATTAAATTGACATATAGCGAGTTCCCAATGAGTTTACGCACATATATAATGATATACTAGCTAATTATACAATTCGGCAAATAAGTTATGAGTTTCAAATATATATTCACTATCTATAATATTACATATTTTCGGCCAATCATCAATATGAACACGCTTGCTCAGTAAAGAACGAAGTTCACTCATGGCTTTAAGTGTAAGCTTATCTAAACGCAATTATTTTCACAGACTATAACAAATTAGCGAATAATATGAATCCCTGAATTCGAGCATCAAGGGTAAAAAAATATTCTCACAAAGCAGCAATTCATCTGTTTCCACTAATATGGCCATATAGTAAGCAAAGAATGAGCAAACAATAAGATTCGCTGAATCAACTATCACTTATAAAGTCTCTTACTGACCTAATTTGAATCCGGATACGCCAGTAAAAACCCTAAAAAATACTCTTGGAAAAGACAAGCAATGAAATTCCCTTCTAAAGACTCGCATCAAGCGAGATATACACTTGTTAGTCAGTCCAAATAGCTTCTTTCAGTAAATAGCACAAGTATTGACAATATTTTCTGTATTGATAGGTCTGTTGTCAATTTATGCACAATTTTTTTTAGTAAAATTCGTGAAAATATATATTACAGTATCTCTAATATCAATATTATCTCAACAGTAAAGTATATATAACTCAATATTATCAATATTAACTGCAACTGTTTGTCTATTGGCTTTAATTTTCTGGTTTGGTTTTGGAGACTGTTTGTAGGAATGGTTCCACAAGCGTTATAGCGGGGAAATGTGTTCTTTTCTACTAATAATAATAAAAATGTAACTATTTTACATGCAAATTTTTCATTTCTATAATCATCAAATTAATTTATGTCAATTTTTTAATATCTACATGGATATATCCTCATTTATAAGAAAGTATTGAAATAATTTTTGCGATATGGAATTATTTATTTTGTTTTACATCACTCCCATTATTGAATAAAAATACAATAATTTATTTAATTTAAGAAAATTCATTGCAAAATTATATTTTTTTTCTATATTTGTTAAAGATCCTTTTCCTCATAAATTCACACTTTAACTAAAAATGAACTAAAATTCGCTCTTTGAACTTTAGAGTAAATTTGTTTATACAACCGAAAGCACACCATATGTGCATTTTAGCAAACTAAATTAAAAATGTTTTTAATTCTTTGAAATACACTTTTACCTTTATTTTGATTAAGTTTAGAACAGCAAAAAAAAATGTGCAAAACATTGAAACTGAAACTGAAAAGTAAAATGCTTCAAATTTCAATTAAGCAAGTTAGAGTGAAAATCACCTGTGGTACCTTAAGCACTTTACGCACTTAAATAAATTTTCACAACAATTTTCGTATGCGAGGAAGGAAAATGAAGTCGGCCAAAGGACCCACCTCAACCGTACCGGATAAGCATTTGACGCGAGGCAACAAATGCATCAGTGAACCGGAAGAAACAGGCAAGTACACATTTATCGAATCAAGTGTGAGTAAAGCTCACCAGTTATGAGCCAAAAGGTTTCCTTTAGCCAAAATTCATCGCTGTTTGCATTGAAATGAAACAAAAATGGATTTATTTGATTAACCAACAAAAAGTATATGGGCTTGGGCTTACAAGTCAAATTTATAAAAGGACCTTAAGTCAAGTAAATGTAAATTTTTTCATTCAACACAAAATAAATCAAAAGGAATAATTTCTACTGTCAAAGTGTATGGAAGATATATTTACAGCTGTGCACTTTTTGTTAACTTAATTAACCAATACAATTAACCAATAATTAATTGGCAACATTAATTTTATTGCCACACTTGGGTACTATTTTGCAATGAGAGAAACTTTATTCTTCAACTTTAATAAAATTTCTTCATCAGTAAATGCAATTTATATCCTCAATATTCCTAATTAAATGTTTAAAGAATATAACATTTGTACCTGTAATCAACACCTGCTCAACCCTTACCTCTTACCTATCATCTGCATTTTTTTTTTGCAAGTATATTTCTTCCATTTACTAAATTCAATATCATTTAACATCGACTAAATGAAATTTCAAAGGCACTCGTTTCAAATTAATAGTAAAATATATTAGAGCTCTTAGTATGTAGTTTCCATATACAGATATATTTTTTTGATAGAGTATATATATGTGCGTACTCTAACTTTAGTGCACATTTACTAATTCAAAAATTGTTTCCTCATCTCGACCTACAAAATTTACTTTTAACTTTCGGAAAAGGTTTTACTTCAGTGATTCTCTAGCCTTAAAACGTCAAAAAAATTTATTAAAATAAAAAAAAAGATTTTTACCATTTTCTAGAGTAATACCTTGTTCTTTCATCCTTTCGAATTTAATTTTAGTTTTCACATGTTTTTTATTTTTTTTTTATCCTCAGCTTAGGATATATAATAGCTTAGATTTTTTTTAATTAAATTCACTGAAAAGTGAAAAATGTCTGTGTATCTGAAAATTTTTCTCTAAAAATTGAATTTAGCTTACTTTTCTTTTTTTATCGTCAGTTCCATACAAAAAGTTTTCAATATAAAAAATTTTGTTTTATAAATTTTAATTAATAAACAAAAATATAAAATAAAAGCTATGTTTTCATATCAAAAACAATATCTAAAGTATTTTGTGTTTCTACAAATTTTTTATGCTTTTTGATTAATTTTTTTTATTGCTATATTAAAACAAACTAAAAAGTTTTTGACAGCCTATTCGGACATAAGATGTAAGACAGAGATAGCACTTCGAAACAGTTAGGAAAAGTATGGCAAAAGAAAACTAATTGTCATCTGAAGCCCAACTCTTCACTGCTAGCTCCTCATATCATATCACTAAGAGTGAAGTTAGAGAAGAGTAGGTTTTTGTATTGCTATAGAAATGTCGGCACCCACAAACCTCCTAGAAGTTTCCCCTCCAGCAAGGGAGTTAGATATTTCACATGCTCTGATTTCTTCAAAATAACTAATTTATACATGTAACATGTAACCCCTACTCATGGTTTTAAGTTCATGAATAGATCACTGTGACATATTTAAACTCTTAAGATAAGCATTTTAATACAGATATCAATGAAGGAATGAATGTTCATCATTTTTCCACCCTTTTTGACATCCGCACTTTCACTGCCTTCGTTCCTCTCATGTCCCGGTATCCATAGCACAGTCACAGAATATCATACGATGTCAAGAAAATTGAAAAGCTCCCAAACTATCTTCGATTGGAATGTGAATATCATCAGTGATTTCAGAGCTGCTTGACTGTCTAAGAATATGCATATGTTGGTACCGCAAGTCTCCCTACGCATGTATGCTTCAATGAAATGGATCTTCTCCTGAAAAATGGAAGCAACATCCCCTATTATTACTGTTTTCTGGAAATTTAGTCCTACAATTTCCGCTCTAGCACAACCATCCACAATAACTGTGCGCCACCTTCAAAATCTACTTTGTTGTTTCTCCATGAAGTGCTTCTCCCATATATCTACATGGAATGACATTAAAACATAGTGAAGCCAAGCAACTTTTTAGTGTAAAGTCCTTTCAGAATTTATCGTTGGATCAATTACAAAATTTGATGGTTATTTTTATGGAAAATACCATTATATGCTCAAACAAATCATAAACTCCAGAAACAGTGATTCAATTTATAAAACCTCAACAGTTATGATACCTAGATTATTATTTGAGGAATGCTATTATCAAAAAACACACGGTTTGAGCAGAAAAGATCATATGTGACTCACATTTGCAATACAGATACATAGCAGTGTTTTAAACCGTCTTTTAGGATTGAAATAGATAATTATAGATCACAACAATAGATCAATTATTGTGACAAAGAATGGTCCGTAAGTAGAGTTACTTTAATTTAGTACATTTTTTTGGCAAAATATTTTCGATAAATGCTAAATAAATAAATCATATATATAGATATATCTATCTATATATAATATATATAGAGTGAAAAATGGAAATGCAATCATTGTTGCAATTTACTTGATGTCACCTAGAAATTATTTATTTTGTTATTGTGAGTCAATAACATATCCATTAGAGAATAACGCACGTCTTTAACAAGTTAGTCTAGAGATAATACACTGCAAACATACAATCAGAAAAGATTGGTATATTACCTCTTGAGGCAATACTGTCTACGACACTGTTATCAGTTGTATGGAATTCTTTTTTGGGTTGACTTATGTTATTTGTTTATTTCTTCTCCTATTCAGACAGATATGGTATGATACCTGTCTTTCTGGTAAGGATTAAAACGAAGTATATTATGGACTTAGATCATCTATGTGTGTGTGTCTATCATAACATGGTATAATGTAGTTTTGTGTCAAACGGTAAATTTTGAACAAATCTGCTCCAACCGATTTCAGATCATGTTGGGACAGTCACTGTTAGACACTCAATACTAATAGGTAAAGCTTTTCAGAAAACTTAGTTTAGAGGCGGAAACTTTCTTTACTACGGTTAACAGTAAAAGTGAGTATAAATAAATTAAGAAAAGTTGAGGTCTGCGAGGTGCAATACCCGATACAGATAGTTCGAATGCTGGTTTACATTTTACTGATCTCCTAAAATTGCTTTATCTGTTAAGTGTTTATAAAATGTATCATATATATATTATATTATATACATAAAATAATAAAATAATATATTACGATATCGTATATTTTCTATGTATTACTTTGAAGTACGTTTATTTAATATGTAGTTAAACTTTCTTTTATATATATTTATTCGAAATATAATGCAACTTTCTGCATGTTAACTTTAATACTCTACTGTTGCTTTATTGTCACGTTTTAGATTAAAATCAGTGTCACAATCTTACATTGTGATATTGTGATATTCACTTTTTTCCTATTATATATTTATCTACGATATCCTCCCATGTGTACAATTTATTGTCATTTGTCTTGTAGAGTTGACATTGTGAAAGATGAATCTATAACTTTTCTATTGCAGAAAAACGATTGCATGGAAGTGCAGTAGTAAATAACAAATTCACCTTAAATAAATTTTCCACCTCCATATTGTGTCTAAAGTCAAATCAACAGAATCAACAACTTCAGCGCAGTCATGTGTGCTTGGAATCAATTTTTTTGCATGCAAAACTTTTGATGTCCAGCGTACTTTTAAAATCTGCATACTTTCATCTTTTTTGCGACTACTTTTATAAGATACATTTTTTCCGCTATTCATGTATGCAGAATTTTATATTATTTTTTTCAGTTCAATAATTACATAAAATGGTTTGTACTCGTTGTATCGCCGGGATTTGTACTCGTAAGCTGGCATTTATGTATACTCGTACACCCTGTCAGATACTCATAACTTGAGGCAATACGTGTGCATTTCCATGTATCGTTATTTGCATTAGAGGCACACTGGCATGAGATTTCCAAAGTCCTCTTACCGGTTGACCGCGTTTCTACGAAATTGGCTAAAAGCGCTCATGTGTGCAATTATTGTGATGGAAATTACTTCGCTTGCTTATGCAGTTTAAATGGAGCAGCACAGGAAACTGGCAACGAATGACTCTGGCAAACCCACACAAAACGCAAGGTGAAGCTCACAGTACCGTCATTGCGATATATATTTATTGACTTCTAGTTGACTGAGGTTTTTTGTAAAAGGAAATTTTATTTACTTAATGCTTAAATTTGTTTGCATTGTTTTACTTTATCTCATAGGTATATGTATGTTATTTTACTGGATAAATGAGGTTGTAGTATAGGTGAATTCGCTTTACTGTGTTTTTTTTTCGTTTTTCAAACATATTCTAAAAAGTACTTAACGTTAGATAGATTTATGTTAATTCAGTTTCATTTCAAAATCTGCTCTGATTATTTATTTTACTTTTAATTTGCTTTCAATGTTGTTTTCAAATTTGCTTTCAATTTATTTCCATTATGGTCTATAAACAATAACTTATATCCGGATTTGTAAGCCTATTTCCGTACGTTTGACGCACTTCCGTTACATTTTGACCCTTTTTGCAATCATTGTCGGAAACAATTATTTTCCTTATGCCCAATCGACTTAATGATTTTTTTGATTAGATATGGCTCGTACTGTTGACGAGCCATTGTTTAAAGACATCATGCGAGAGATATATCCGACTTGATAAAATAGAAAGATTGTTTATTTATGGCATATTTTATTTGTTGTATTTAGTATTGTGAATTATTATTTCTTTTATTGCGATTACATCATTTGAATTTAAAGTACCATTCAGTGTTAAAAATTTTAATACAAATAGATTATAAAAGAGTTTAAAAAATATTTTAAAAAATTGTACAATATCAATTAGTTATATAATTAAAGGAATACGAACTCAATAATTACTTAGAATAAAGATGATGACGTAGATATAGTTTTATCAGGATCATGTTAGATCATGATCCTGATGATGACTCTCAAGGCAAATCGAAATATAGAATATATTAAAAAATATTAAACAAACGTTGAATTATTTAACAAAAAATGACCTATAGCCGGATAAAAAAATATATAAAACCATTATTAAAAAAAAGGTCGATAAATAAATTCAAAATTATATATTTTAAAAAATTTCTAACTTTTTTAATTTTTCATTTAACTGTGACTTGCTAAACTTCTGACTACAGCTGTATGTATAATATTTGTTGTATTAAGTAATATAAAATGTAGCCACCTTTTTTGTCATTAGATGTAAGTAGATGGTGTTCGTATTCGTAAATCTGTCAACACTCACCTGTTTATTATAAACAATGCTTCACCCAATGCTTTTTATATCATCCATACGTATATACAGTGGCGGAGCTAGACCAACTCTGCACGACGGCGACATCAGAATTGCGAGGCCCCCTTTATAACCCAGTTGTAAAAGTAAATAAGTTACATTCACTAATACGACAAATCATGATTGAAACTTTTATTGCTAATCAATTTAAAATAAACACAAATTAAAGTAAATGATTTTTCCTACCTTTAGCCTAACTTAATTCTTTTTAAAATTATATCATAATTTGCGCCAGCTGATATTTTTGCTCCCATTGAATTTTTGCTCCCATAGAATTTCCAATGGAGATAGTCTCTCTTGGATCATCATACTTTTGTAGTCCTAATCAATTTTAACTTTGAGAAGCTTCTTTCCGTCAAAGCTATACTGACTGGAACTGTGAACATGAATCTGGTTACTATATAAACATTCGGGAACACTTCGAATATGGTTAATGCCATTATCAAACAAAATTGTTCAAAATATTTATTAAGTACTTAGAATCCACAGTCGGTAACTTTCTGCGAGGCCCCTGTGGGCGCGAAGCCGTCGGCGGTCGCCGACATCGCTGACGCCTAGCGACGCCACTGCGTATATAATATTATATGAATCGAATGCTCTTGGAAAGCTATGGTGGAGTAATGTTGATATATCATTATCGTCATCAATTCCTGTATCCCGCATTGAAACATAGGGCCTCTATATTGATATATGCCCAGTGCGAAATTAATTTTCTACAGAAGGAATTCATCTATATATATAAAATCGTTTGTTCGTCTGTTCGTTACTTAATAACTTTTTAATGACTTAACTAATCTTTGTGATACTCTCACATCATATTTATATAGTTTTTGGGCGTAACATATGCTATTAAAACATTCAATATTAGTGATAATTTTAACATAAATAAAACAAACGCTATTAACATTGTTTAGGCTTTATCCTTGGAACTATGCGATTATTCTAAACATTCTAAACAATTTTAAACATGGATTGCTTCCTTCATAGATAAATTTGACAATCTCTTTACCTAGAGAGATGTGGAAATATCAACAAATATGATTACTTACCGGAGCAGGGAAATTAGTTACAAGGGGAAATAAAAATAATCAAATTTTACTTTACTGCAGTAAAAATATATAAATTTTATATTATAGCGTTAAAAATAATTATATTTTACATTATATTATTTGATAACATTAATTATATTTAAAATATTTTCACGTTTAGAAATTATAGAATTTTCCAAAAATTTTCAAATAAATTATTTTATTTT
>NC_051847.1:186792424-186804089 GCF_002237135.1 Teleopsis dalmanni | reverse complement strand
GTTTCTTTAAGTTACACTGATTCAGGAAATTGTGTCTTTCGTTATCGAATAAAGTTTCGCAAGTATACTTTATCAAGTTTTTGAAATTTTTTACTAGATGTGATTGAAGTAAATTGTTTCACTATAACCTTGATGTCGAATTCAGGGACTTCATATTATTCACTAATTTTTTTGTATATTGTGAAAATAATTGGTTTAGATAACTTATACTTAGAGCATGAGTGAACTTCGTTCTTTACATGAGCAAGCGTCTTCATTGATGATTGGGAAAGTATGTATATATTATGATAGTGGATATATATTGCAATCATAACTTGTTTGGAATTATATAATTAGTAGTATATCATTATATATGTGGTAAAATTTTATAGAGCCATGCTTTGGAAAAAAGTTTATTCTTTCTACAAGAACTAGTCTATTCGTTAGGGTATAATTACTGCCACGCTTCAAGCACTTCTAGCGGTAATTGTTGCTTAACATAAATCATTGGGAACTCGCTATATGTCAATTTAGTATAATTTCATTCACCAAACTAATTTTTTAATGAGGCTTATTTGAGGCTTAAAGTTTGAAGAACTGAATTACATGTATTTGATGAAGAATGTGAAGGCGATGATGAATTGAAGCAGTTGGTTGTGCGGAATTACTACGATCATAAATAGCTTTGATGTAATATCTGTCTAATAATAAATAATAATAATCATAATAAATATAATATCTGAGTAATAATAGCTTGAATATTCTCAAACTGCTTGGTTAGCTTGTGCTAAGATCAGAAGATGAACTCTGTTAGTTTAAGGCCATTAGTGAACTTTCAGAGATCTTTCAGTTTCCAAACATTCATTAAAAAATAATTCCCAAGTATTTTTAACTTACGTTAGGCATATTATTTTGCCATATACCTACAGTTGGTTCAAAACTATTTCTGAATTTTAGACAAAGTATAAGGTGCTCTGTAACACGTTCGTTGCTCAGTTAATTGAAGTGAAGGGAGGAACGAATTCAGAAAGCCGTTTTGAATCCACAATTCTTCGAAATAGTGCCTAGAAGCAAGTTGAACTAGAAGCAGCCAGAAGCATTTATAGAAGCAAGAATCTAACACGTTAGTCATGCATTTGATAACGAAGAAGCAGGTGTCAAAAAATGGAAATTCTAAAATCCTATTAAACTGGGAAGTTCAGCAAGTTAAGTTGAATCTCAGTTAACTCTATTATAAAACCTGAAATTTTATGGATTTTAAGTAAAAATATTTTTTAATAAAAATTTAATTTAATATAAAAAATTATTTGAACGACAAATACTATCATAATTATGACTTAGTCATTAGTTGAAAAATTTTATTTTTGTCATAGCTTCAGAATTTAATTAGTTTAAGCCTACTGTGTTTGCTATCAGTGCTTATTTCAATAACTCAACAGGCTAACAATTCATTGGCAGAAATAAATAAAAGCTCACAGTTCATATAGCCACGCTGGAGCATGTGTGCTGCCCTATGGAGCCGGCAAAGGCTATGAATAAAGGACCACCTGCTGCTCTTTTGACTTCCATTGTATGTGCACTGGTCCATAAATAAATTTGGTAGCGACAAATTTACAACAATTTAACGTCAACGTTATCCTTCGCCATATTTGGGTACATGTAAATGCTGCATATTGGCTTCACAGCTATAGCTATTGTACAAATACTTTGCTGTAATGTCAGCACCGACACGATTGAGTCGGGAGGAGCGGTTGAGTTGGGTTCACTAGTACCAAATTTAATACCCATTATCTGTAGCTACTTGTTGTATAAATTCATATATCAGTTAAATCAACTTGTTTGAATGCACAATGAAACTCAAAGTAAAATAAAAGGATTAAAGTGGGAGTGCTAAAGTGCTGAAGTGCTGGAACGCCGGAGTAGCAGTGCTGGCTGCAGGAGGCGGAACTCTTGCGGTATACGAATGATAGTTACTGAATTGGATTGTGCTTTTAGTAAAGCACTACAAATTTGTATACGGCAAGTGGTAACGGATACTCATATGGGCACTTATACATGAAGTCAAGTTGACAATATGCTGCTTCATTGAGTTGCACACAAACGACTTTCAAGTGCACCTACCGTTTCACTCTTCCGACGTGATTTCGTTTCGTCCTTGCAATTAGCAATACAAAGCCATGTCATTTTGCTTTAGTGGAGATTAAATAAATCCGTATATGTGAAATAATAGCCTAACAGTTGCATATATACTGGTAGTGAAGTAACTGTGAACTGTTGCAAGAGAAAATTTTTATATGGGTGTGTAATGTTGGTCTTCTATGTCACAGCACCGAGTGAGTGGTTCAAAGGTGAGAGGTTATTTTATTTATTACATTATAAAACTTTATTTTATTTTCTGCCATTTTGTGTTTTAACATTTTTTCAACATACATATTTTTTTTTATCTATTGTTGGGATTATGCTCATCCGTTCCTGTCACATGCAGCATTATAGTGATGACACACTGTCACCAACCCATTGGACAGTAACTAAAGTGTACACAATTGGGGTGATGAAAGTGCACGCGCGTGCTTTGAATTAACTTTAGTTGTTGATTGCTGGTTGCTCAGAGTCGGGTTGCTAGTCAGTCGGTCACTCTGTTAGTCACTTAGACTTACTGCTTTGCTTTTGTTGGTACTTTTATTGCAACTGTTGCTGGTAGTTTCAGTGTTGTTTTTGTTGTCGTTGGTTTAACTTCAGCTTGATTGCGCTTTACATTCACATTGCTGCAACAAGTTGAATGCTGCTTTTGGCATAAGCGTAATAAATGATGCAACAGAGCAGATAATAACTATTTAAGCGATAAGTGTTATTTTAGTTATGATACTTTGTGCTTAATTGTTAGATTATCTTTATGACAGACAAGATTTACTAGATATTCATGTGGGCAAAGTATAAGTAAATCACAACAAAAGCAAATATTGCAGAAGTGATGTTGCAGAGTAATGTCATCGAAGCTATGTAGAATAATACTCTTTCGATTAAAATTTTAATTGTTATTGAAGGCTAAATATTCGATCATAATTTTATATAGGAATTACAAGTTGTAGCAAAGAAACTACTTTAAAAAAATAGTAATAGTGTTGTTATTAGTAGTCACTACTAAAGATGATAATATTAATAGTAGTTATTATTTGTAACAATAAAAGACAGTTGAAGTAGAAACTATTATACTAAAAAAAATTATATATACAGAACATTCAATGTAATCCAATTGATCGACAACTAATTTGTTATGGCTATAGCTTTCGAACTAGTGACAATATTACATCCATATTTTAACATCTCAGTTTTCTCAAAAGAATTTAACGCTGTATTTGAATAGAAAATCGTAAGTACTAGCCAGAACACAACCAATTATATTTTGTATATCTGACTAGTTTTTAACGACAGCTGTAAAAGTTTTGACTTCATCAGATGTTTGGTTAGCTTTTTGCAAATAATGGAAAAATGGAAAAAAGTGAATATCGTTCAGTAATAAAATTTCTCCATCGCATCTCTTTTGAAGTCAGGTACTTATCGAACCACCTAGTGGTTATGGTTACAATCTTTAAAGATAACAATATGATTGACAGTGTTATCTCGAATAATACTATATTATTCTGTTCTGTTAAATTCAGGCTTGTCGTTCGATCTAAAGGCGTCTATATCGAAAATTCGAAATGAATGAAGTAACTTTAAATACATATTATTATTGGTTGATTAAAATTCAAAGATAAAAAAGTGTTCTAAAAAGTTATAGTTTATTTGGTCTATTTTGTATAACAATTCATATTGTTTATTAAAAATAAAATATTTATTGCATACTTTAAGGTATAAGTATTTTTAGTTTCTATTGACATTTAACCCTATAGTTATCATTGTTCGAAGTAAGTAATATTTCTTGAAGACAAAAAGTTTGTAAATAAAGATCATTAAATTCAGCAAAACATATATTTAAAATTTTTTGAAATCTTGATAACAAAATTTATAAACAACGTAGAGGCTGATATTATAGGTGATATCGTGAAGGAAGAGTTACTACATAAATGTATGGACGACATATATACCAAGAATATTGACGAAGTACGTAGATGATATCTTCGCAATAATAAATTTTCAATTCATTTCACACAAATTTAAAATTCACAATAGAAGAAGAAAAGAATGACAGTCACTTCCAATGGTACAAAAAGCCTTCAGCGTCAGGAAGATTAATTAACTACAATTGCAATCATCTAAAACACGTTTTTTTAAACACGGGTAAAAAGTATGTAATAAAATACTTTCTGGAAATGCTTTCAATACTTAAAATTCCAAATAGTAAGAGACTAAATTATAAAATGGATACGGACAACTGTGCTCAGGCGCTTATAGGAATATTATAAACAAATGATACAGGATATTGTAAATGCATTTTATAATTTTTATTCTCTTTTTCTTTTGTTGTTTTTCTTGTTGTCATTATTATTATTCGATTTATTGTATGATTTTTCTTTGTAATAATAATATTTCTTTGAAGATGACTAACGAAGATAGCCGAAATGTTGGAAAAATATTTTAATAATATTAATAATTATTTTTAAGTATAAATAATTTATTTATGCTGAAGCTATTTGAGCCAGTGCACTTGAGCACTTTTACTTTTTCTTAACTCGAGGTTTCTTCAAAACCCCTCTCTACATCTTGACTGGTTTATTGTTTATTACTTCATCACACTAAGCAATAATTCACCTCAGATCTGCATACCTTCCCGAGAAGCCTGTAACCATTCAGAGATTTGATAACATGGTGTTGGTAAGTTTGTCAGTTTTTGCAAATAATTTCAGGGCTCCATCCTTTATGTATTTTTTGATGGGATCAATCTTTAGATCCCTGAGAATGTCATTCGTTCTAATGTACCATGGTACTTTGTGCAATTACTAGCTCGCGAATAGTAGTGTTTGAAGCTTTACAACCATATAGAAGTGATGGACGAATTATTTGGTTATATATCAGTTTCCTGTTCTTAGCACTGAGATGTTCATTTCTGAATAGCGGTTGGAGGTTATGAAGAATTTTGGCACAGCTAATTCTTTTCAGTTGAACATATTTAAGCCATATGAATCGATTTTCCAGTGTGATACTGAGATACTCTCTGATACTCTCTATTACCAGTCGACACCAACGGGGAGGGTTAGGCAGAGGATTTATGTCAACATGGTACGACAGCACAAATTCTTCTGGAAAAAGAAAGTGTGGGTATACCAGTTGCTTCTTGTCGGCACCGAATAAGATTATGGACATACCAAATGTTTGAAAGAAGATGGTCAACAGTAACCAACTGCATAAAAACCAAGGAATTTTGGGCAAAAATAAGTAAGAAAAGTTCGGGGGAATTAATCAACCTATCCCGAGCAAATTTATTCAGGATAGTGGGAATTATTACGGGACACTGCCCGTTGCTCGTTGGGAGGACATGCCGTCAGGCTCAACTATAGGACCTCCTTACATTGTAGGCATTGCATGGAGGATGATGAAGAGGAATCACCAACACACCTTCTGCTACAGTGTCCTGCCTTCGCAAGACAGAGACTATCCTACTTAGGGTCGCACTTTTTCTATTCACTAAGAGAGCTAGATTCTATTTGCATAGCTCGTGTCAATGGCTTTGTAGGCAATACCAAGTGGTTATAGGGATAGGTGTCAAATTCTTTAGGGTATCACAATGGACCTCATGGTCTAAGTGAGTGTTCGGACGGCCCCAGTAACCTAACCTAACCTAACCTACTGAGATATTTAACTCTATTCTCCCAGTTTATTACCATAACACCCACTCTCACTCACGACGGATTCTGTCTCTGCTTACGCGTTATAAACAGAGCCTTAGTTTTTTCATTATTGATATTGATAAATTGATAAATTTAAATTATAAATTATAAATTTTTGATAAATTATAGTTTTTTTATTTCTATTTATATTGAACAATTAGCTCGCTAATCAATTATTATTATAAAATTTCGGTATTACTTTTGTGTGAACATTCCTGTGTAAAATAGAGAGAGTTAAATAAGTAAAACAAAGTTTTTAATATAATTAATGTTTATATTACGTTATATAATTATGAAGTTAAAATAATTATAATTGCTTAAGTAATGAAAAAATAAGTTGTTTACACTTATAAAATCACATTTAAAAATTCTGTTTGAGTTTAAAACGTTGCAATTGAAAAGACGTGAAAAGACGCTTGTATTAAAATGGCTCACAATTAACCTATAACACCTCTGCACAAACAACACCACATAAATATCTAGCGAATTCAGCACAAATACAAATTTATATAAACTCCATTGCACACACAAACACACACACAAACGCAGTGTTACTTGTGTAATTGTACGTACGCACTCACAGTTAAACAGCCAAGCACAAAATCATTAAATATGCTCTTTGCACTTGTAGCGCGGAATAAATTAAAGTGTTAATTTAACATGACACATTAGTGTATTTGAATTTACTGTCGCCCACACTCACACCTACACTCACACCTACACGCGCATTCACTCCGCCCATTATTAGCATTCTTAAAATGTAGCTGTTGTTTTTATGTTCTGTTGGTTACATTTATTTTGCTATGGTTTGTTTTGAAAAGGGGTGGCGCGGCTCTCCTATTTACACTGTTTGTGTGTTGCGTTTGTGAGCTGTTGGATTTTAAAGGATTTAATGCAGTGCGTACATTTTCAATTCGTAATTAGTATGCGTGAGTTTTCCAAAACGCAAAGTGTTTTCCAAAAGGTGTTAATAAATTTCTGAATAATTTTACAGGAAAAATTTTGAGATAATTTTGTTTTTGATGTGTTGATTACTGATTGACATTTTCATTACATTCAAAAAAAAATAATAATTCCAAACTCTAGTATTTACTAAAGAAGTTGGTTTCAAAATGTAAATATTTTATATTGCTGTACGATATTAATCAGAAAGAACTAGAGCTATTATATATTTATGAAAGAATTTTCTTTTTTAATGAAGTAGCTTAAAATATTGCTTTTATCAAAAATATGCAATTAAATATTTGAAAGTTCTCAACTAACCAGCAAATACGTCGTGTAATTAACAAAATTGCAATGGGTTTTGAAAAGAAACAATTTACAATTGCAATATACTTAGATATAGGTAAAGCTGACGATGGACTCATTAAAAAATTAACAAAAATTCTGCCTGAGAATTATGTTCCAATACTTTAATCGGTGACCGAGTTCAATGAACGGATGTGCTACTGAGCACAGTTCATTCAAGCCCACAAAAATTTTAAGTATTTAGTTACTTACTTTTAAATATTTTTTATTGTCTACTCTCAAGTGACAGATCGCAATAAAAGAAAATAAATTAAAAAAAAAAATCTGGTATAATATTTTTTGAATATGATTTCTGGTATACATCTGACGCGGTTACGATTTACATGATCTATTTGAACAATACAATTTGTGACTATATTTTGCAATAAATGACGTCAATGCTATATGACGTCAATGGTGGCATAAACATTGGCTTCGTATGCATCAAGGTTGCCGGTTTGTCGGCATAAACTTTACCTAATGATGATTCAACATAGTCCCATAAAAAGTAATCGAAAGGCGTTAAATCGCATAAATGAGGGGGTTAACAGGATGACTTCTGGAAATAAATTTGATACTAAATTAAACCCAGAAGACACAATTTAATCAAATTCAGGCTCTCCAAAGACTCTTCAAAATATCATGCTACGTTCGCACGATTGATATGCTAAGACACCTTAGAATAGACGAAAACTGACAGTCTACCCTAGACAGCACTATCTAATCTCTGAGCAGTCACTAGCCGTACGGGACCAAATGTAGATCTTAGATCAGTCATCGAATAATCCGCGAAACTTGTGAGGAACTGATAAATTATTCGAAGAGAAAGAAGGGACTCTAGCCTAGCTAACAAAAAGTAAAAGTGCTCAGTTGCGATAACTCGGAAAAACCTCAATATAAAACCAAATTGATTTTACAATAAATCGATTGTTAAGCATGCTGTATGGCAAGTTGCTCCATTTTGTTGGAAACAAATTTCGTCGATGTTTAACTGATTTAATATAATTTTTGGAAATAAAACTACAGTCGCTTGCCATTCCTCATTCAGCGTAACGGCAGCTCCTTCCGCATTTCGAAAAAAATAAGGTCCGATAAGGTGCAGCTAGTGTGTAAACCGCACCGAACAGTCAATTTGTGGATGATTTTGAATCGATTCTTAGTTGTCAAACCGTAGTTTTGATACCGATAGTTCTCATACAGCTAAAAAAACACCCGATATAAAAGGACAAAGAAACCGAAGAATATATTTAAATTGTCATCAGTAATGATAACCCGGATAACATCTAGTAAAGAGCTAAGAAAAATAATTCTTAGCGACTTAGTGTTTTTTAAAGTTAATTATTTTTTGGAGGCATTTATTAGAAAAAACACTGTTCACTTTCAAGTTGACAATATTGTGCACTCTGCTTTAATGCATTCACCTTGCACCCCTACCTCAATCACTAGTAAAAATGATTAACCTCAGGTATTAGAAAATTCTTCAACACCAAATAAAGCTTTTTTAATTTCTCTTCTTAAAATTAAAAAATAATCAGTATATAAGCAAATTCCGTGTCTTGCTTTTGATGGATTATAACTATAACTTCAAACTGTTCGTTTGATTGAGAAAAAAAAAATTAAAAAATAAGAGTCATACTCTTAGGAATTTAAAGACTTTTATAGATATTATTATATATTATAAAATGAAGAAAACAATAAGTAATATAAGCAACACACGACCAATTATATTAGATGTTATGGTGTTTCTTATTTTTTTCTCTTTTCCTTTTGTTACGGTAAAACTTTTATCTTATGTGCTTTCCCTTATTCAATGAGTGATCGATTTCGTACTTACTCTCCGAATTGATTTATATGAGAGAAAGCTCTTTTGTTACGGTAAAGATTTTATCTTATATGCTTCCTCTTATCCAATGCGTAATCGATTTCGTATTTACTCTCACAATTGATTTTGTATGAGAGAAAGTTCTTTTGTTACGGTAAAGCTTTTATCTTATATGCTTCCTCTTATCCAATGAGTAATCGATTTCGTATTTACTCTCCCAATTGATTTTGTATGAGTGAAAGCTCTTTTGCACAAGAAATAGCTTTTTGAAAATCATGTATAATTATTAGCTCACTTTAGAAGCCTATATGTTTTTAGTTTCATTACCAATAGATCGCATAGGTATTAGTTTATTTTTTTTTAGTTCTGTAAATATGGTACTATGGAGTCAATTGATTTAGAATGAGAATTTTATTTTTTATTATTTATTCCCTCACATTTAATCTCTAAATTCATTGTGATGAAAGTTTTTAGTATTACTCTAGAATAATAATTTTTCTCTCCTAAAATTACTGCATTGGACTCATGCTAGTTAATACTTTTCTCTTGTCATATTTTGTAGTACTTGTATATTTGAGCTTCGGTAACACTTGTTCGCCATCGACTGACAATTGAAACTTATGTTCCATTGAAATACAATTGATTGTAATTCTAATCGATGTGAAGCGTTTTGCGCAAATAAAACCAATAAATTGTTGCCAACTATAAATGTTTTAGTACAGAGAATGGATAAAAAGTACAATGAACGTTTTAAAATGGAAATGTTTAAATAAAAAAGAAAATACCTAATGAATAGGAAAAGAACCCTGGGAGTTTTATTACAATTGATCACCTGTTACACTTGCTGGTAATTGCACCCTGAGTCATGAAAAGAAAAATCAAACTGCATTCACTGAATCGTTCGTACCCGTGCTCCCTTCATCCGAAACAAATTACACAACAATAGAGCGCAGTTTGATGAAATGGTCCAGGTAACATAATAGCATATATGGTGCAGCAATATTGTGTATTGCTACTGCTACTGCTGCTGCTGCTGCTGGGTCACCTTCAACAGCTGTAATACAAAGCTGGTCACTTGGCAACTGTATATAATGTGTACACCACATAGATGGGTATGTTCGCATATATACCCATTCTCTTTAACTGACTCACCCACTCTGTTTGATGACTTGTAGAGAATGCATGCGCCCACATTTAGTAAGTCCCTGCGTGGTTGCCACCTCAAGAGCCTGTGGTGCTGTTGTGTATGCGAAATTTATTTGCATTCCATGTGATCCATACAAATTCACAATTAATTCAGTTGATTTCGTTCCATTTCGTTTCGCTTGTTCAACTGTTCAGACATTCTCTATTGTTCGAAAATGGCGAAATAGGCGTGTAAGCCTTGTTCCAAGTGATTTGTTGCAGCGGAACTGTTCAAACTATGTAGCAAATTATTGCAACAGTTAACACAAGACCTTCGTGATTTACAAGGACTAATGTCGAAAAATCATTATAAAATAGACTTGTTGACTGTGTTATTTATTAATTTTTTAAAAGTATCATAGTAGATAAGCTGATTTTTCTTTTAAATGTTAATTTCACACAATACCATTAATATATTCACGTACATATCTGCATATATTCACATTAATTATAGTTACGGTAGTGAAGTCCTACTCAAAGATCAACATAGGGCAAGTATTTTTCATCCTTTAATATTTTAATAATCAAATATTTAAAGTAATTAATACTTATGTTAGTTCAGTAATAACATTTAGTAAAAATATATACTTAACCTAGAATCCACATTTGTCAATTAAATATTCTTCTACAAACTTGGACTATGAAAGTCCTGATACACCCCTATACCTCATTTAGGAAACTCTTTTCATAGGGTTATGTTTTTTTGCGTATACTGTTCAGTTGACTTGTGATATGTGATCATTATTACTTGACAATTTGTGGATTGTACTTCAGAATGCTCTAAAACTGATCCCTTATGACATAGAAAAAAATTTTTAGTAACGAATTTCATTTCGGATTCAATGAATCTAAGAAAAGCACACATACCTTCTGCTCAAAAAGTATGCGGATTTTGTTGTTTGTTAACTACTTCTTGTGTAATCGACCTTTTTCAAAAATTGTGAAAAACATATGGTACAAACAAAGCATATGGTGACATATGGTTCAAATTTGAGCGCCATCTGTTAATTAGTTTGTTTACAACAGCTGTTAATGTGAGACTACTTCAAGTGCAGTTAGCGATTTTTTCTTGTTGTACGCGATGTTTTGACCAAACACGGCACCACTGTCATCGTTCAGGCACCATATTCGCCAGATCTGAATCCGTGTGACTTTTTCCTGTTCCCGAAACTCAAATCGCTCCTTCGTGGTAAGTGTTTTGAGTCGATTGAATCGGTAAAAGAGAATTCGCTGAAGGAACTAAAAGCATACGTTCACGGGCCTACGAAAAGTATATGGAAGATTGGGTTAAGCGTTGGCATATGTGTATCGCTTCAATAGGAGCATATTTTGAAGAAGATAAGATAAATTTTGAATAAAATTTAAATTTGTGTGATTTATTTACAAAATCTGAGTACTTTTTGAGCAGAATCTTTTGAGGTACTACATTTAGAGTAAAGAAAGTTCTTATTTTTTTGTTGTAAGACATTTATATACACAAAACTAACAGTACAGTACATTAAGACCGAAAAGTTTTCGGAAATTCTCATTTAAAATTCGCGCGCTGTATATTTTTCGATATTTT
>NC_051847.1:186783088-186792324 GCF_002237135.1 Teleopsis dalmanni | reverse complement strand
CAAAGCCAATCAGATGAGAGCATAAAATCAAGCCAAGACTCACTGGAATCACAAGAGAAAGATTTGGAAGAGAAAAAGAATGTTGATGTATCAACGGAAGCTATTTCAAGTGATAAAAAAAAACTTAAAAAACTGAAGAAAAAGAATAAAACGAAAGATAAATTAAATGTTAAAAGTAGTGAAGAGGTTTCTTCAGAAGAATCTGAAGAACCAGTTGTTAATACTGATGAGCTTGCAAACAATAATGAAGTGAAGAATGAAGAAAATATAGATTCCACAAACAAAGACCGAAAAAACAAAAAAAATAAAAAAATAGAATCCGTCAGTTCAAGTGAAGAAAAAAAGAATTCAAAGAAACAAAAGAATACAGAAGAAAAGGAAAAAGAACAAAACTGTGAAGGAGAAAATAACAAATTAGATGGTTCCAATAAATCCAAGAAAAATAGAAAAACTGAAACAAATGAAAGCCAGCAAAGAGCAGCAGCTAACGAAAACTTGAAGCAAAAAGAAGAGAAGGTAATGAAAGCAGAAAAACAGAAATTGCAAGAAACAACGAAACAAGAAGTAAAAAAAGAAATGAAGAAGCAGAAAAATTATGATAAAGCAAAAAACATAAAACAAAGTGAAGAAAATGAAGTAGAAAATGAGGTAGAAAACGATTCGAATGATGAAAAAAATAAAAGGAATGAAGAAGTATTAAATGATCAAAAATTAAACAAAAATAAAATGAGTAAAAAAGAGAAAAAACTAAAGATGAAAAATAATACTAAACAACTTTCTAAAGATTCAAATGAGATGGATGAGCTCGAGGAAAAAAATACTTTTGAGCTTAACAATGAAAGCAGTTCTGAAGAAAAAAACGAAAGTGCAATGTCGAAACAGAAATCAAATAAGAAAAATAAACAAAAAATGGAGATGAAAAAAGATAAGAAAGATTCACAGTCACTTAAATCATGTCAGATTAGTGACTCCGAAAATGAATCTGAAATCGTTTCTCTGAAATCAAAACGAGTGAAACGCTCAAAGGATAGTGGTAAGGACAAGAAAAGTAATCCAAAGAAAAAAGATGAGAAGAAAAATAAATCTAAAAAATTAAAAAACAAAAAATAAAACTAATAAAAAATAAAAACTACAATTATATTTAAAATAAATTTAATTTTAAGTTAAGAAGTCAAAGAGAGTAAAAATATAAATCACGACTTATAGCATAATATATATATTTATAGTTAATTATATTTAAAATATAAAATAAAAACAAAATGTTCCAATGTAATTTGTAAGAGAAATGAAAGAAAACTATGAAATATATTAAATTCAAAAACAACAAAAAATAAATCAATAATAAAAAATAATGACTTGTTTCGTAATAAATTATTGTTTTAATGAGAAATATTTATCGAATAAATAATAAAAAATTTATTTATTTCAAATTACTTATTATTATTAATTATTACGTTGATGACATTATATTTTTGTTTTTTATAAAATATTTATTCAAAAAAATATATCCATATCTATATCTTAAAAAAAAAACATGAAGTAATAATAAAAACCAATATTTTTAAAATCGAAATATATAACTATTTTATTGAAAAATATTTAACGATTAAATATTATATATACAGATCATTCCGAACAAATTTTTGAATTTGAATATATTGATTAAATTTAATTAATTATAAAACTTTAATTTTACATCACTTATATATATGTTTGTATAATATGTTTGTGTAATTTGTATATACTTTAAAAAAAATGTGTAATAAATACATATTAATAAATATTTGCATGTACTGTACTATTTCAAAATTTTTTTTATTTAATACTATTATTATTAAAAAATTTATAAATTTACATCACAAAAAAAAGTAATTAAAAATAATTAAATTAAAAAATTATATTTCATTATAAAAAAATAAAAATTTTTTAATAATTTAAAATGAATTAAATTAAATTATTATTAATTTTATATGATTTTCAGTAATATTAAATATTAAATAAAATTGATTCGTTTGAAACATTTATTTTTTGCATTGAAGATGTTGGAATTTTTGTTATAAAATATTTATTTAAACATCTGAAAAAAAGATAGTAAAAACTAATAATTATTTATTTCGAATTATAATAATAATAATAATAAAAAACAATAATTTTTTATTAAAATATATATTTATTTGATTAAAAAGTATTTAACATAATGCTATAAACTCCTCAAAAAATTGTTTTTGGTTTTTTAAAATTTTATTTAAACCGATATTTCATCATCAGGGTACTATATACAAAATTTTTTAAAAATCAAAAAGTATTCTTAAAAAAAGTGTATCTACTGACCAATTAGCCCGTTAAAAAACAAAATGATTAATAATTAAATTATTTAAAAAAATTTTTGTATTATTACACAATTCAAAAAAAATTTAATTAATAATAAAATACAATAATTTTTTATTGAAATATATAATTATTTTAATAAAAGGTATTTAATGATTAAATATAATATATACAAACCAGCAGATATATTGATGAAATTAAATTATAAAATGTTTACTTGTATTATATGAGTACATTTAATTTTTTTCATGTAATATATTTATTTGTTGCATTTAATTTAATATAAATGTATAGAAATATGTATAATTTGTTTGTCCACTTATAAAAATATATAAAACATAAGAAATGAAATTGAAATTAAAAACTAAAAATTGAAAATGTTTTTATATTTTATTTTTCATTTATGCTGTTATATTTTCTATAGTTAGTTTTCTTTTTAAAAAAAAATTTCATTTGATAATAGATGTCATTGAAATAATATATATTACTGATAAAAATAATTTTTTATATTATTTTCATTTCACATTATTTATTTTTTTACATCATTTTCACATATTTTTTATATTATACTTCTATATACATATATTTAAATATTTAAAATATATTTAAATTAAAATTAAAAATTTATAGATCTTTATCTGCACTGTACCAACTTGAAAAAAGTTTTTTTCCGGATTAAAAACTTCATAAAAAAATTATATTTGTCCCATTAATTTTATATGATTCGATATAAAATAAATTATTTGAAAAAAAATATTTTATATTACACTTATATATATATTTCAAATATTTCTTTTTTCATCGAAGACGTTAAATTGTTTTTAAAATAATATTCATTGATAAATTAATATTTTTGTATACTCATATAATAAAAAAAAAACAAAACAATAATAATAAACATAATTAAACATTGATTAACTAGCTAACATACATATATAAATGGTCATTATCTATCACTGATAAGGAAACTGTTAGAATCTTATCTTCTTACGCTACAACGGAATCTTACCACGTCGGAATGCAAACTCCATTCACAAATACGCAACAGTTTTGAAAGCATTCTGTCTTTTGCTTTTTTTTTGTTTAATTTTCTTGTTTTTAACTGAGCACTGATAATATTTGTGAGGGAATGTATGTGTATGTGTATGTGTGATAGTAAAAAACTCTCGAAAGTTTACAATGAAATGCTCATGCAACAGTTTTCCTTATTGCAACAAGCCTGTTTTGGTATCTCGGCTAATCTCCCACACCAAATAAGCAACAATGTTTCTGTTTTTAAATTCACCAATCTTATTTCACCACACACACACTGTGTGAGTAGTGTGTGGTGAAAAATATTGCTAAAATTTTACTCACGCTTAGTAGCGTATACGTCATGTTGTCTCATATAGCAAATTTAGTGTTGCCATTTGTAAAGATAAGCATTTTGCACGCTTTGAGAGGGAAATGAGAAAAACGGTGAATAATATTTTGCTCTTTTCGTGTGTTTATGTTTTTATGTAGCTTGGTAGGTGCTGTTAAATTCACTCCAACCAAAAGAACACTGTTGCTCCTGTGTTATTATATTAGTTCGGAGGTGTAATTTTAATGCGTACGTGTAAATTACATGACAGTTACTTTAGCTTTTGTAAGCTGTTGAGATGAGGAACACTGCAAAAAATTCTTCAATATATATTTTTTAGAGATAAGAAGGAATTAAATTTATTATGCACAAGTATTTTAAGTATGATATTATTTTATAACAAATTTTGCACATTTCTGTTACTTTATTATGATATGCAGATAAAAGTTTTTAAATAACTTCGAGTGCTACTTAAATATTTCTGAAATACATTACTTAATTATAAAGCAATAAAGTATACAAATATCTTAAGTATCAGATAACGAAAAATTTATATCATTAAAAAATTTTTTTTGTCTTACATGTTACGTGTTCTGCTTTCAATTAAATATATAGATTATTTTTAGCGACACTTTAGAATTAAATAACATTTAGAATTTTGGTTACAATAATATGCATGGTTGCTTACAAAACCATATACGTTCGAATTTCCATAATCGAGATATCATCAGAGAGCCAGCGAACCATTGTCAGGGAACCTCCAATCCACGACGGTTCGGTTGATAAAAGCTAGGTATAATGAAAATGTTATTATTTCCCGAAAGTAATTAAGTGTAAGGGGCAAAAGCGTGTGCCCAATGGAGCAGTGCTGCGAATATATAGCCTAGCCTTCTCAATTGTCAACCTTACCTAGCGATGGCGCAATATGTTTTTCACATACGAGGCTCTGGCCATCAGGTACAGGTGGTATAACTTGAAAACATATTGTTGAGCGGAAATTCTCTAACTACTAAACACCAAACCTATCTCCAGGTTAGGAAATAAGGGGATTTTACCCTCCAGGTTGGGGGTTGATCACAAAGTCAGCAACTTTGTATAGGAAAAATTTTACCGCTACGCAAGAAGAAGAATTAAGTACTCCAATATACGTAAGTGATATTTCTGAATAAAGAATTTATTGTTTTAATTAAAAATATTAAAAATTTGAAACCAGAATGAAAAAGAAAATTCTTATGCTTTATATTATGGTTTGGCTATGAAGCAAGAATCTGTACTTAAAAAACAAGCCCCTTTTAAATAAAAGTGTGTTCAAAACAGGTAGAATACATGGAATTTAACTCTAGAATACCGTAGGTTTAAAATTCTTTAGAGATATTAGTACTAAGCTCTACGGGAAATGTTTATTAATACTTAGTACATAATTAAAGTTCAAATTTCTTGTAACTATAAATTTTACCCATTAAATATGATAAAAATTTCAAATATGCCTGAAGATATTCTTAGAAACCAATAGAAAGTTGGGTAAATCGTAAAATAATAAAAAAAATATTTTTAAATATGAAATAAATAAAATTTTTCGTTTTATTTTTATTTAAAGAAAAAGACCAAAGTAGCAGAGTAGAATATTAACTAGACAATGTAATAAGCTTTTTATAAATAATAATAAATTACAATTAACTTCTAGTAAATTCAATTGTTATGTACTGAGCGTTCAGGACCTCAATATTAGAACCTTTTTGCACTGTAGATATTGCATGGAGAATGACGAAAGGGAATCACCAATACACCTTCTGCTACAGTGTCCTACTTTCGCAAGACATATGCTCTCCTACTTAGGATTGCACTTTTTTAATTCATCAAGAGAGCTTAATTCTATTTCCCTAGCTCTTGTCAGTGGCTTTGTGGTCAGTACTAAATGGCTATAGTTTGACAGGTGTCAAATTCTTAAGGGTATGACAAAGTTCCTCATGGTCTAAGTGCGTCTTCGGACGGCCTCAGTAACCTAACCTAATCTAACCTAACCTAGCATTCAAGATGTTATCTTTTGTTTAATATTGAATATAAAATCTATACAGTGCATAAAGGATTGGTTTATAAGTTAGGTTATAACATCTATTCTAAGTATTCACTTAGTCCTATAGACCCTTTAAGTTACCATGTAAGAAACGCAGATGTTTAAAACCCCTAAAATAGCAAAACGAATAATTAATTAAAGTGTTATGTTTACAGAAACTTTAAAATATTTTTAATTTCACAAACTTTGGAATTTTTATAAAATTATTAACATGTAAAAAAACATATCCCTACTTCCCTCCCTATGAACAAGTTATTTATTTAACGATTTCTCAGTGTATCAACTAAAACATATCAAAACAACAAAATGCGCAATCTCCATATTATCCTTGCACATCTACTAAGAAAAAACTTAAGGCACGAGTGTAATTTGTATGCGGTGTGGTGAATACGTCGGGTTTATTGCTGTAAACTAATAAGTTGACCATATGGTAGAATTGTCATATAAAATGTTCCCAACAACTATGCTCTCAAATCAGTAAGGAATGCTGACAGTTCGCACTACAAACCACTAACGGTTCATATGCCTGTTTGCAGGAATTGTTATTAATTTTTAAAAGAAAATAAATAAATTTTATTCAGTATTAATAAGACATAATTTTAAATAAATAATACAGTTATTAAATAAATAAAAATTAGTGTAAATTACAAAAAAAAAGTAAATATTATTGCGCTGAAATAAAAACATAGCAAAGCATTGCGTACGTAATTGAGTGCCATAAGTGGAGAGTGCAAATTGTTAAGACAGAGAGGCAGAGAGAGAGAGAGAGAGAGAGCGATTTGTTATGTGTGTGAACCACGCGCTATTTGAAAACATTTGTTAGTGTGTGAAAAAGTACGAGCATTGAAGCAGCATCTGAACAAAGTTTTTTGTTAAAATAAAAAAATTATCAAGTAAATCTCGTTAATAAAAACTCAAAGTAGCACAAATGCATAAATAAACAATAAAGCAAATTGTTTATGCAAAACTTAAATGAATTTATGCAAATAAATTGCTGCTTTTAATTAAAAAATTTTGTCACTTCACAAAGTTTACAGTATAAAGCTGTGTGCTTAAGTTGGAACAGTCACTGTTAGTAAGTTAGTAAGAGTCCCGAAGGAATGTGGCAAAATATTTTTATCAAAAATATTTCTAACAAATGAAATAATAGCAAAAAAAAACAGTTACTGATGTTGTAGATTTAATTTTAAAATTCTAGTAGTTATATGTAAGCCTAAAAGTATGCAATGAATTTGCATATGTTATCTTAAAGTTATGCTTCTTTATACTGCATAAGCTAAATTTATATGTGTCTAATGTACTCAACTCAACTGACAACAAACAATCTTTAGTGATAACATATTGCTTTGAAGATTTCATTAATAGTAGAAAATAAATTTAAAAAAAACCCACCCAGCACTGTAAAGCGAAGTATCACAATCAATTAGTACCTTTTACATATATTCAAATGTGACTTTTAACACTCTACGAATAGTATAATCTGTATGCTCACCTGAAGCTACCACCCACCACCCATAATCCACAGCCCACCTACAGCTCAGAAGGTAAAGGTAAACTAATAGAACTAACCTCTGCACGGAGAGCGCTCTTACCACACGTGTTTGAATTTGAAATTTGTGCGCGTCAGAAGAACTTAACGCAATCAAAAAGAATAAAGCAAAAATAAAGCAAAGAATAACTGAAGCAAAATAAAAAAAATAATTTTGTCATAAACAGTTTCCACGTTAAGGTCGAAAGTCAGGTAAGTCACAGAAATCATCTATGAAACACATCAAAAATGCTCTGCGTATATACGTACGCTTGTGAAAGTTTACGGAACTAACAAAATTCTACAGCTACTTTCAGTGCAATTATACTGTGAGTGGATAAATACGTTTATACATAACAGTATATTAAACTGAATAATTCTCTATATATATATGTATAGATAATAAAAAATTTCAGACATATTTATAACTTATAGTGCATATATATAGATTTATGTACATTTATATACTAATATATTCTATAACATATATATAGCATAAAAAAATATTTATAGTATGATATATATTTATACATATGTATACTTTTTTATAATACATATTTTATATCAAGCATATTAGTTCAGTATATAGCAGTACATAAAAATACTGTACAAATAAAAATACAAATATGCGAAAAAAAATTGAAAAAACTTTCACAACCGTATAGAGCTCTCAATATATATTTCTTAAAATCATTTTCAAAAATTTATATTAATAAATATTTTTTCTTCTATAACTAAAATTTTTTCTTATAAACTTTCTTACTCAAGTTTTCAAAGCTATTTCTACTTCTCTATGAACCTATGAATATTATTGAAAATTTTTCTTTCTTTTTCCAACATAAAAATTAATTAATTATTACATAACGAATACACAAGTATTACTTAAATAATAAATAATTTATATTAAATATTTTCTTGAAGTTAATTGCTAACTACAGATCTATCTCAAGACTTCAAGAACATTATTAAAATAGTTTCTGCTTCAGCTATTAATAAAAACTATTTATCAAAACAAAATTTTTAATTCTACTATATCAACGGGTCGTGAAGGTGAAGTATAATCCGATAAATGCTTCATTGGAATTCCAAGAAATTCCGCCTGTACCAATTGAAGCTATATGTTTGGATATATGTTTCCTCCTTAGTGAAAGTAACATCTATCTATCACTTTGGTAGTTTTTTTTGGGACACAACATCCGGTTGAAAAGTACAACCCCACATTGAATTAAAGTAAACGTATACTGTTATTTTCCACCCTCTTATTTTTGGGTTTTAACCAAAACTACACTTGGCTTACTTTAAGTAGCCAATCTGCGTTGATTCGGACAGCCAGAACTGCGGACCATTGGGTAGGGAGTGAGGACTGTAGATAAAAAATATGATTGAACTGCATGTAGTTTGTAGTAAATGATATTTGCCAATATTCATTTTAAGTTCATACATGTGCCTTTATATGTCTACTCTCTTCCCCATAAATATCATCACTATTGCATAATAATGAAGTGTAAAAAGTAGACTCTTTATCGGACCATTATACATGGTTATACATGGCGCTTAGAATTCATCAAATGAAACAACTTTACAATAAAAACAAAAAATTTTCTCGGATTTGGACTGTTAATCTCTTCTCTCCTCTTCTCCTCTTTTCTTCTCTTCTCGTCTCTTCTGATCTCTTCTTTTCCGTTCTGATCTGTTCCCTTCTCCTTGCATTTCTTCTGCTTTTTCAATTCAGTTCTTTTCTCGTTTCGTCTCTTGTCTTCTTTTCTCTTCTCTTCTCTTCAATTATCTCCCACTTGCGAAGACGAAGAGAGTAAGCTATTTATTCTATCAATATTTTGGCTCGATATCGGCAATTTATTTTTGCAACCGAAAGTTATTGATGTGACCCAAAGAAATAGACATTAAGTACTTAGCTCCAAGGGCTACCTTAAGCACAGAAGAAATAAATGGAAGTAATGTTCAAT
>NC_051847.1:186778579-186782988 GCF_002237135.1 Teleopsis dalmanni | reverse complement strand
TAGATAGATTTTTTTTAATCCTCGAGAAGGATTCTTTGTTGTGAATTGGTTCTGCAGAATTATTCTGCGTAACTCTGATGTCATTTTCTTATTTAAAACTTCTGACACAACTTAAGGTACTTAATTTTGTGTTACTTCAGATGGCAAAAAAGTGAATTATTATTTTATGATTTTATCATATTCAGTCAGCTTCTGTAACAAATGCTATCGTTTGTCAGAGGAAAAAAGTCCTGTTTAAAAAAAATCATTTTACGTTTCATTCTGCATTTTTTATTTCTGTGCCAACAAAGTAATTTAGCATTCATCATTTCACTTGCAGCATTTTCATCCGAGTGAAAAAATGCGCAACACACTAAAATAATTTGTTGCAAAGTGTTTTCTTTGCATTATCTTTTTATTTCTAATTTGCCTTCAGACATTCTCTTCAACTTAAAATTTTTCCTCTGTATTCTTGCTTTTATTATTTTATTACTCATACAATGTTACATTCTTAAATTAAACATATTTTCTAATTATGCTAAGAAAACATTTTTTCCCATTGCATTTTAATTCAGAAAAAAAAACAAATTTATTGCAAATTATAACGTCGGAGTATTGCAAAGAGATGACACAAAGACAGGGATGCTGTTTTAAATCATATAAAAATATATTAACAAAGACAGGTATGTTGCTTTGTAATAATATATAAGTACATTTGCTTAAACTATATCAACTTCTTATAAAATCGGAACTTTATTTTAGCTAGCATTTACGGTGGTAAGTTACGGTGGTAAGTCTGTTAGTTTTCGTAAATAATTTCAGGGCTCTATTTATAAGATCAATCCTGAGGTTCCTAAGGTACTAAAACAATTACATAAAATATATGCGATATGAAAGCAAAAATTTTTACCGCAGGCGTGGTAGATTATTTTTATACTATTCCAAATTTCTTATAATCGAATATTGATCCACAATTATCTTCTTGTCAACCAAAAAAAAATTGTAATTTGGATGATTTTCTTTTAGATAACATATATTAAGTTTACATGATTGTCTTTCACTAAGTTTGTACTTTAGTCATTTATATAATAATAATTTGTAACGGTAATTAGTTTTGTTGTTTTTAAGTAGCATTTAAATGCTACTTAAAAGCATTTTAAAAAAATACGCAATAGCAAACATTTTCAACTTAATTCAATATTATTTAAATCAGATAAAAAAATAATAAGTTTTTGATGTTACTTACTTTCTTACTGTTGTCCTTTTCTACTCGTGGAGCATAGGGCCTCTATCATGGATTTAAACCTAACTCTATTGGGTGTTTCGCGTCATATATCAGTCCAGTAATAATTTGTATTATGAAGTTCTCTGTGTATAGTTCTGCGCCATATTTTTGCTGGTCCGCCAGTTCTTCTAGAGCCTTAGGAGTTCCATCTGAGTGCTGTTTTTGCAATATGGTTAGCAGGTCTTCGAAGTGTGTGGCCAATCCATTGTCATTTGCGTCAACCAATCTGGAAGGTTTCTTATTGTGTACGGCTCAGCAAGTCTTCAGTTTTTATTCTTTCAGGCCATGTTATACCAAATATTCTACGTAAGTACTTGTTTATGAAGGTCTGTATTTTTGACTCAATGCGGTTGGCAGCTTTCCATGTTTGACAACCATAGAAAAGAACAGATTTTATGTTTGATTCGAAGATGCGAAGTTTTGTTTTACAAGATATTTGACTCGATTTCCATATTTTGCTCAACATAATGAAGGTTGAGTTTGCTTCGTTGACGTGCATATCCACATTTGCATCAGCGCCACTTCTAGCAGTGAGTACACTGCCCAAGTAGACAAAGTTTTATACGCACTCTTAGTTCTCTTTGCCCTGCTTAAGCACCGGATATTGTGTAGAGCAGTAGCCACTCCTCATAATTTTTGTTGTCTTTGTGTAGATTTCCAAACCCACGATTTTGCTATAGATCACTAGTTGGTTAAGATTCGTTTCCAAATCGCTCAATTTGTGACTCATTAGGCATACGTTATCTGCGTATTCAAGGTCTTCGAGATGTGGAGATGGTGTCCACAATATTTCATTTGAGCTAGTACATTGCAGTACCGTTCACTTTGGTATATATGTTAGTCATTAAAGGTAATCACTGAATATTTGGACCAATCATTTTTTTAACCCTGCTTTAGTTAATTCTGCGATTAGGCTACACATACTTATGTAGCAGATATGAGAAAGTCTAAAGTAGCTTAATTTTATTAAAAATATTATGGGCACAATACGTACATAGTAACTAAATAAATGACAAAAGAAGTTGACTAAAGCAAATACTTCACACAATATTTGCTTCGGGCAAAACAATACCGAAGAGTAGCACTCAATGGAATCTGAAGTATTTGAAAATATTTACGCTGGAATTTTTATACAAACGCAAAAAAATGTGAGCCACAGTGGTCCTGTTTCACTGGATTGACATTATTTTTACATCAAGTAATTCAATTTTTTAGTATCCTATACAGAGCAGGTATAAAAAGGACACCAGCTACTGTGTTTTGTGGCTTGAAGGAATTTGCTATACCGCAACCACTTGGAAATATGTCAAGAGCAATCAGCTGAAAAGTTCAGTTCACTTATGACCGCTTGTATTAGCACTGCTCTTTCAGTTGCACGCCACTGTCAATGGAATTCCTTCCATACTGCCATGCATGCAATGTAAGCGCATGGTTGCATTTATTTCGTATTGATGATGAAAACGTATAAATTAAATAAAATATAACAAATAAGAAAATAATGCAGTAAATTATAAAGAGCGGAAACGTTAAATTTAAAAGCCAATGGTGATGATGGTGATTACGTAGCAAGGAAACGGAAAGAGACATGTATGAGATCAGTACCATACTATGTATTATAAGCAAGGCATGTCACATGGAAGCTGTGAGGACGTCTATGTGCAAGTCTGTGCCTCGGTATGAATGTGACTGTATTAAGCATTTATTGACATACACAAAAGACGTTAAATTGAAAATTGAAAAATTCTCACCCATTCTTATTATTATTTTTCTATACCAATTTTCACTTGCATTTTTCTTTTTCAATATTTATTCTCTTTTTTGGGTTCAGTTTTCATTTTTCTTTAACACTTTTGCTTGCGGCTTTTGTGGCGGCTCAAAAGGGTCCTTTGTGTAAAAAGTGCGCGCCTCAAGTGTAATTTCGTCAGTTCATTTTTTTAATGTGTATGAGTGCGCAAATGGGTGCGTAAGTGTGGGGGAGTGAGGGAGGAACGAGTGTGTATATGTATTGACTGTTCTGCAATTGCTTCTGCACAGTTCAGTTGGCTTCAATAGTTTTCTTTTCATTTAAAAGTATGAGTGATATAAAAGCGTAAATTTAATGGCAACCATCGAATCCATTGAATCCATCGACTCCATCGTATCCTGGCATTTTTATTTTCATATTCCCGCTTTTTTTTTGGTTTGTTATTGTTGTTCGATGTGCAGTTATTATGGTTTTGTAAATGGTTTGACTGACGTACAAGCTTACTTCTTACTGCTACTGCTAGTACTACTACTACTGAAAAAAAATGGCAAATTGAAATTCATTGAATTGTTGCATACCTAAAGGCGCACATAAAATTGTAATTGAATTAAATTTAATGGCACATCTTGCATATTAGCAAATAATTTTGCTTAAATTTAATTTTGCACAATTTTGAATTGTGCTCGAGTGCCATAAAGTGTTAAGAAATTCAGTTCTCATTTTATGTGTTGCATCGCAGTGAATATGGGTTTTGTGCGATAATAAAAAAAAATGATTTGATTTTATTTCACTCTAATTTGTTGAATGGGAGTAAATTGCATGCATGCGTGGTAGAAAATGATTGAAATATTAATGTGATGGTTGGTAATAAATGTGTAATTCGCAAATTCAATTTGAAGATACAAACTAATTCAGTTATTAAAGAAAAAGTATTTCAGCAAAACTAATAAAGTGGAGGCAGTTGAAATTTTAATTAAATATTTTATAGCATATTTTGAGGAGTCCAATTATATGCTATCTAGAAGTAAAGACGAGACGATTTGAAAATGATTCGTGGTTCTGTGTTATATTTTAGGAAGTCTAATTATATATAACTTCAAGATTAAGGGATAATGAGGATTCGGTAATGAGCCATGTTTATATAGCAATGATGTGGAATGTGTAAAGAAATATTATTTTAAGATTAAGAAAGATACAAAAATTGAGAATGAGAATGATCCGTGGCTACGTTGTATGTGTTAAAGAGTCTAAAGAAATGTTGTTAAAAGATTAACAACGGCAAGACGATTTAAGAATTATATGTGGTTATGTAGCTGAGATTAAAAAAGCTACGAGAACTCGGGAATAATCCATGATTAAGCAGTTATTTCGAGGATCAAATTATATATTACTTGGAGATTA
>NC_051847.1:186774691-186778479 GCF_002237135.1 Teleopsis dalmanni | reverse complement strand
GGTATACCCACACTTTCTTTTCTCAGAAGAATTTGTGTTGTCGTACCATGTCTTGCTAATTCATCTGCTATACAGTTGCCTTGGATGTCCCTATGTCCAGGGACCCAAATAATTCATATCCGAAAATATTCAGCCATCACCATAAGTGATGTAAGACAATTCAGTACTAACCTCGAGTTGAAGGTCGACGAGTTGCATGCTCTAAAGACATCTACAATGTTTAGAAAGCCTGAAAATTGCAAGACTGAAACACAAAAATCAGTTTCTGAAATCTTTTTCCAGTTCTTAGGACAAACAACGACAATTTAAGTCAGATCAAAAGTTAATAAAGATTAACTACTATTATCGTTAAAAAAGGTTATAATAGACCAAGTAACTTACTTTACTTGGTTCAATTCATTATTCGATACTTAACTGTTTGAATATTAAGACCCTAAAACAGTGAAGCACTGCAAATTTTGATTGCTATAAAGGTATAGTTACGAAGAGTAGGTTACTGCATTTATATTCAGGACTCAAAGTCCTCGACTGCAGCCGATGTCAAATATAGTTAGTATTAAATACGCTTATGTTACAAAAGTGTGGATCAATGGATGTTTTTGTTTTTTGTCTGCATAGAACACTACTATTAAAAGAAGCAAAAATTCTTGGGATATGCAGTTCTATAGATCTGCACAGATATCACAGTATCCAACACATTCTATTTCTTTGCAGCTTTTAATGCGATATAAACTACTTTAAGTGTGTGTCAAAAGCTTTTGGAATATGGATTTTTATACATCTACACCGATATCCCAAGATCCAAAGCATTCCATTTCTTTGACAATTTTGAACCTATTTTCAGAAGGAGTGAATATTTTTTAGATATGAATAGGATTGTAAAGGGTGTAACTATTAATATTCTTTTGTACTTGCAAAGTTGATTTAAAATTTTAAATAATGGTATTATTCCATACCATCAAGTTAGGTTAAGTTGAAGTAGCGGCCTTGCACACCATAGCTCAAATGAGTACATATAGTAACCTCTTATGATACCATAGATTCCATGACATTGATCGCTGCCCTACTTAGCACTATCTAATCTCAGAGTAATCACTAACCGCACGGGGTTGTACGCAGATCTTAGATCAGTCATTGAATAATCACGAAGATTATGAGGAACACACAAATTAGTCAGTGAGATGGGTGGGACTCTGAAGAAATCACCCAGCTATCAAAGAGTAAAAGTGCCCAGATGTACTAACTCGGATAAGGCTTAACAATATCAAAAGATAATTTTAACTAGACGATTAATTTTAAACATGTTTAGTCAGCGACTCTTTGTAAAGCCTATAAGTCAGAATATTAAAAACAATTTACTGTTTTCTTAAAACATTGCGAAATGACATACTATTACGTATGTTATAAATACAGATAAAATACTCCATTTTAGGAAATTTTTACTAAATATAAATCCCACATTAAAATTGGTGCCAATACAAAATAAATTATCTGAAAATTGCGAACAGTTGAATAGCAAAAATGTCTGCAATTCAAACGCAGAGTATTTAGACCGCAAATAAAAACAAGTTTAGGAGCGATTCCTGCCGCGTCACCTTAACCTCCTTACCAGTCAGTCAAGACAGCAGTTACGAAAACGGGTATATCTCTTATTTAATATCGCAACTAACAAACTAGCAACCAAACAGGCAACAAATCAACCAACCAACAATAATGTGCCTTTTTGCAGCACTACAACAACAACAACAGGACAGAAGAGCAGCACTAAATGCAACAGCAGCACAACAACAAGAAAGAAGCTATGAAGAGCAAAACTTAACCGCGTCAGTCTGGTGGGGCAACATTTTTCAAATTCTTCACAAGTGAATTCCATTTAAGCTCAATACTTGCTTTATTTATTTATTTTTCTCTATATTTTACACTCGTACTCCGCTGTATCCGCATCCTCAACAAGTACTCGTCGCAGAAATCATGGTCGTACGGAGGGAAGCAGTACTGAATTCAAATTAGTTGCAACCAATTTTGAATTTGCAGCAGCAAATAGTGGCATGTTCAGTGGTAAAATATATGCACAAATGTGCTGCATTCAAGCAGATAAAGTGAAAAAAAACGGTTTGAATAATAATTTCAATGAAAATAGCACATTAATGGCTTAGTTGCCCCGCACTTCGTACCATTTACCATTCGAAGGTGCATGAATATATAAGTCAAGAGTGAATAACGTAACTGCGACTAATCATTACGAGATTCTGTACCACCCAAAAGCACTTATTTAATTCAAGTACTGCAATGGACTCAACATCAACATTTGATGTTATTTTTTAATTTTTTTAAAATTTATTTTCTCTATTTTTATTTTATTTAGTTTGGTTCTTTCCTGCTAATGGCTCAGATTAAGCATGTTATGATTACTAAAGTAATAAAGCAAATTCCATTCAATCACATCATTCAAATTGAAGCACTTATCATCATAGACATCAACGACCGACGTCATTATCGTTGTTGTAAATGGTTAGGTTGTAAATGGTTAGGTGGACGTTGCCGTTAACGTTGACGTTAACGTCATATCGTCATCGTCATCGTCATAGCCATCAACAACAGTAACATCAGCATCAACGGTAAAAGTCGTCTTCGTTATGTTAATCAGCAATGTACACTTGAATATAATTCCATCAACGGCTGCTCTATCGTCCTTTTGCAACAACCTCATCCACACTTCTGCGCCCAGCATTCGATCCACTTAGCATAGTACAAATTTTTAAAGTTTATTTATCCGCCACTTAAGATGTCCTTCCGATTTGTTAAAGTGCCTGCCTGACTTACATTTACGGATACTAATAGCATTTGTAAGCGAATGCTTTTTATTAGCTTAATTTCTTTAGTTGTATTCCGATGAACCGTTTTCTTCAAAGAAATTCCTTGACAAAATTTTGAATGACTGATTTATTTATTCTAAGAATTCAGTTGAAGTTTGTGAGTTACTCGTTTATGATTTTGAAATTTTTTATGATTCCAATAAATTATTTGTAACATGATATCTTAAAGGATAAGTATATGATTTGTCAGTTAATAAAAAAAATAGATTTATTGGAGGTATGCTCTAGAAATAAATCATTAAAAAGAAACCGGTCACTGTCTGAGGATTATCCAGATCTTGACTTGTATGTATGTAGTCTACTCATTCTTCGATTATATATCTCCAATGTATCAATCAAATATTCACAAATCATAGTTTATTAGAAGATCTTTATTGGTTTGTAAGAAAACATAGTTTGAAAAATGAAAATAGACCAATCGCCAAAGGTGTATAGTTCTCGTCGGCAATGATAGTTGAGCTAATACATTAGTTGAGTCTAAAAATTTTATTACGTCTCAAGGGGAAAGGAGAGAACGTAATTGAGAAACGGTTTAAATGCTTGTAGAAGTTTATATATCATAAAGAGAAATATATTAAAAAACAATAAAGTCATTTTTAATGATATATACATTTTAATGATATATATATATATATATTAATGATTGCCTTATTTGTAGACATACAATGTAAATAGTGATTTTCATATCTGTCCATATTTAAAAATATTAAATAAAATAAATAAACAGAATTTATAGTTTGAATTAATTCTGTTTATTTATTTTATTTAATATTTTTGTTTTATATTGTTTTAAATTATTATATAAACTTTCAGTTTAAAAATGAATTTATAGTTTGAATTAATTCTGTTTATTTATTTTATTTAATATTTTTGTTTTATATTGTTTTAAATTATTATATAAACTTTCAGTTT
>NC_051847.1:186761353-186774591 GCF_002237135.1 Teleopsis dalmanni | reverse complement strand
CAGAAGTGTTATACGATGCGTACTATATAAATGTGCTTAGAAAAGAGTTAATGTTATTTCTTCTGTTAAAAAGTTTTTGTACAACTGTTGCTTCTTGATGTTATGCTATACTTTGTATAGTGGAATATATGCTATACTATATATCTTAAGTTAGTATGAGTTTCTATAAAGTGGCATAGGACAGAATTGTATAGTATATGGATTAATTCTTATAGATATTTTACGTTTAGAGTGGCCTTTAGAATGTACTGTTCTCATAACCTCCAGACTTTGCGTATAGCTGAGGAATACTGACTGCGGAAAGCCAGTCAAACACTCGAATGAGTGTTGTTCATTCTTAATTTACAGGAGTTGTTTTACAGGAGTCTAGCAAACTTTATTATTTATGAGGCATATAAATAGGATAACATATAATTCGCAGTTATAACATATCTGTAAATGTCCTTCCCTACATATAAATCCAACCATATTTAGTAGAACTATTCTTTCGAAAGCAACTAAAAGATTCTTACAGATCACATAAATGTGTCATGTTTATTTGAATACTGGAAAATCTATAATCTGATATAGTAATAGTGTGGAAGTAATGTTGAAGTTTTTGGATTTTAGAAGTCAGGGCTGGCTGTTAAAAGTTCGGTCCTTTATCTTTTCTTAATCTGTCCTTAATTTTTTCAATTTTATAGTACATTCATCATGTACTGTAAGCTCCAAAATTTCAAATAGCGGTCCTGCCAAAGCACAAAGCATTAAAAAATACCGACACCACTCTTTAAATCATTTTTTTTTGTGTATATTAACTAAAATTTAATTAGTCTAAACATTTATTTTCAAGCTCAATACTGGTCACCTATAGTTTTGCATAACCTCGACCTCATACTCTTATATCTTATGTATATTTTCAAGTTCCACTCTGTCTCAAAACCTTTGTCTCATGTTCTTATATCTTCTCTACCTTTTGTCTCTTTATAAAATTTTTAATTCATTAGAAATAATTATTAATCAGTACTGTTTAACTATATATCATAGTTCGGTTAACTACAGGCACTTCAGCTCACTTTTATGGAGCGGAGAACTGTGATCATCAGTTCTTCTTTCATGCATCGATTCTGGCAAACCTTTGCTACATTTTAAACACTTGCCTCACCCTCGTTATTGTTCCTCTTTAGGCAAGAATTTTTAATTCATCAAACCGTCATAGATGTATAAGAAAACAAGTGCAAAGATAGAACAGAACAATAAAAATAAAATTACAAAAAAAAAAAATAATGACAAGAAAATGTTACCAAACACACACAGAGGTTGCTAATGAGATTTGAAATGACTTCTTTAATGTTTTTATTGTTATTACAAAAAAAAAATAAAAATAAAAAACAAAAATAAAAAAACTGAAAAAAAATACAAAGATACAAAAAATAAAAATAACAAAGAACGGCTTAGAGCGACGACTTGAAAGGCAAAAATTATGTAGATAAAGAAAATAGAATGCCTTTTACGTACGGACAAGCAATAGCATGGAAGTAACATAGTATAGCAGCAACATAGCATAGCAGCAACATAGCATGGCAGCAACATGGCATAGCAACCTGATGATGGCAGGAAGTAGCTGTTAGCCAGTCACAATTAACATCAATAAACAACCTGTATGAACCACTGTTGCGAACAGTTCGTCTGCTCTTCTGCTTTAACTTGGCTTAATTGTGTTCTCTTGTTGCCTGTTATGGATTTTGAACTATAGAAATTGAAGAGTTACACACATTCGGAGTTAACAACAAACAGGAGAAATTCTGCTCGCTCTCTCCGAAAAAAGTATGTGAGTAAAACGAAAAAGCATGTGTTAATAAAACGAAATGCCAAATACGACGACGTCTAAACATCGTTTTTTACGTAGATTTTGTATTTGTACAATGCTGCCCGCTTGTGTGTGATGCTTGAAAGAAGCAAACCAAATCGTGCGCTACACTCAAACAAACCCTTGTGCTGTGCACCTTCGCAAATAAGCAAATAACCCACGACGAATTCAACAGATTCAAAATCCGAACTTGCGCTCTTTAATATTTTGTTGACGATACGTGGTCGGACCATTCGGTTTGTTTATGAAGTAGCATTTTTGATTTTCCTTTGTTTGTGCGCTCGTTGCTCTTCGCTGTTCGCTCTCAATTGTGTGCGAGCTGCGTTGAACCATACAACATTTGCTTTACACAAAAATAGCTAAAATACATTGCCATTCATATGAATGATATGCTATGCTGCGATATGCGATACTTCCTTCCTACGCCGGAAAATCATAACAAAAACGACGGTTAATGTGGAAAAGGGTGCTTCGCTGCTTGCTGCGTGCTGTTGTTATTTTTTTTTTTATCAAATTTTTAAAACCGGCAGTTTGAAAATTCTAGTTATGCTGTGCTGCTTTGCTGCTAACTGCGGAAATAGCGCGTTTTCATTTTGTGTAACTTTTGTGTAATACTTGAGAGCATTGAAAAGAACAGTATCGAGAGCGGCGAATAAAACTGAACCACACACAAAACAAAAAAAATATATATATATACAACACACAAAAACGAAAGCAACAGCAGATACTACACGTTCTTTCACTCAATATAATTATTACAGGTAAATATCCCTAGAATCCGTCGTATGTCGTCAGTCTTCGTACAGTCTTTGCTTTAACCCGTTCCAATTCTGTCCGCCGTCGCTCTATTTAAAAAAATATATATATACATATATAGATATATTATATGAAAAAAATTTCAATACAACAACTACAGTAAAACAACAACAACAACAGCAAAATTTACAATAGTAGCAGTTATCATCATCATCACCACCATCAACGTACGCAAAATTTCAATATCCAAATCAAAGTTGAGTTCAAATCGAAAACGGCAGTAATAGTAGCAACACCGTATCTACAAAATACGCGGATTCTCTCGATTAAGAATTTTTTAAAAAAAAATATTTCAAAAAATTTTAACAACGCGCAAACTTCATATAAAGTAAAAGTTTTAATAAAAAATTTCGAGAAAGTGAAAATTTTAAATTAATTTAAAAAATTTTTTTTAAAAATATTAAATAAAATTTCAATTCAATTTTAATAAAGAATTTTTTGATGATATTCTAATTTATTTGTTTATTACGGAAAATAATAAAAATCATTTTAACCGCGTTTCGATCAAATAAAAACTCTTCAAATTTTTTTATTCTAACAATTTTAAACTAAATATTTAAAACTATTTTAAACTATTTAAAACTATTTTAAAATTATTTAAAGCTATTTTAAATAATTTTTAATGCTATAAAAAAAGTGCAATATTCATATGCAATATTTAATTACTAAAGAAAAGAAAAACTTTTGTAACTCTTATCTATTATCTATTGAAAATAGTATATATTTAATAGTGTTTCCGCTTAAGAACTAAAAGCTTGTACTTTTATCTTATTTTCATTATTTCAAACGAAGAACGAAGAAGAAGAAGTACTTTTCTTACCACTTGGAATAAAAGTACATTTTTCATATTGTTAATTACCTGAAATTTAAAAGCCACATCAACTGATTATAAGTAGCTGCAAAAAATTTATAAAAAAAAGAAGATTTGAAAAAAAAAATAATACAGATTCTTCATGCAAAGTATCTAAGAGTAAAAGAATTTGAAATATTAAAAAGAAAGAAATTTCACAAAAACAAGTAAGTTGACAACAAAACAATTTTTTTTGTTTTTTTTTTCTCAAAGTAGTAAGACGTAGAGCCAAGCACAGAGCAAAAGTTCGTTGATACTTTAAGCAAAGTCTTGTGCACAATACTTACGATTACATATATACAATAAGTCGACCAACAAACAGACAGACAGAGACATTTAGTCAGTCAGTAAAATCACTCACTCACTCAGCCAGTCAGACAACCAGTCAGTCAGTCAGTCAGTTAGACAGAAAGTTAGTCAGTCAGCGAAAAAAATTATTACAGCCGCGTTTAAGCCAAAAAATATAAGAAGAAGCAAGCACAAAAACTAAGAATTTCAATTGAGAAAAAAAATAAAGAAAGAAATAACTTAGGCTCACATTCTGCTGCCTGCCGCCAATTGAAGACTTAACGTATGAACGTTTAAGAAGAAGCATAAAAGATATATAAAAATTTCATTCTGGCCGGCGTGTAAACACGTTCTAAACACTCTAACAAAATAAACCTGTAAGAAAACATTTGAGTAAGAAGCAGAAGAAGAACAACAACAAGAATAACGCGAACGCAAAACAGGCATTAATACAATATATACTATACACTCTACACAGTGTATAGAGTATAGAGTATAAATACATATAGAATAACACACGAAAAAGCATAGCCAAAAAATAAAACAAAAAAAATTACTGCAACAACAACAACAAGAAGAACAACCAAACTGTATTGAAGTATTAGTATAAAGAACCAGCCATTCTTACTTCTCAGAAATACAAGTGAACAATTACAACAAAAATAATAATAAAAGAAAAACAACAACAATAAGTTTACTTCAAAAACATACAAGCGCATTAAAAAGAAAAGTAAAAGAAATAAAGAGTCCTCCTATAGCTTCAATATTATTACAATCGTCGTCATCATCATCATCATCATCAACAACAGTGCCAACAGCAGTTGGTAGGCAAAAATAAAAAAAAAAACAGAGAAAAACCATTAAAAAATTGTACTGAGAAAAAGCAAATAGCAAGAAAACTAAAAATAAAAAAAATTAAAAACCAAAACCAAAACATTGAGGAACAAAAAAAAAATCAGTCAGTCAACTAGACAACTACACAACAGCGTAGCAAAGGCACTAAACACAGTAAAGGCAGTAAAGGCAGGCATTAGCAATAAACGTAAATTGTCTATCGACTTCTTTTACTTTGTAGTGGAATTCACTACTTCATTTACTTACCTTAACGTAGTAGAGTACCTTACATTAGGTTACCACCAACAATAAGAACAAGAATAACTCACGCACTACCACTAAAGTGTGAGCCGACAGTGTTAACAATTTTTATTGTTGTAATTATCAGCACAAACGTTTTGTGTTACTTTTCTCATAAACATACTACCAAAAAAAAAAAAAATACTTGTGCAAGAGCAGCAGCAGCAATAGCAGCAAAAGTAGAAGTAGAAGCAGAAGCAGCAGCTACACTTGAATTAACTGAGCATTAATAACCAAACAACCGGCCAAAAAATATATTTTTGAACAACAATAAAACAAAAAAAAAGATACAAAAGATATAAAATATTGTATACAAAAGCAAACAAGTAAACTGCCTATTTGCTTGCTTGGCTACGACTACTACGACTACCACTACCACTAGCTTACCTTAGCTTAGCTTAACCACTACTCTAACTCTGATTCTGACTCTGACTCTAGTTTTATTTATACTGTTTCTGTTTCTGATTCAGATACTGAATTCAATACTAAACTTCGACTCTGAAATTGTTGTTGTCTCTGAGTTTGTCTCTTTAAACACTTTTGACTATCAAAAACCAAACCAAACCAAACCATTTAAAAATTTGAGAATCATTAATAAAGCAGCAGTTTTGACACTTGATAGCACGTCAAAAACAACTCAGTAAATCTAAAATTGCAGATACAAAATCAACAACAGCAACAACAACTGCTACTACTACTACAACAAACATACTAGTACAAGTGAGTCAGTCAATAAAACGCGACAAGAAAAAAAGTATCTATAAAAAATAGCAACCAAAATTCATATATCAATAAAAGCAAAACGCTAGTAAAAACTGAATAAAAAAAAAAACCGGTAAAAACATTTTAACTTAATTTTTTAGCGCATAAATTTTCGTGCGTGTTTAAAGAATTACAAAAACGTGTACGATTTTTAGATTTCATGCTCGCTCAAATTTTTTAAAGTAGAAAAAAAAGATACTTTATACTTCATACTAACAAAAAAAATCCACAAAAAGAATATACACAATTTAATCCAACAAAAAAAAAGAATTCATACAAAAAAAATTAAATTCTACAAAAGCATAAAAAAATATCTTAAATAAAATTATTAATAATTAGTAAAAGAAGTCAAAGTATTGTGGTGCAAACTCATTTAAGCAACAATTCAGCAGCAACAACAACAACAATAACAAAGCAAACTAAACTAAAAAAGAAAAAAAAAAGTATCTACAAAGAAAAAATTATTATTAACGACTACACAAAAATCAGCCAAAAATCAGTCAAAAATCAAATTAAATAAAAGCCAAGCAACCAACAAAACTCCTCAGCACAAAGCAACTACTTCAATTGCTTGTGTTTATACGAGACTTACGACTAACGACGACGACTACACTACTTAATTGGTAAAAAAAAAATAATAATAATAATTCTATTTTACTATTTCATCATATTATTATTATTATTACTATTATTATTATTATTCTATTATTTAAGTTCTTATTTTACAATTATATTTGATTTCCATTTGTATCTATTTTTTTTTTCTTTTGTGTTAACCAAAATTTTCTATACAAATTTTACGACTAACAACGCGCCTTGTTATATTTTCCTATATATATATTTTTTTAATTGTTTTCGGATGTATCTTGTATTTTGTATCTTGTTAGCACACAAAAGTTACTGGTTTATCTTTAGTTTTGTTTAAATTTCTGTTACAGTTTCAGTTTAGATATTTTAGTTCATTTAGTTTAAGTTCAAAAAAAAAAAGAAATGTTCAAGAAATTACGGTTTATAGACAATGTTATCTTAATAAAATATCTATTATAAAACAAAAAAAAGTATCTTAAAGCTTTCATTAAAAACCATAAAAGTTCTAATATCTTTGTAAAAAAATTAATGCTTTTATTAGAATCTATGAGATTAACTAAAAAAAGAATAAGAATTTATAAAAAAGTTCATAAAAGATCTAATATCTTTATAAAAGATTTGATGTTTTCATCGAAATCTATAAGATTATCTAAGAAGAATAAGAATAAGAATCTATATAAAAATGGTTCATAAAATTTTTAATATCGTTGTAAAAAAACTAACGCTTTCATCGAAATCTATATGATTCTCTAAAAAGAATAAGAATAAAAATCCATAAAAAAAAATTCATAAAAGTTCTAATATCTTTATAAAAGATATAATGCTTTAATTTGAAGCTATAATAAAATAATAAGAATTTATAAAAAAAATAAAATAGAAGTTCTATAAATCTTAATGAAAGATATATTGCTTTTATTGGAATTTATAAGTTTATCTAAGAACAATAAAAATAAGAATCTATAAAAAAGGTTCATAAAAGTTCTAATATCTTTATAAAACATTTAATGCTTTCATCGAAATCTATAAGGTTCTCTAAGAAGAATAAGAATAAGAATCTATATAAAAATAAGTTCACAAAAGTTCTAATATCTTTATAAAAGATTTAATGCTTTCATCGAAATCTATAAGATTCTATAAGAAGAATAGGAATAAGAATCTATATAAAAAACAGTTCATAAAAATTCTAACATCTTTATAAAGGATTTAATGCTTTCATTGAAATCTATAAGATTATCTAACATTTTGAGACTCTGTTATTAAATAAAAAATTATCTTTAAAGGAAATTCTTATTGCTTTCTTCAACTGTTATGAGAATTCATGAATAAAAAATATCTAATATCTAGCATTGAAATCCAGAGAAATGTCGTTATCAAAAAATTGCTTAAGTACATTAGAATCTATACGATTTTAACAATCAAGAAATCCGTTATTGCGGTCAAAATTGGTTTCATGCAGAAACCTATTAATAAATTAATATAAAAATAATATATTGGAGCTCTCCTATTATAAGGAATGCTATTGTTATTAGAAGTGAATCTATTGCACTAATAAAATCAATCAGATTTCAATTTTTTTGAGTGGTGCTATCAAAGGCAATATTATCTTTACAATATAATTTATTTGCTTACTTTATAATTCTTCATCAGAATCATTAATATTCAAGCTCTATTATATTAGGTCTTATTGCATTCGAAAATAATAACTTACAACTTTCATAAAAACCCTAGTATTCTGCATTATGGCTGTAAATAAATCTATAGCTTTCATTAGAATCTATTATTACAAAAATTTTTCGAAAGAATGGATTAATGAATCCGTGAAAATCTAATATCTAATAACTTGCAGCCCTATTTTTATCAACCTATTGCATTAATTTAAATCTAAGAAATTTAAATATTTTTGGGTTGTATTATTATAGATGCTGTTATCTTTAAAAAAATTCTATTGGTTTTTCCAAAATTTCTGAGAATCCACCACCTTCGAGTTCTAATACTTTAGGTCATATTATTTTATATATGTTTATAGTTTTTCTTAAAATCTAGAGAAACATTTTTGTAATCCATATTTTACAAATTTATGAGATCCAACATTTTGGATTTTAATATTATCTTAGTAAACAAATCCATTTAATATAAATATAATGCTTTCAAATATTTATTTAGATGCTCCATGTAATATAAATATATAGCTTTCAAATATTTAGACACTCTAATAATATAGACAATATTATCTTCATAAATAGATCTTATTGCTTTCTGTCTTAAGCAATAAGTAATTTGTTTATAGTTTGAATGAATAAAGATAAATCAATCACATAAATTTATGTTAATTTTATAATAAAAATAAAATATATTTAAATATATCTAGTTTGAAATTAAACCAAACTTTCGAGTAACCAAACATTTCAGAAGGTTCTACTTGGTTAAAACTTTTAGCGGTGTAGACTTTATATCGTGATTTCTATAGTTTAATAATTTATTGATGACCTTCTTCATTTCATCAATAGATTCTATGCCTTAATTTCAGTGCAGGTTCTCAATCCGAAAGGACGAATCGACTCTAAGAATGGACAAAGAACAATATATTTTTGTATTAAAGGTACAAAAATTATTAATCTATAGTTGCTAACTATAAATAATTTTTTATTTAACAATATGTCTTATTATTAAATAAAAAAAAATTTTATTATAATAAATGCATAAATTATTTTAGTAAATAATTTAATTAAATTAAAAATGTTTTGAATTCAAAACGTTGGGACGCAATGTTTCTCGAAATATTATTTTTTTAATATTTATTTTATTAATTAAGCTGACATAAAATGGCCCTTTGTAGATACTTTTAATGATCTGTCTAAATATAGAGACCATTAGATATAATTTTTAAATGTAATATTTTACCTTTCTTAATGATCTTAAATTTTTTGCCTTTTGATTAGTTGAAATTCTGAAATTAGAATGTAGTGAGTGTTTAGGTTCCTAATGAATTTGAACATCCAGACCCTAGTAAAACTTTCCACTTAACAACAAAAATCTTAGCAAAAATCCCTACTGCGTTTATTTTTTATATATAATATATATATAAAATTTTTCTTAATTATTTTTCTTAAGTATTTCAACAAAGAAAATTTATTTTCTCTGAAATTTCAGGTTTGAGAATAAAAGAAATTATTTTTACACATTTTTATAATTTTATTAAAGTTATTATGTTAGATTTTAGTAGGGCTTTAGTGTCCTAGTGGAGCTGAGTATTGCGAGAATCGCATTGCTGAAATAATATTTTAAAGTTAAACTTAGTTATAAAAATATTTAAAATAATTTCTATTTTTTGACATCAAAAATAACAATATTTAAAAATTATTTTATTTATATTCTATTTATTTAGAAAAAGAAATTTAACTAGTACCCAATGTATTTTAGGTTATTTCTTCGCCGATAAATAGAACTTTACGTGTAATATTTTAGACCCTTTTTTTGTTCAAAAATACATTTTTTATGTTTGAGTTAAATTAATAAATTCTTAAATTTGTAATCAGGTTCAGATATAATAATAAAATTATTATTATATAATATTTATTATATAAATAAAAGTATTATAATAGGAATTATACAATTTTAGTGAAGACAAAATTTTTATACAACTCATATAACTTCATACAAATTATTTTACGATACTAGAAAATTTTAAAGTTTTAATTATTTAAATTTAAAATTGAAATCTTCTTCAATTTTAATTAGAATTCATATATTCCAGCGCAGTTTATTTAAATAATTTTTTATTTAAATAATAACTCGAATAAAAAAATAAATGAATATGTCGGTAGAATTTTTCTACGATATAAATTTATTTTCTCAAATAAAAACGGGCTAAATATTGTCTATTATAGATATTTAGTATCCTTTATGATTCTAACCAGAAAATAAAAATAGGCTAAATAAGATTTTTCTAAAACTTATTTGACTTTTAAATAATTATAAGACAATTCTTATAAAAGTTTAAGCGCTATTTCAGAACAAACATAGAACTTCCATGGACTGTTATTGCTGACGAAGACGAGGAAATAATTTCTTAACAACATAAATATTATTGTTATATATTTCTAATTGTCGTTTCTATTAAAAAAAAATATTTCATCTATTATATATCCGCATCTTATACTGTGTTACGGATATTCATTTGTTGTTGAATTCTATTAATGATTTCTCAAAATCATAAAAAGGCCGTCGTGTCTTTTACCGCTAATTGGTTTTTCTTCGAACGCTGATTTCATTAAAATTTTGAATGCTCTTGAATGTAGAATATAGATTGAAGAATGTAGATTTTATGATTTGTATATATTCTTTGTTGTTGGGCGACTAACATTCAATTGTTTATATCGACGAGTGGAAAGAAGACGTAGATTTAGACGTTTCTCGAAGATCAACTATTTTCTTTTATTTGCAGCGCTACTTCGACTTTAACTTTGGTTACTATTACTCGTTTTAAAGAAATCAGATATAACTTAATAAAATAATTTATTTTATTAAATTATTTTCAACATTTATAATCCACAAAATATATACTTTAACTATTCAGTATATATAGTTTAAATTCAGCTGAAAAAAGTCACTCTAAATAAAATTTCTTGATGTGATAGAATTCATAAACATAAAAAATTTATAAAGAATAGTAAAAAAAATAGATTAAAATAGAAATAAAAACTAAAAATACTGATATACTCACATATATTTCTGAGTTTGGCTGAGCATATAAATAAAGTGACAATGGTTAATAAATGTCTACATAGTAAAGTTTACTAAATGCCTTAGGACAGATATTAAATTGTATATACAAACCGAAGAAAAATTCAATAATTAACAGATTTAATATAAATAAAAATAAAGTTTAAAATACCAATAAATAATTTGCCACCAAAGGCATACATAAAATTAATTAAATTAAAATAATTAAATATAAGAAATAAAGTTTATTTAACAGTTTTGGTAATATAAAAATAACATCCTTCTTTTCTAATTCTATATCTAATTCTATATATATAAAATTCTATGTTTTCAGTGATTTTTAAGAATTATATTTATCATGAATTTATTAAAATTCTCCTACTTAAGTTCTTAAGTTTCTATTAAGAAATTTTAGTTCCAGATAGAATTAGAAAATGCCAACAATAAATGCCAAATTAATTTCAATTCCCGGAATTGGCTGCTTAAGCCGTCGGCTTAAAATATTTTTAAATCCCCCTTTTTAGCTATTAAAATGGCTTTAATAGGCTTCTATGTTTGTTAGTTACTTTAAGGTCTAAGGTTAAAAAAACTTCACTTTTCTGACAGATCTTAACTAAATTAACGTTAATGTGTAATGCTAATGTTTCGTAATTTTATAATTTGGCAATAGTTTTTTTATTCGAGGTCTTTACGAATTGTGTAACATAAAGAGTTTTATATATCAATATTATGCCTGCTTGCGATAATATTGTGATAATATTAATATATACCAACTATTCGTTTTTATTAGGCAAAGCTCATGTTAAAGAAAAATTGCATTTACATTCTTTCCGATTTATTGTTTCATATACCGTCGCTAAAGTAAAAACTCAAAAATATTTTAGCAATATGTCAGATAAAATCATTTTTAAAATGAATAATTTTATGCAGTCGTTTTAGAATGTCGGTAAACTAAGCCCAATAAATACTTTTAAAATTTTTTCATTATCCACTAACTATCCATTACCCACTGGTAATGGATATTTCGTGTTATCCGTAACACCGGCCTGCTTAATCCAAAAAATTAAAAATAATTAAAATTCCTATAACTAAGTTTTTTCTCTTTTGCTTTGCCCCTTCTCAAAGATATACCTTTAATATCCTAGATATTTGAGAGCTCTACTTTTAAGGTGGTATCTTAAGTCTGATTTACGGACGGTATCCCTCACGGATCAGCTTTGGTACACAAGGCTGCAAACTAATTTAGTTTGATATCTTCTTTATTTAAATATGATATTAAATAGATACTAATAAAATTTTTATTCGACTTATATATTTGAAAGACCTCTCTGATAACATGGTGGGTGTGTGTTGGAACTAAAACAAGCACTTTCTAAAATTAAATTCGACTAAAACTATCGAATAATAATATTTAAAAAATTCTTTTAAAAATATTAAGTGACTTTTGATTTGCAATAACTCTTTTAAATCCTATATGATGTTTAATAAACATATACATTGTTGCTCAATCCTTTATCGTTAGGGTCCACTCCTTACTGACAACGTACATAAATCTTTCTATAAACCTACGAAGAGGTATGACACCTTTTAAAAATTTTTACGAAGGCTTAGCTTCATTTGGTGGCTTACAGACAGTCAGATTAATTTAAACCAAACCATCTTCAAATAAAATAATGTTGACTTCAAAGTATAATTAAAGTATGTTTATTTGTCAATTATCAGTAGCAGCATTTTTAGTGATATACTTAATTCAGGCTCCAGAAAAAAATAAAAAAATAATAATAAATTAAAAAAAATTTAACTGAAATAAAAGCAAAGCAATAAAAAAAATAATTCAATAAATTAAAAAGGAATTATATATAATTTTCTTTACTTTGAATTCTATATACAGACACAAATGATATTGTCATTATTACGAGAAATTACTTAAATAGAAATTAAAAGAAATGTACAAAATTTGTAATTTAATAAAAATAAGCAAATATTGAAAAATATTTTTAACAAAAAAAAAAAGAAAATTAAACTAATTTTAAAAACTATAAAAAAGGCTTTGTAAAATATAAACAGAAATAAAAAATTATAAAAAAAAATTTATAAAAAAATAATTCATAAAAATATAAATAAAAAATTTATAAAAATGTAAAAGAAATAAAACTTAAAAATAAAATATTTTATATTTTAAGAGCGCATAATGATAAGGTTGAAAAAATCTTCATATTTTAACAACTA
>NC_051847.1:186754435-186761253 GCF_002237135.1 Teleopsis dalmanni | reverse complement strand
GTACCTAGTCTATTTTAAAGGATGCCGCAACCATTCATACCGAAATTAATTCATAAATGTATTTGCTCTTTGGAAATGAAAGTGTAATAAGCGCACATTAGCATATTTTGGAGATATTTTTAATTGTATTGGCAACACTTAATTTTACTATGCGCACCAATTTGAATTTAAGCGTGGAAAATAGTTGCACAATTTTCTTTGCTACATGGAAAAGCGTGAAAATAAGAAAAAACAAAAAACAAATAAATGAGAAAAGAGAAATATGTGCCCCACAAAACATATCGTAAAGAGGCAAAAACAAACAAAAATAAATCATTTGAAAATGGCTCTCTGGCAATCTCGGAAGCCAATTGAGTTTTTTCGTTTAGTTTTTTGTTTGTGTTTGTGTTTGTGTTGGAATACTCCGAATTATGAGTGCATTTTGTGTGAGTGCTAAACTAAAGCAAATATTGAGCATTAAAAATGAGATTGCAATGGAGCACATAAAATTACAGTACAAAATTCGTGTACGCTATAAGAAAATCGATCGATTTGTGACGAAACTTGTGTTTATCCTTGTGTTGGCGTTTAGTGTTTATATGTTTTAATTTATTTTTTTTAGTTTTTTTTATTTTTTTTATTTTCGTACATGTACTTTTATCGTTAAAATATTGTATATTTTACGCTTAGCTTATCAAATACGCTTGGGGCGCATTGTGCTAATTTTTTTTTTTTTTCATACAGTTCTTATTTATATTCATACACTGTTATTAGCTTTGTTGTTGTTTTTTGTTTTTTTGTTTTTTGTGTATTTTACCCTTTCATTCACGGTGGCATTAACTTGCAAGTATGAGCAAACATTAACACTCCACCATTCAACATTACAAAAACACATACATATGTACATGTGCACATTCATGTGTTCACCCTCCACAAATTCACCCTTCAAAAGTAATATAACGCAGAGTTACACGCTTTACCACACCATACAACACTCCACTCCATTGCCCACACACATGTACGCACACTTCATTACTTACTACTGTCACACATCATCGTATTACTTGCTACTTACTCCACACACAGCTCGATTGTTAGCTGGCTAAAAACTAAATAACCGCCCGAGCGCCACCCACACCCCAAACCCCACTGCACAAATGCACCGATAACGTCAACGTCAACGTCGGTCAAAGCGTGTTTCAACTCTTAACCAACAAAAACAGAAACAGAAACGAAACAAAAACTTTAGCGTAAAAATTTCTATACACTTGAATGAAAAAATGAAAAACTGAAAAACTGAAAAAAAGACACGCAAAGGAAAAACAAAAACAAAAATTGGTCTATGTGGGTTATTGTTGTTGTCATTTTAGCTGGCATTGCTGCTGCTTACCCTAAACAAAAAAGCAACAACAAAAATCGAAAAAAAAACATTGCCACAGTATAAATTTCGTTACTTGATAAAAGCATTTAAATCCAAACGAAATGTTTATTGTTATTATTTTTTTTTTCTAATTTTTATATGATTTCTTTTTCATTTTTCTTTTTTTTTTTTGCATTGATTTTGCAATATGCACATTTCTGTTATTATAGAGCTTTTTATTATGTGCGAATTCTGAAAGTAGAACACATTTTTTGAAGAGGCGGCGGATGATACGATAATTTAAACGATTCACTTGGTGCGGAAATTTTATTTTAAATAAAATTTTATTTTAAATACAATATTTTAAAGGAATACGTGAAATAATCTAGGTGCCCGAAAAATATTCCTATGATTCCAAGCCAAGCTCTTCGAACGGGGTGCTTCAAGTAATCACTTGGAACAGCTAAAAAAACATGGGCATATCGTTAAAATCATGTAAACATTTGAATGGTTTATAGGCATCTGTATGCAAGTAAACATACCCCGTACAGATATCAGTCTTATAACAAGTTTGCTGAACGGTCACAACCGATTAGGGAACCATGCTAGATAATTGAATCTGTCTTTAAATGATTACTTCCGCAGTTTTGGAGAGAACGATGAAAGTACATTATATCTCCTTTATTACTACCCAACGTCGATTACCTGTACTAAGGACTTTCGCTTTTTATGATCTTGTTCAGCTCCAAAACTTCTCTCTACAGTGTATTGTGGAAACTGACAAAGGATCAAGGAAGTTTTCAAGCCTCTGAGTTTCCTATACGGTAAAACAATTGGCCAAAAGGCCTAAATGGATTCTTAGAATATATAATCGCCAGTTTATGACCAAACTAACCTAACTTTAAGTTATTACCTCGAAAATGATTTGCGTGAAGATATGGATGCATTCAATTATAAACTTGTGTGAAATATATAATCTTAAGGTATTCTGATTTCGTAACTTGATATACATGACGGTTTATTAATATCAACCAATCCTTACTACCTATCATACAATATCTTAAAATCGTAACTTGATTATAAAACTCATTAGTGGTTAGTTTAGAAAGTCTTTACTTTCAAAGGGTATGTCCAAAATATGCTGTTAAATGCTCTCGACACCTAGAGTTAGTGCGGAAATAATCAAAGCAATTTAAGATATCATTTCTAATGACTACAAATTAAAGTTTAGAGGAATAGTTGATACTTTAAAGTAGTTAAATAAACCCTGTTTTGCATTTAATCTCAATACGTATTCCAAAGTGGACCATCTGTACTCGTATTGGAGTAATAACATAAAAGTAATTCCGCGCCGTCTTTGAAACAATTTCAAGGCAATTAAAATGTTTTTTTTTTATGCAATGTGTGATAAAAAATTGATCATCAGAGTCATATTGAGTCATATCAACTACGTCGATAGACAAATCTTAACGGTAAGATCTCTTCTAACTATGTTCTGGAATGAACACGGTATTTTATATAACTATTCTAAAGCGAAAAAACATTTGTAACAAAAATGTAATGACTCTTGAGTAGTTATGAAGTATTAGGATCAGATGCAGTCTAGCATAAAGTTATAATGCCATGGAATACATTCAGGAATGTAAATACAACTAGCATAGCTCGTAAAGAGTTGAAAAGAGTAGTAAACTAAGAGTACAATTACACAAACTCCCTTATAATGAGTAATAAAGAATGAATTGTGGATTAATGAAGTAAGTCTCATCTCATTTAATGTACACTGGAATAACCCGGGAAACTACCTCGCTTTTATTGTGAAACTCTTTTTTTCAAAGTATGACAAATATGAGATATTGCTAAATCTTCCCTAAATCAATTAAATTTTTCTTAACAAAGCTAAATAATGAAATAACCAAGATACTCTAATTTTGATTTACTTAGTAATGGACTCAGGAGAACAGCTTCGGTAAAACTGATGCGGTCTACCTTTATCAAGTTTCTGGCAATCGGGGAATTTTGCATATCTGCCTTAGAGTAATAATTTGGAATTTTTGTCATAAGACTTAAATTAATGATTTGATTTACTTTAATCTACATTTAAGAAAAGAGAGCTAGAAAAAAGAGAATATTGAATAAACAAAACCGCAACAATCTATAGACAGTTGTATAAATTCCTGTAAAAGGTACAAGTACATGCTGTTAAGAACAAAAAAAAAAATCTATGAATATTTATAAGTATTCCTACATCTCTAACAAAAGCAGATGTAATAATAGTTTAACAATTATCTGCAACCATTAAAATTAGTAATCAGCTTAACCTCTCCAAGTATGCATAGCTCGATAGGAAACTGTACGTTATATTAAGTGCAAAATACTTTAATAGTAGACCTTACTAATAGTAATAGGCTTTTCTAGACCGTAGAAAATAATAAAAATATTGATTATACCTTAAGGAGTTATATTATATCATCATATCTTAAGAACAAAATAGCTTATATAGTAATGAAAGAAAAAGTAATTGTTATAATACCCAAAAACAATTTAAAAAGAAATTGCAGGAAATTCTTAAACACCAATTTAATAGATAAGTTTTTAGAAAAATAACATATAAGATCAGCAATAGATTCTTATCACGGAGGGAATTATTACTCTTATTAAAAAAAGAGTAATAAAATAAGAGTAAGATGCATATATTGCATCTACCATAATAACATTTCACCGAGAACTATTCGTTTGATCCGATCTCTGAAGCGCCCTGTTGCTGACGTCAAATTGACCTTAAGGGAGGGTTGTTCAAAGGGCTTACAATAGTTTTTCAAAAAAATTCGGGATTCTACAATATGAACATAGTTTTATCCAAAAAATACGAAAAGGTGATCAGTAAAAGAATTGTAATTAACTAGTACATCAACTTTGATTGTATAATTAATAACCATCACTACTTCTAGTTATTGATTGTGCTTGTCATGTAAAAAGATGCAACTTTTAATTTTAATACTTAGAGAACCCAGCTGTACCAGCATTAACCCACATATAATATGGAAGCTGAATAGCGTAACGAACCAGAGCTATAAAAAATATTATAATACACAAAATATTACAATAATTAATTAACAATATAATAATTTATATAAACATATGTATTCAGCATATAAACAGTTTCAAATAAACAACAAAGCTGTACCGCCAAATATGTCTAGCGTAATCAATTAAAACAGATCTACACCCTATATTGGCAGCGTACGTAAGTATACCTATAGCTTACCGATTCAAAATGTACTTTCTAAAAATCAAGGATCGACTAATAGAGTTCGAACAAGAACAATTTTTAAGTTGATAAATAACAATTTAGTGCCTTCCTAAACTATCTATCACAAAAGGTCCGCTGTTTGAATTTTTAATCAGCCGTGTTTGGCTGTCACTGATATCTACTTACTTTATTAGATTGATTAATAGAATAATTTTTGTCTGAAGCAACTGCATATATTTAGCCACCAGTGTATTTTAATATTATCTATTAAACCAGCTTCATTTTTTGGGTTTTAAATCAGTAGTATCTAATTTAACCTATCTCTCATCGATATCTTTCATCGACAATCGGTGCACATTTTATTTTGAAGTATTCTTTATTGTTATTATTATTATTGTTAGAGGATATGGCACTGCGACCGTCGGGTCTATTGTGGCCCCTTCTGGGCTTACAGTAGGTCTTTAAGCCCTGTTGCATCAATAAAAAGTAGAGTAGGAGCTATTTTACAGAGTTTTATTGTCTCTTTTGTAAGAATATACATTCCCAGGAGCCTATACCATATGCATTAGCGCTGGGCATTTTAACAGCACTTGTTTTCCGATTTCTTATTCTGTTCACAGAATCTACAGTTTGCATTAGTAAGTATACCCAGTCTTGTACAGTGATATTTTAGTTTACAGTGCCCCGTTAGTATTCCTGTAATGTTTCTATGTTTATCTTTTGATAGGTTCATACAATCCTGGTATCTGTTATTGTTACAGGGACCAATAAGTGATTTGGATTGTTTTAATCCCGGTACATTAACCCAGTTAATTTTTTAATTAATTTTTAGTAATTATATCTCAATTTTATTATATTTTATTTATACATAAATTTCACATTTTTATTTATTGAAAAAATATTAATTGAAATTCCAATTGACTTGTCGTAAACCGATACATGCAGATTAAAAATTTCGATATCGTCCCGCATGTCTATTTACTTGATGACCCAGTTAATTTGTGTGTTTTATAAATGTATGTGTGTGTATCAACATATGTGATATGTGTGTATGTGATAGGTTCAATACAAGTACCCATGGCATAACAATTCAAATAGTATTAATACGCATGAAACGTCAGAAAAAAAAAATTGCCACAGAAACTACACACATCTCAGAATGGACCAGTTTCGTAGTAACCAATTATGTATGCGGTTAAACTTTGTCGCTCTCCAACTTTTCCCACTCCCACTCCCACTCATAGCATGAGACGATGCTACTACGTATATGGAAACGTGTGACGTAGAATTTGATAAATTATCTGACATTTGTTAAATTTTTAATGCTTAATTGTGCATATTAGATTAAATGTATATAAGTATGTATAAAGCTAATATACTATATGTATTTTATATAATAAAATTTTGCACTTATACTCATACTGTGTTGTTCCTAGAATATATTATATTAGTGCTCATATATATGCACTTACCCGCTCTCTTATTACTGCTGCTCCTATTTCATTTCATTTCATTTGCTCTTTATATTGCTATCTCAGTGCAGCATCCTTTATTTGGTTCATTACAACAACAACAACAAAAGCAAAAACTTAAATATATTTCGTTTGCAAATTTGATTTGACGTACGTAGGCAAAATCGCAAAAAAAAAAGGAAACAAAAATGAATTATAACAACAAAAGTATCTATATATGTTGTACTCTCGTATTAATCTAAATGGTAAATGTGTAAATGGGTAAATTTGCATGCAGTTATGCGGCCCCTTTCATTACAACTTCGATTTGTTTTAATTTCCGCTGAAGCTGCAAAACACTTCCGGCACTGTGATGAATGGGTACGTTCAGTTAGATTTTCTATGCAAATTTACACTACCACGAACCGAATTATAGTATTTTCTTTTAGGCGTTGTGTTTTTGTTTTTTATTTTTATTTTTATTTTTGTGTTTATTTGTTTTATTTTTATTTTGGTTTATGTTTGAATAAATGATAATGACATTTTTGATGGGGCAATGTTTTTTGTTCTTAGACATGCATTTTTATTTTTTACTTCCTTCACACTTTTTCCTACTTTTTCTATTATTTTTTCTATTCTTTTCTTTTGCAATTTTTACTTAATGTCTTTGAAGATCGTTGACTCGGACACAATGGCGGGCGACTCAAACCCCAACAGTGTGGGCAGGCAGGCAACTAATTGCGATTGCTATGAAATGTTTCTGGTGGAGTAGTGTTTT
>NC_051847.1:186725789-186754335 GCF_002237135.1 Teleopsis dalmanni | reverse complement strand
AGAAAAAAAAAATTGCCACAGAAACTACACACATCTCAGAATGGACCAGTTTCGTAGTAACCAATTATGTATGCGGTTAAACTTTGTCGCTCTCCAACTTTTCCCACTCCCACTCCCACTCATAGCATGAGACGATGCTACTACGTATATGGAAACGTGTGACGTAGAATTTGATAAATTATCTGACATTTGTTAAATTTTTAATGCTTAATTGTGCATATTAGATTAAATGTATATAAGTATGTATAAAGCTAATATACTATATGTATTTTATATAATAAAATTTTGCACTTATACTCATACTGTGTTGTTCCTAGAATATATTATATTAGTGCTCATATATATGCACTTACCCGCTCTCTTATTACTGCTGCTCCTATTTCATTTCATTTCATTTGCTCTTTATATTGCTATCTCAGTGCAGCATCCTTTATTTGGTTCATTACAACAACAACAACAAAAGCAAAAACTTAAATATATTTCGTTTGCAAATTTGATTTGACGTACGTAGGCAAAATCGCAAAAAAAAAAGGAAACAAAAATGAATTATAACAACAAAAGTATCTATATATGTTGTACTCTCGTATTAATCTAAATGGTAAATGTGTAAATGGGTAAATTTGCATGCAGTTATGCGGCCCCTTTCATTACAACTTCGATTTGTTTTAATTTCCGCTGAAGCTGCAAAACACTTCCGGCACTGTGATGAATGGGTACGTTCAGTTAGATTTTCTATGCAAATTTACACTACCACGAACCGAATTATAGTATTTTCTTTTAGGCGTTGTGTTTTTGTTTTTGTTTTTTATTTTTATTTTTATTTTTGTGTTTATTTGTTTTATTTTTATTTTGGTTTATGTTTGAATAAATGATAATGACATTTTTGATGAGACAATGTTTTTTGTTCTTAGACATGCATTTTTATTTTTCACTTCCTTCACACTTTTGCCTATTTTTTCTATTATTTTTTCTTTTCTTTTCTTTTGCAATTTTTACTTAATGTCTTTGAAGATCGTTGACTCGGACACAATAGCGGGCGACTCAAACCCCTACAGTGTGGGCAGGCAGGCAACTAATTGCGATTGCTATGAAATGTTTCTGGTGGAGTAGTGTTTTTTTTTTCTTCCTCTTCTTCTTATTTACTATATGGTTAATGTAGTAATTTTTTGTTTCTTTTTTTTTGTTTTTGTTGGTTAGAATTTTGTAAAAAAATTTTATCGTTGTTGTAATTCGGTGGTCAATAATCGCATTTCTCACATTTATACAAAACCGAAAAGAAAATATAAAACTTATATATAATAATTTTTCACTTATTTTCTTATATGTTTCATTTGCATGTATACGCCGTTTCGTTAGATTTACTACAAAATTTTCAACCTACTCACACACAAAACTAATTAATTTAATATTGCTTTTAATACACTTATTAAGAAATTTCCTTATTGACAAATTGGAAAAAGGCAAATTTTCACTTCAATGTACACAATTTTTGCCTTAAAGTGCAAATTTTTCACTGCAAGAATTTTTACATTTTAATTGATTTTTGAGTTGTGCGCGATTTCTGAGCGTAGGAATGCGTCCGAATGGCAGTGCGGAGCTTTTTCTTATGCCTTCGGTACGTAAAATGGTTCCTATGCCACCATGCAAGCAAATACACGAGATATGAGAAAATATACCGAAACTGGAAAAAAAATAATCGAAAGAATTTTTACTGTTTGTTCTATTTTTTTTTTCACTTTTTCGCTCCACTCGTCCACTCGTTTCAAAAAGGAATTTTCGTTCTTAGATTCGAAACACGGCTTTCCGATAAAATACCGAAAATATTTATTTTTACTCACAACTCACAATTGAACGCACTTTACAGAGTGCAGAGTACACTCATTTCTTTTATGAGTTTCATGCTTGTGTGAAGGAGAAAAATCTATATATGAGCAATTCATATGCTGCTCCGTGCTTCAAGTTCTTCAGTATAATAAAATATCCTGTTTGCTCTGTGTGTAGTAATTGCATTGAGCGCACACAAGCGTGTGTTGGTATTTGAGTGCGAGGGGCGGCAATACACACACACACACACACACACACAGCAACAACACCAAAAACAACTGTGACAAACCACTTGAGTGTAAGAGTTTCGACTCAAAATATGTAGAGCAGCAGCGAACGCGAACACCCTTCGGCAAGTTATTGGGAAAACATTTCAGTTATCAAGAAAAAAAAGGAAAATAACAAAAAGCATGAAGAAATTTTTTTTTTCTGATTTAACAGTGCAGCACTTTTACATTTTACATTTAAATTCGCTTTTTTACGTCACGTTTTTAATTTTTTCTTTTAATTTCAGTTCATTTAAATTATAAAAAACACTCTATTTGTTTTTTAATTTTATTATAAATTTTATTTCAAGTTAAATACAAAATTTCACTTAAGCTTCCCAGTTTAGATTTCACATTGATGGGCTTCCGTAGTTGCACTACAGACGTGAGAAAGCGAAATGTCGTGTTACATTTAACCGTAACACTTTGAACTGTTTTTTCCTATTCTCCTTTGAGTCAACGGTATTTTGACATTTCTGAAGGGTTGCATTTTTACGTATTATACCTAAATATAACATATTTAGACCGTGCAATGAGGGAAATAGTAAATTATGTCGGTATGGCAGCGAGTGTTGATATTTACTAGAATTTCGAGAAGGGTAAATATGATAAAAATTAGATAAATTAGGTGTTACCATTGTGAAATTTTTAAAAGATGTTTAATAAATAAATTTGACACAAGGTAGCACCCATAAATAATAAAAAGTACCACAAAACAGCACACAAAATATAAAGTGGCACAAAGCAACACACAACACAAAAAATAAAAAGTGCCACAAAGCAGCACACCAACAAAAACTACCATTTTTTGACAGTAAAATGAACCATGTGAAATTAAACAGACAATAAAAAAATAATAAATATGAATTAAAATAAGTAATAATTATAATATTATAATGTAGTAAAATATAATCTAAGAAATATATTGTGCAAAATATAGTATACAATATAATATATAAATAAAATAAAAAGTAATATAAAATAAAATAAAAAATGAAAAAATAAGAAAAATAAAAAATAAAAACTAATAAATAGCCAAAATAAAACTGAAGTAAGGGATTGTAAATAAGTTAACATAAAGAATAAAAAATGAATAAGATTCATAATAGGAAAACCTGGGTACCGGTGGCACCTCGAGGTGTGATGAGGTCGAAGGCCTACGCACTCCATTGTTGTGCGCCCGACATCAATCAATAACTCAACATGAATGGCATACAAAACACTATTTATGATGCACGGTTCTTACTTGGGCACAATAGCAACTTCCATAACTGGGCGAACGAATTAAAAAATTTAGGCACTTTGTAAAGTAAAAGTGCTTCGAGTGAGATGCGAAAAACACGGCCAAACACTGTACCTATATGGGGGCGAATAAATCAATGTATTAACCATACAAAGACCTTCCGATCTTTTTATAGTTTATTCACACTGTTTCATAGAAGCACTTGCTCTTTTATATTAATAACTGAACTTCCTTATTATAATGAGCTCATTTATGCAATTGATAGAAACTTTTATAAACTTAACTTAATAATATATCATACAAACAAATTAAATATATAATTGATATATTAAATCATTTATATATTGGTATATATATTTATATATTCGGTAATTCTCAGTAATTGGGTAAACAAATTTCCCTATGGTTCCCATACATCAAGCATTTTTGTGCAACCTGCACTTTTTAACTGATTCTGAAGTGGTATGTTTGTACCACATCGGGACATTATAAGCTCAAATGGGCTTCAAATACTAAGTCGCCACCTTAACCTAGCCTAAACTGGTGTGTGATTGATGTTAAGTACCTCCGCTATCTACTAACAGCTTAACTGTTGGTCTTGTTCCTGTTTTCGCATATAAACAAATTCAATAATATTTTCCAATATTTTCTATTTTAACAATAAAACAATGATTTCTACTAAATGTAAAAGAAAAACGTGGAGTGGGCAAGCGTGTCTACCATGCACTTATTGCAGGCTACTAAATGTTTCAAAATAATTAAATTTTATATATTATCACATCACTCAACTAATCTCTTGTGTTTCATAACATATTCTGGGAGTGTGATTAAAGGGTAGATCGCCACTTGTCAATATAATACTTAACATAAAAGTTTAATGCAAAAAAAAAATGTTCTAGTTCATGTCCATGGTTAGCTAGCTGCGCCAAAATCATATGATATGTAGAAAGTTGTTTCCTTTAAAAGCATACATAACAAAATTTTATAAAAGTTTATGCAAAACTAAAATACGACGAAAATGAATCAAACAATATTTTATTAAAATAAATATACAAAGCAGTTTCAAGTAATTATAAATATATACTATAATATTTGCAAAGTATGTGAGAATTATAAATTATATTTATAACTTTTCAAATCTTCTCATATTTTAAATTATTCAGATGCTTTTTGTTCAAACTGTTAAACACAAATCAAATAACTATACAAATGTACTAGCTTTTGATTTATTTATTCTGTATATTATTTATAATTTTATAAATACCTGAAGCCACTAAGACCTAATAAGACATAAACATAATGTTAAGAAGATAAAACTAATAAAAAGAAAAACATTATTATAAAAAAGCTATTAATTTTTTTCACCTACCACGAAAAAAGCGTAGAGATTAATATTTCTTAAATTTTTATAAATAATTAACACAAATGTGCCATGTAAAAGCAACTTTCACAGTACTAACTTATTCTCAATATTAACTTAAGTCTTACTTAAGTCATGGACTTTGCTAACTTAATTTATACTTCAGTCAGCTTTGAAACTTAAGTCACAGCTTTGAAATCGACACCTAGAGAACTACTGTAGATCTGGTAATTCGTTAAATTGTTGATAATGTTTTAATGACAAAAATTTACAACTTTTAAGGTCGATATCTTAAGAATCAAGCTCAACCTACATCAATATATTGCGCAGTAAATAAGAATTGCTCAAAATAATTAATAATTTAACAAAAAAAAAACTAATTTATTAAGTTATATATTTAAATTTCTTTTTAACATTGTGAATTAAAGATTAATATTAACATTTAAATAAATTTAATATGCACTTAAAGTTAACACTTTAACATTAGATAGTTATTATGCTTTGTACAGTACAAAAGATTTAACAAGCCTATTACAATAATAAATATTGCATACTTTTCAGGTTGCATGAAAATATTTTTTAAATATGTATTTGAAAAAATTAATAAAATAAATAATTAATTATATAATATTACATAATATTATGTTATTATTATGAAGCTATTTGAGCCAATGGTTTATAAGTAATGAATAGTTAAATTTATAAATGAAAATAATTTTCAATTGAACGATTTAACTCTGATCTTATACAAAAAATATTTTATTATTAATACATATTTTAAATTTGTTGTTAATTTTCATTAAGTAGTTAAATAGTTTTATAATTAAAATATATATATTTATATTAAAAATTTTAATATTAAATGTTATTAATTAATTATTATTATTAATATTAATTAAAAAAAAAAACTTATTTTTTACTTAGACAGTACAAATTTATTTACAAACGAATTATAAAAATTTCAGAGATACTGTTTTCACTAAAACTGTGTACAGTACAGTGAAATACTAAATACCCCAAGCGGTCAGTAGTTGAAGCATAAACATGAACAAAAGTTTAGGAATAATACAATAAAAAAGGAAATAAATGCGTAATGTATTTAAATAAAATTTATTTTTTAACAACAACCACAAAATTCAGTAATAACAATAACTCTTGTGAATTTAATAAATCATAATCACAAGTTTGCATAAAATTTCCTCATAAGTGCATTTAACAGCAAGATATGTGTCTGCCAAATTTTTGTCCGTACTGTGAACGGTCAGATGTCAAATTCTATTAAGAAAACAGCTGTTCTCAGATTTACTTGGAATAAGTAGGAATTTAGGATTCTTATTATATTAGTAAATAAACACTTTCCAATGAAATAATTACTTTTAATTTTTTAAATGTGTTTTTGTATTGTTGAATGTTTATAAAAAAATTAGTGTTAGCTTTAAGTCATTTTTGTTTAAATGCGCAAGTCGCATGACTGTTTGTGCTGCAATTCGTTAGTTCTTCTGGTTGCCTTGGAAACAAAAAATAATAACAAACAACAAGTTACGTTTTTCACTTCACTTCCGGTTCATTTAAATTTTTGTAAGTAAAAATTATTTTTTATATTATAATTTGTGATAAATAATAATAAACTATTTTTCAGATTGTTTAACTAATGTAAGAGAACAACATAAATGACCAAAGATAGACCTAGTGTTTGGACCAAATAGCTCGGAGCATTAACGCCTTATAACATTTGCCTTATTGTAACGTTCAAAAGAAATTTAAAGAAAATAATGAAACGCATTTAAAAATAAAAAACATTAAATCGCAGTAAATAATTTGGTGAGTTTGTTTAAATAGTTTTTGTGTTTATTTAATTCAGTGTAAATTGCTGACATATGGAAGTTTTTATTTTATATACGAAGGTTTTTTAGACTAAATTATTTAATGAGTTTCAAAAAATAGGTCAATAGGTTATGAAATCCTTCAGTTATATATTTCTCTTTAATACACAAATTATTTAATTATCATAAAAATTATTAAAACAATATGTGAAATCGATTCGTTAATATAAAATGTAAAATATATCTGCAAACATTGTAATTGATGTCCGATCAAAAAACTTAAAAATATAATGGTTCGAAAGCAGTGGAGAGGTTCTATATATATTAATTAATTCATAATTATATTACTTTAATTAATTGAATTTGAAACTACGCATCGCATTCCATCCCACAAGTTACCAATTGCATCCTACAGTAAACGATTTTTATAGCATAAAATCAAATAGACACGACTACAGTTTTCTAGATCACAAATTGGATCACAAATTTCGGTAAAATCGAACATTTAAAAAAACTTTTTCCACTATGTTATATCATACGTTGTTGTTTATCGCTTCAAACTAGAATTCAAATATTTAACTCAAACTTTAACATAAACATTAAGTCCACTCTCCTATATGGATGTCAATCATGGAACGCTGCGTCATGTGACATCAACAAATATCTACAAAATTTCTACAAATCTCTATTAACCACTTCTTAAGGAAAATCGTGAAGGTGTTCTGGCCCAAACACGCTATCGAATGAAAATTCATTATCCAACACTAATCAAACACCAATCAAGATTGAGATAATAAAGAGCAAGTTGTACTGGTTAGGCCACACTCTGCGCAGATCAAACAGTGACGCCACAAGAATGGCGACCGAGTGGAACACCATAGATAGCCGAAACAGAGGTAGACCGGAGCACAGTTGAAGAAAACAAATGGATACAGAAATGTCACGTATGCAGAAAAGTTGGAGAGAATTGAAGCTATTAGCTGATAACCGTTCTGAATGGAAATATTTTGTTGCAGCCCTTTGTTCCTCTTAGGATTTAAAGGAATTTATATATATATATACGTTGTTGTTGTGATCCGTGGGGATCTAATACCAGATAACATAAAACGGAGATTTTACAAGACGAATACACGGGTAAGAAAGTAGATGGGTGATGATAGAAGGTGGAGGGTCGAGAATGAGAAAGAAAATGTGGATTATGGATGGGTGTGATATAAATTGAAATCAACCCGGGTCCAAATGGAAGAACCTTGCCACTTCGAGGAAGTGGATCCAAAGGTCGATTGGATAGAGGTTTGTGTGTGTGCAATAGTCTCACAAACGTCGAAGTCTAAGTCCTGGTTTTAATAACCAAGTGCCGTACAACATCCCCCAAAGGGATTACATAAAGCTATATGTTGTTGTCATTGATTCTCGAAATATCAAGGCTTATCAAGCTATTAGCTCGATTAGTTGCTAAGCCTCGTTTGAAAAGTAAATGTAAAATTTTAATATACTAGTTGACGCTAAAGGATATGACTATTTTTCTTACTATTGCGAAAAAATTGCAACTTTAAAATCTGATATTAGAAAAATTAAGTTATATCGGCGTGTGTGTGTATAACATAGGAAGAAAAACTGAAAAACTAAGTTATGTCAGCGTATAATATAGTAGAAAATGTCACTCATAGTAGGCGATCTTATAAAAATCCATCAATATATCCCAATGTCTAGGACACAGTTGTTCGGTTTTGTTTTATTTGAAACCCAGAACCTCGTTATTTTTATAGATATCATTAAGGTCTTGATATGTTTAATATACATACCTAAAGGAACGTTTACTAATAGAAATACAAAAAGAACATTATCCATAAAGTACTTTAATAAGACATAAGATATGTCCCTTTAAGAACTAATTTATTTAAAAAAAGATATGTTCTATAATAGAATAAATAAAGTAGAATAAAAGTATATAAAAAAATACAATAAATTGGCCCCTATAAATAAAATAAAAGCTAATTAAAAAATAGAGATAGTCCCAATTTATCAGATGCCGATATTTATATATGTCACTTCGACGTAGACCCAATCACTTTTTACATTGTATATTATATATTCTATAATTAATGACTCGGAAAAGATTCAACTATGTTATAGTAGGTATTTGTAAATGTTGTCGTTCTACTATCCTTACAAAAGATGAAACACCAACTTTTATGAGTTCCTCCCCATATCCAAGTATCTCCGGGTTATAGACCCGATAACTCTTGCAATCTTATATGTTTACAGTTCATTACTGAATGCGGGAGTATGACCTTCTTAGAGAGACAGTATCCATACACTAGATGTTTGGAAGTTCTATCTTAAAAATTATGCTTTAGGGGTGACATATTATCCGTACTATCACAACAGACCATTATTTATGCTTAAGTAACCTATGATCAATGACACAAAAAAGTTGCCATCATCTTTTTGTCCCCCGTATCGTTCCAACCTTGTCCGAAAATGGAACTTAACAACGAGCATTGGTCACTCTTATAATCTTATGGCTTTTTGATCCATTTTTTTTTTTTCGTTTTAATATTAGTATCAGTATTTGATAATACTGATGTTTTCAGAAAAACCTACGGCTATCTTAATTTTTCTGATAGTAGATGCCTGGCACAGACATTTATAATGTAGATTTCGGTTTGAAATACTGAAACCATTGTAATTAGATTGACTGATATTTAATTCTCGGGGTTGTAGTTGTAGTGTTGGATCCATCTGTATACCAGACAATATATTTGATAGTGGTACTGAATTTTTAATTTTCTTATCCCATTCAGTCTGATATAATCGTAATGTATTTCTTGTTGCTTGTGTGTTTTGGGATCGTGTGATCTAAAAACATCGCAAAACCTCTAGATTGTTTTAATTTGGCCAACATGGATAGGTCTCCATTACTCTACAATCGTATTCTGCTCAGTAGACCGTTGTAATAAAGTCTATATATGCTAATGAATGCAACCATCTGCACTCTAAGACTTAGCGGCAGTATTCCTAATGAGGTATTCTGTTTCGTATTTCTTAGTTTATATTAAGGGTACTCATCTGAACTGATAAATGTCTTATAAACCTATAAACGCATAAAATTATACATTTGTTAAATTCATATGCCTAGATGACTAGATAATAGAGGATCTAGTCAAAATACTATGTAGATTTTTGAGAACTAAGCATGACATTAAGAAGAACTTCATCCTTATTTCTTTTAAAGTAATAAATTCTCATAAGCAAAGAGAGTAATTATTTAGTTTATTACGATTAATCGAAAACTACTGAACGGTCCACCTTAGTTAATTATTTCAGCTATTAAAAATCAAATAAAATGTGATGGAATAATTGCTACTTATTCCAGTCAATGAACTGAATTTTATTACAGAGGAACACATCAACAAATTGCCGATAATCGGGTTGACAACAATGGGTGTACGTTCTTATAAATATGTACGTCTAATATGAACAGTACTGGCACACGAGATATGAACAAGCATAAGCACTTGATTGCCTCATGTATCTATTTTGACATTTTTGACGCAAACTTGTCTTATGGACGTATGGATGAAGAGCAATTCATGGAATTTCATATAAAAATTTTGGAATAAAAATTTTTTTCGATTATTAGTACGCGAAGGTGAAAACCGTTTTCCTATTTGAAGAAGAAAATCAGTGAAGCGCAAAGTGACAAGGGGCACAAGCATAAAAAGACATGCAGCAAACTCAATGAACGCGATATGTTTACACCTGGCGTGACACCAGCACTAGCACCAGCACCGACGACTGTGACGTTGACTATCCGAACGACAACCAACAGCAATGTTAGCAACAGCAGCCGCCGCCACCGCCGCATCGATGATGGTGGTTGGGCACACTCCAAACCCTACACAGAAAAAAATTTTATTTACAAATGACGTAGCACATGTTGCCATTCTGAGGGGTGAAATCAGCTTAGTGTTGTTGTTATTGTTATTGTTATTGTTGTTGTAGTTGTTGTTGAGTTGTTAATATAAAAAAAAATTACTAATAAAATAAACAAGTTGATAAAAAGGTACATAAATATTGGAATATGCATGATAATTTCATACTTTAGCACACCGCGCCTTTCCTCTTCTAATTTAGTTTAATTTTTGCTCAGTTGAACAGTTCTGAGGCAACTTGGGAATCCGGGGAGTCCCAACTTTTCGCTTTTAGTTTATTTTTCACAAATGCGATTTATATGAAAAAAAAAACTTATAATCGTGTAAATGTTAAAAAAGTTAAAAGTTTTTAGCTGAAATAATTTTATTTCAAAAATAAAAATAAAGAAATCCAAATAAATCTGTAATTTAAAATATTTGATTGCTGCTCTGGCGGATGAAATAAATTTGAAGAAAAGTTTTTCTGTTTGATCATCTCGCTAATTCCCTGGCCTTTGTGTGTAACTTATTAAAAACTTTTAATTGCTTTTCAGAAAAGTTTTATTACTAAATACCAAAAATATTTTTTTTAATTTTATAATGTATTAATTGCTTTATAACTGAGGCAAGATATTTTCATCAATTACAGTTAATTACTTAAACAATATGTATATGCAGTATTATGTACAAGCAAAGAATTTATTAGAATTTTTAAAAACCTTTCGAACAGTAGAGAACTACAACAACAAAAATTTTTATAATAGTCATTAATGCACATTTTAGCTGACCATGCAACTGTTTCGTATATTACCAAATACCTATCATCAGTGGTCTTGGAATCATTTCTTATATTTAATTGTACGTAAATAATTTTTTGAGACTATAAGTATCCAGGGTTGAACTATTGGTACTTGAATTCTTCTTCGAATTTTTATGTATATTGAACAACAGAGATTATTACACTATAACTTTTATTTTTAAGAATCATTTATTTTAAAGAAATATTTTGAGTTACTTAAATAACCAGTTAAAAATTGCACAAAGCCAGGCTCTGAGAAGAATTTTCAAAGTTCCTTGGTACATTAGGACGAATGACATCCTCAAGGACCTCAAGATTGATCCCATCAAAAAATACATAAAGGATAGAGCCCTGAAATTATTTGTGAAATCTGACAGACTTACAACACCGCGTTATCAAATCTCAGAATGGTTACAGGCTCCTCGGGGAGATATGCAGATCTGAGGTCAATCATTGCTTAATCTAATGAAGTGATAAACAATAATCCAGTCAAGGCGCAAAGAGGAGTTTTGTAGAAACCTCGCAGTTAATAGAGAGTAAAAGTGCTCAGGTACACTGACTCAACTCAACTAGCCTCAACATTATTAAATAACCCTAGTAACCCATAATTATAATTATAATAACACATATTCATTGAAATATTTACAATTTCTTTCAAATAATCACGGTTTTTAAAACTAGTTCTTCTTAACATTAAAATATTCAAACGATAAATCTCTTAAATCTATTGTAAATTATTCATTCACTGTTCTGCCTTTTTTTCCCCAATATAATCTCTTTTACAGATAATCTCTTTTACACTTTTAACATTTAGATCGTAATATTATACCTCTAAATATTAATTCTCTTAACCTTGAATCATAGCTACATTCAGGAGCCAGAAGATTATCTCATTGTCTTTGATTTAAAGGTCTCGTAAGAGAGATGACAGTGGTACTTGAATTATAGCTATATTCACAATATCCAGGAGCCAGAAGAATATCTCGTTATCTTTAATTTCATTTTAAAGGTCTCGTAAGATAGATGACAGTGATTCTACCTACATTGTGACCGAAAAGTTTTCGGAGGTTCTCATTTAAAATTCGCGCGCTGTATATTTTTCGATATTTTAAGTTTATGTTAGTTTGGGCAGCACTTGTCCTTAATTTACTATTGCCAAAAATGAGCGCGATCTGTCAGGACAGTTCGTTTACGGCAGCTGTTGAAACCAGTTCACCTCAGTAGTGCGTTGCGAAAAAAACAATGGAAAAAAATATTGAACAAAGAGTTTGCATCAAATTTTGTTTTTCGAACGAAATTTCGTGTGCAGAATCGTTGCGAATGCTACAAAAGGCTTATGGGGAATCAGTTTTATCGAAAACTCAAGTTTATGAGTGGTACAAAGCCTTTCAGGACTGTCGTACGACCGTCGAAGACATGCCGCGTTCTGGACGACCTTCGGCCTCTACCACCGACGAAAACATTGAAAAGGCAAAGGAAATCGTGTTCCAAAATCCTCATGTGAGTGTTAGAGAGATAGCACGAGAGCTAGGCATCGGTCGTGAGAGCTGTTTGCTTTTGGTGGCCAATTGTGTATGGATAATTCCTGGCTTTTTCCGATTCTCCTCGCTTTGTTCAACATTATCAACGATTTTAAGGCCAAACATTCAATAAATACCATCGAACAGCCACCGTATTCACCTGATCTTGCACCGTGTGACTTTTTCCTGTTTCCCAACCTCAAATTACCACTCAGAGGAACGCGTTTTGAATCCATATAAGACGTAAAACAGAATTCGCAGAGGGAACTCAAAGCCATACCGGAAAGCGCCTATAAAAAATGTTGATGATTTGGAAGAAACGTTGGCATTTGTGTATCGCTTCTAATGGAGCATATTTTGAAGGAGATAAAATAAATATTGATGAAGATTAAGAATTTTGCGTTTTATTTAAAATTTCCGGAAGCTTTTCGGTCACAATGTATATAAAATACAAAACAATATATAAAAAACATTTATATATCTTCAATTTCTTTTTTAGAGATTATTTTTGATTTCATTTTCATTATTCATTTTGATTTCATAATACATATCTTCAATATTTATTTCAGAGACTATTTCGTTATCTTATATTTCGTTTTAACTGCCTATATGAAACATATCTTCTGTCATCCTCATATCCCAGTGGAGCATAGCGTCTCGACCATTTTCTTATAGCAAACTCTATTACACAATTCACGGCTGATGTCATTGCAGAAGTAATTTGCAGCTCCCATTTCTAGTTGTATTGATCTTCTTCATATTCTTACTGGTGCGCCAACATGTCGACTTCTGCCCTGAGAATTCCATCGAAGTCCTTAACGAGCACTGTTTTCGTTCAGTCAGTTCAGAGCATATGTGGAATCTAATGCCATTTTCATTTGCAGATTTCAATAGGCGTAGAGGTCTGCTTGGTAACGTTCCAGAAGTCAGCATTACATACGAAAGATGATAATATATTTTAAATTTCTAATTTTATCAGGTCGATGTCATTTTAGGAAGCCCATACGGTAGATTAAAGTGACACTGTCTATACAAAATAAATCAAAAATATCTATATATCATTAATTTTTATATACTATAAGAGTTCATCTCGTTATCGTCGATTACTTCATAAGAGCTTTTTAAGATAGCTACAAGTCTATAGATATAAACCAAAAACCTACAATGAAAGAGTATTAACATAATACTTGAAAAAAAATTATAGTAATATATTTCATGAAGATTCCATTCTCCATTTCATATTCTGGAAAATATCGAAGATGAAGTTGCATTGCGTTGTGCAATTTATACAATTTTTTCTTGACCACTACGCATGTATGAACCTATACAGTGCGTTTTATCGAGTACTCCTTTGCAATTCTCACATAAAAAAAATATAAATAAATAATTTGAATATAAAACTATTGAATGCATACATTTACATTCTAAACAAATATCGAAAATTTTGAATATATAATATATACACAATATGTTCCACTGACTATTTCACATACAGGAAAAGCACAGGAGAAAATAGTTTAAAAATAAAACAATAAAAAAGGGTCAAAATAAAGGAAATAGTATTAAATAGAACTTGACAACATGTGCCACATATCCTTTCGATATAACGTAAGCTAAAAAAATTGAAATTTATGGGATATTTATACATTTTTCTTAAATGCTGTAACGGATGAAATAGTTTAGTTTTAGGGTTCCACTGCCAACACCCAATAATTAGTAATCAAAAGTCCTATAGATTCAATACATAAATAATGAATTTTTAAAACATGTTATAAGAAGAAGAACCTATAAAATTTCAAACTTCTTCAATATTCAATACTATTTGTAAGAACCCTAGGAATTTGCATAAAAAATAGCGTTTTGACTCCATATAAACTTATTTACGAGTATTTTTTGCCAATTTATTTATCATTCCTTCACTTCCAATATAACATCCGGCATTTACTGAACTTTTCAAATTCTTAATATATTTTAATGTAGCATTGATACATTCTTAGACATAGAGTCCAACAAGGATCCTATCCATTCCAGTCACGCCGATATATTCGGAAACGAAATAGCAGATAAACTTGCCAGAAAAGAAATTGTCTCGCTGGTTATATACCCCGAGCATATAGTGACTTCGGAAGAAGAGCTCTCTTCTCAATCATTTAAAAAAAGAGGCAAAACAGAGAAAGATATCTGTGACAATCAACCAGAGTTATCACAATCAAAATTAATTGGACGACTTTTAACTTAAATCAATTTAAGGATTACATACAAATAATTAAAAACGACTTAAGAATTAATATGAGAATTCTGACAGATATTACAGAACTCGGAGCTAACTCTAGTGGAACTTGCAGGGGAAGAGAGTAAGAGCGAAAAATAAATGCTGAAAGAATTCCCGGCACTAATTCATAAACGAAAGAAATGCCTAGGTTTGCATATATGGAATACTAAGATAAAACTTGGTAAAGCAGGTTTAATAAAATAAAGTAGGTTAATAAAGAAATAGTTTAAATCCATGTGTGAAGGCGCCACAATAGGTCTACATAATAATAATAATAGTAAGACATCGAAACAATGATTGAAAAAGTAGAAATTTAACTTTGGATTAATTTAATTTTTTTTAAGGAAAATAAATACATTAAATAATAATTTGATGTCCTATAACAAGAAATCTGTCTTTGAATAAGGTCTTCTTCTTCTACTTCAATTTTTGATTATTTAAACAATTTGTGTATTTTTCTAACAACTTCTTCAAGCCAAGTATTTTAAAAAAAGTTATATGGTTTATATCTTTAGGATATATTTACGATGGTTATGAAGACCCAACCTAATAACGATGATGATTATAGATGTGGCGGGACTTGAAGGGAAGCTATGCTTCGCCTTACATGTCAATGCCCATATTTGGCCAGTAGAAAACTTAAAATTTAGACCTAGTAAATTGACTAATCTGGAAGAAATGTAGTCTTTTAGAATCAGGAACATAGCCAATTTTATAAACTTGGGAGATTGGTTCACTTTTACTTAAATATGGGAGAGTTACGTCTTTTCAACATTGTCTATGCGCTTACAACTTCTATCTTTCTACATATTTTTAGTGGTCCTTTTAATCCGGCGAATGACTAACGTTATTTATGTTCAAGTGATCTACTACCTACCTAACTATACGATAACACCTACCTTTTGTAACTTTTCAAACAATATATGAGGTCCTCAAATAATTTTATAGACTCTTATTTTGTTGTATGTTTTAAGAAAACCAGTTTCAACTCAATTTAAATTCAACATACCCGATTAATGATTAGTGATTTTCTTAGGACAGTCCCTAGAATTTTTTATTCTATCCAAGATCGTATACTCAGTATAAGAAAAACGTTTTTGAAAACTACTTCAGAATTCGTGTGAAATAATTTAATTGAAGACAAAATCAATTATATCTAGTGTAAATTGATCATCTTCCCCATTTTGATAGATCACTAATCCTATTTTATCTAATTGTTGTTGTCCTCCAACGCCATATTTTCCTACAAAAAGTCAATTTTGTGCGAATTGATCCGAAATATTTTAGAGGGGTGTGAGCTACATTTTTATTCTCCATTTTTATAAGTCACTAATCCCAACTTATCTAACCATTCTTTTACTCCTACGACGTGGTTTCCTACGAAAAACCAATATTGCGTGAATTGACTAAAAATCTCTTCCCCATTTTGATAGATCACTAATCCCAACTTATCTAACCATTCTTTTGGTTAGATAATCCGAAATATTTTAGACGGATAAACTACAACTCTCTTCTATTTTTATAGGTCCTTATCTCATCTAACTATTATTTTGCTTCAACGACATATGGAAAGTCAATTTATAATCATCCCCACACAATTTTTTTCAACAAATTTTTTTTTATATCCTTAGAAGGAACCCTTCTTTGAAGTAAATCATCCTGTGCACTGAACTAAAACGAAATACTAATACTGCACATATGCAATACTCGTATGTAAATTATGAACTGCCACTCTTAACTCTTAACTAAACTCTATTAACTACAACAATACTAGTTACAATATTGGTCAAATGCAAACTATTGCAGCTATTGTGACTTCAACCACCAGTGGTAGTTACACATAGTATGGCACATAATTGAGCATAGAAGCCACCTACTTTAATGGCAGTGGCACTTTATGGCATTGGCACTGGCACTGGCACTGGCACCACCTTTACAAGTGTAAGCAACTATGGTTGAACCATTGTTCCTATGGTCGATTTTTTCGATATGCATCCATCAGTTGCCTGTTTTCTCTCTTGCATAGTAAATGCATTGAGTCGCATTGCACTCTTTTTTTATAATAAAACACGATAGTTTTATATAATTTTTTATTTATATGTTTTTTTAACAATTTTCAAATAAAAATTTATTTTTTTTTTGTTTTTGTGTCAAATACACTGCAAGAAAGGTGCATATATTCCGCTTTGCTTATAATTGAAAATTATTTTATTTATTTACTAAATACGCGAAATGAAACTTCGATTTATTTGATCAATAATTTCTAGAACTTTGCCATAGAAATTGTAAATGTGTTCATGTGTGCATCTGTGTGTACGTTTGTATTGTGTAGGTGTAGTTCACCAATATTCAGTTGCCTCAAGCAGATTTAGTAAACCGACTGAATCCTTCCCGAATTCGGTTCAAACGGAAGGAAATAACTAAAACGATTTGTGTGGTATTTTTTCTATTTCAACTAATAAAAGTGCATATAACTATATATACATATATATATATATATTATATATATATATATTTATCAAGTTAATATTTTACCCGCGGTGTGATCATTATTTGACATACGAACATTTGAATTTGATTTGTAAACTCCGTGCTTTTGATTTCCGTTTCCGCTACTAGAGTTCATAAAGTGATTAAGCAATGGTGAGGGGGCGAATATGTGGTGCACCCATTTTTATGGGGTGCAAGTAGAATAGTAGTTTATTGTTTATAAACAACTCGCCATACTTGAATTCGATACTTTGTCAGTAAACAAACATAAAATCGTAAACATCAAAAAAGACAGTGAATGAAAGCCCCCATCCCCAAAACTAAATATGTTTTTGTTGTTGTTGTTGTTGTTGTTGCAGTTGTTGTTTATATACTATTTTAACTGTGTATAGCACTATGTGTTTTCCTGATATTTACAGCTAATTTATTTACCTTTATCAGTTTATAGCTGCGGGCAAGTGTAACGGTTGTGTTGGTTACATTAACGCTTCATATATGTATTTTGTTTTTCTCAACTTAAGCAAATACTTTGTGTTAATTATAAACAAAAATATATATTAAAATTATAAAAATAATTATTTTTAATAATAAAATTTAATTTAATTTGATATACGATAAGTATGCAGTGGTCCTTGGCGAGAGTGATTGGTGCTTCAGGCGTTTATGAACATAAAGGCAAATGGTTTAGTATTTCAAAGATTAAGTCAAAGATGTTCACAGACTGATTAAAAATCTTACTATATTTAACATTAATATAGACATATGCATATATATTTTATATCAATAATCCATTTCTAATTCCAAAAATATAAACTATAACTATTTATAACTATAATGCTCATGTCAAACTCATATACGTAATTCAGTGATGTACAAATGACACGTTTGCTTCATTAGAAGTGGGTTATACAAACAAAGATAAAAATAACATTTATAACATTTAATTTTGTACTCGTGTAGATTATATTTTAGTTTATTTACGTATATATTTCTACAGTTTGTCTTAAAACAAGAAGTAAAATTTGGTAATAATTTTAAAATAAGCAGAATACAATATTTCCGATTAAACTTATGCTAACTTTGATTAATAACTCTGGAGGAACTTTTTCAATCGAGATTCACTCTTAGCGCAATTTTCATTTTCGATTCGTAAATCGCAGGCAAAATATATAACACTCGAGATTAATTTATAACACTCTAGATATTTTCCCAGAGTGAATTAAAATTTTTCTAAAATTAACAGCTGTTTTATATGACTTTACAAATAAAATGTGATTTGTTTGAATATGTTTATAAAAAATATAAATGTTTATACTAAATATAAATTAAATTAAATTTAAATATATAAATATTTATATATATAATATATAAATGTTTACTCTAAAAATATTAGAATAAGCAACAAAATTTGACATATCGAGAGTAAATCTAGATTAAATCCAGTTTTACCAATCGATAACGCCATTTCAATCGAACTCCTTCATAACGAAGTCGTTCACACTGACGTAATATTTCATTAAGAAAAATCGAAAAAAAATTATTCTTTAGTTGTCGTTGCATTTTACATAAAATTACCTCTATATTTTGAATAAAATTTTGTTTTAAGTTCAATTATAAAAACGTAACTAATTTTTGAATTAAAAGCTTATTTCTTCTTTCCTTGATCAAACGTGAGTTAGTGTCTAAAGCATTTTTACTCAATATGTTAGTGCCTATGACCATTTAGATGATCCACTGTAATAAGAGTTGCGTTCAATTCTAATAATAATTTATTCAGATAATTTTATAGAAGTGTACTTTAAAGCCTAGCATAACTTCCAGACGGAATATACATTTTTACATTTGATTTGAGAGGAACAATAAAGAATTACAATAAAAAAATTGTCAAATTAAATTGGTTCATTAATTCTTTACTGCTTAAAAGTTTTATATTTTATTTCTTTTTATTCTTATTAACCTAAGCAATTTTAAGAAATAAGCTGGAAGACTACTTATACTCGGATTAATTTTACCGAAGTCAATCAAACAATCAAAAACAATTATTCCGATACAGACAATAAATGACACGTTTCATATAAATTAAATCACATTATATATAAAAAAATTATTTAATTTAAAAAACTCTATTTACTTGCTTTAAAAAACTTTATTATATAGAACTTCCTTCAAGGAGTTTAGATATAGAAAAGTCCAAATGTATTTTAAAATCTGAAAAAAATCCACTGCCTCCAAAAAAACTGCATTCTTTGCATTAGATCTACAAATATTAATCTGTCTTATCAAATAATCTCCCTTAGATTAGTTGTAAAACCGGGATATTCCGGGATAAAACCGGGAATAAGTAATTGATGAAATTTGTTATCTTATCAAGCAGGTACAGAGCAGTCTTCATTATTGGGTGTGCTTTATAGAGATTAGTTTTACTTTTCTCTATATAGTATTTATATTATAGTATGAATTACTTTATAAATTTAATTATTTTAGAATTTTAATCTATCCAGCATAGCACTTACATGGGTTCTTTAAAATCATATAACAAGATTAAGCTATTATCGACTAAACTTAGACACTTTTCATATATCTATTACCAAAGATACATATTTCGCTCTTTGCATGTCTAATGTGTATATATGTGTATATACTCGTGTGTGCGTCGCACAATAATACAAATATATTTTTCAAACTTAATAGTTATATGAATAATACGATAGTTATATGATTCATACAAATAGACATTTTTTAATAAACGCTATTTTATTATTATCAATCTTGATAAAGTAAACCATATAGTAAACTGGTGCACTGGGTTCTACTTTACTGTATTTTTTTTTCTTATTTTTTATGTGAAAGAGTAATATCTAGAAATTATAACAACATTTGTGGGTATAGTAGACAGCAGAATATAGTATATTGTAGAATATAGAAACAAATTCTATACTTTTGTCTCAGTTGTCAGCAATTTTTCTTAGTTGCTACTATAACCTGACCGTTATGTGTTATACAACATTGTTTTTCCCACTTAATTTCAAGTAGTTACATCATCTAGAGTCCTGCCATTTTTCTGATGTTGCTATTTTCTTTTCTTTTAGACCGTATACCCAATCTAAAGTCACTTGCTATTTTATATTTCGATTTTAGTCAGTTTAGCAAATAGTACAGTTTCCATACAATTTCCTAAAAATATATCCAGAAGTCATAAAATATATTTTGAATTCTTTTTTGTAAGTATCCTCAAAATATTAAATTCATGAAAATCTGAAATAACTATGTATACTAATCAATCACATCAAATTAATTTTAATGTTAACTCACAAATAAATAAATAATTTAATATTTAACAAACTTACAAAATATATTACCCAGGGCCAACACAGACAACTTTTTGGCAAGATTGTTGGACACTAATGTTTTACACTAACTTAAAGAAATTTTTTAAAGCATATTTAAAATTAACAATAAATATTTAAATAATAATTTCTTAGTAAGATATATGTATTTATATATTTATTAAAAATATTAATAAATTTTTGTTGTTGCAATTTCACTACTTTTCGATAAAAATCTCTCTATTTAAAACTATAGTTTATATTAAGAATTTAATTTCTTTCTTCAAAACGGACGTTCAAAATTAAGCTAATATAAATATGTGTATTCAAATATTTTAAACTTGCCAAAAACTTGTCAGTGTGGAAATTAGATAAAATTCTGTTTATATATAGTATATTACAACAGAACTTGCTGCTGAAGCACCTTTTTTAAGGCCAATGTCTTTTAAAAACCAAGCTGTGTAGATATATTGTGTTGTGGTAAGAGTTACTTAGAAAAACCGATTTTATCAAAATATATCATTGTTACGGCGGCACTTCGGGCGAAATTAATGCGTTCAATATTATAAAAAAATAAAAAAATTTAAATTAATTATTATTTCCAACATTAATCAGAAAATGAATGCATAAATACTTCTGGATCTTGATCTATTTTTAGTAATATATATTTTAATAATAATATATTTTAATATTTATATTATTAACATATTTTATTATTAATATTAATGATATATTTTAATATTAATATAATTAATATATTTTAATATTTAATATTAATAATATTATTTAATATTATATATTACTATATTTTAATATTAATATTATTAATATATTTTAATGTTAATATTAATAATATATTTTAATATTAATATATTTTAATAAATGATATAATTTATATATTTAATATTATTAATATATTTTAATTATAATTTATTAATATATTTTAATATTATATAATAATATATATTTTAATATTAATATATTCTAATATAATTTATTATAATATATTTTAATATTAATATTATTAATATATTTTAATATTAATATTATTAACATATTTTAATATTACTATTATTAATATATTTTAATATTAATATTATTAATATATTTTAATATTAATACTAATAAAATATTTTAATATTATTGATATATTTTAATTTTAATATTATTAATATATTTTAATATTACTATTATTAATATATTTTAATATTAATATATTAATTTTTAATATATTTTAGTTTATATTTACATTTTAGTGCATTATTCATTATTTTTTTTATATTTTAATTTATAATCATAAATCATGGCCCCACCGATTGTCATAAGCGGGCCTTCACTATCATTAATAATTGAATCCAAAAGTTCAGATACGTTTTTTTTATGGAAATATTACATATGATCTATATGAAAACTTCAAAAAAATTCGACTTGAATATTTTTCCATGTAAGTCAATTTTTGACAAACCGTAATATACTTTTATGCCACTTAAAACCATCCATTTATGCTTGAATACCCTTTACTTTTTATATATGATAAATATTAAAATATATACACCTTTTTATCTCTTTTATGTCATAATTTGATTGCTTGCAATTTTTGGGAATTAATTAAATAAATTTCAGGAAGCATATTTTAATTTGCAAACTTTTTTATGAAAGTTCGACAACAAATAAAAGTACTATGAACTGAAATATTTTAATTAAATTTTCAATTAAAATACATAATAAAATGGAATTTCAATATAAAATGAAGCTTGCATATACATTAAAAAGAAGCTCCTGCACAAATGAGTCCTTAGAAACGGGAGCGCTATAGAAACGATACTTGATATGAAAAAAGAAATCGTAATAAAAATAAAAGAAATACCTGTAAAACTTTTATTTCATAGCAACACCCTCTGCCGAAATCAGCAATTGAAATCCCATATTAGCAACAACAACAACAGCAATAATATAATACTCATATATATGTATATATATATATATATATACAGAATACATACAAATTCAAAGCTAACAGTATGCGAGATACATACTCAGCCTGGAACCGAAATCAAATCACAGCAATTTACCTAAAATTGGTTCCATTTTACTAGGCGCGAAAACAAAACCAACCAACCAACCAACAATCGTAATAGAAACAATCACAACAAATTTGAATTATATTTTCTATGAAAATATGGATTGCAATTAAAATTTTTAATTAAAATTTGTTAGAAAATAAAACTCCTAACTCATATTTCAAATTTGATATTTTTAATTATAAATATTATTTTAATTTTTATTTTCAGATGTAACCGGAAACCAAATAAATAAAACAATTGCAACCAGTTGCCTTTTTATGTAAACTAAACTAGTCAAAACTCTATAAAAAATAATCTAAATTATTATATAAATCAAATATTTATATACTTACTAATATATAACTATAAGATCGACATCAACTATTATGACCACACGTTTAGCAACGCAGCGAAATTTTTTATTAAGAACTCCAACGGCAGTTGCAACATCCGCTGGACGCTCTACTATTATATTAGATTCATCGACAGATTCGCCTGAAATTATCTCCGCCGATGACGTGGCAGACCTTGCTACCGAAACAATTTTAACCAGTTCTCATATCAAAAACGAAGAAATTGCCATCGAAACTGCTACATCCGATTCACAAAATGCAGAATTCAGTTATTTGGATGAAGACGCCGTTGTTGCTGCTGCCCATTTGGAAGATGTTATGACACAGGTAAATATAGTTATTATATTTTATGCAATTGCCTTGGGACTATTTCCTACTTCATATATACAATATTATTATTTCAGCAAATTAAAAACACTGGCGATCCAGAGGGGGTTGCTATAATAAGTGTTGTGGTTCCCATGGAGGCAACTGATTCGAATAGCGAAACAAGCGCCAATATTTCCGATTTAAGTGCAATTAAAGATAATGTAAATCTAACCCAAGTAGCGAACGGACAAGTAACCTTAATGCAAGCCCAACCAAGTGAGAGTGATGACGCTACGACGCAGTACATAACAGTAACAGGTGAATTAAAAAAATATCTTTACATAATATAGTTTGATATAGTTAGGTGAATTATCTATATATAATATGTAGTGTACATTATATTATAAAAAAACATGTAATAAAAAAATACAGTTTAATTGTGCTTCAATTTCTAGTGATTAAAGTTTTTCATTTACTCAGTCTTACTAATCATCATTGATATGTTTTAATTAATATAATTTAAGTGGTATTATAATTAGTGCCTAGTACCTATTATTCTAGGTATTCGATACTTTAAGCACTTGGTTCTTCGAATATGTGAGACGCTCGAAAATATTCGAGCACCAAAAAAAAAATATAATATGAATATGATACAAAACAAATTTACTGTTCGACTCTTACGAACATCTTCGAGAAGTCGGTTTTAATTTTTTAAGATTACCTATTATTTCGAGCTTTGATTTTCAGTATATTTCTATAAATATTCGCGGCAAAAGCGAATTTTCTAAAATACGAATAGAAATACTTAACACTCGAAATAAAAATTAATATTCTTAAAAAAACAAAACCGACTTTAAAATTATATCGACGTAATAACTCAAAAATTAAAAACAAAATATTATCTTCGAGAAGTTGAAACATTTTACATTATCGATTCAAACATTCGAATTAATTCACACTCAAACTCCTTGAGCATCGTAATGCTCCTACACTTTATTATTCAATTTCCCTGAGACACAGGTTCTTCAACGGATTTTAGTAGAATCAATTATTTTGAGAATTTTTCAGACTTTAGTAGAATCAATTATTTTAAGAATTTTTTTCTACTACACTATAACTCCATATAGGTTCGATATAGTTTTAAGAAGGTATCAAGGTTCAAAGTTGTTAACTTTTTACATTGATTACACAAACAACTGATAACAACAAATAAACGCTAAATGACGGATCAATTTTGCTGATTTTCATGTAAAAATTTTCAACCTTACAACTCGATATCTCGAAAACTAAAGTACCGAAACATATTATTTAATGGAAGAAATATTGATAGATATAAAGCGTATGAAGTATATTTTTATAGTTCTTATTTTACTTAAGAAGTATTTTAACTTAATTTACAATTGAATTTACAATTAATTTGAACAGATTTTTCTTCTTATTTGACCTAACAATTCTTAAAAGACCTATGACTATTGTATAATAATCTCTCTTTCAGGCAAATTGATTGATATTTTAGTAACACTAATTCTTTGTAACCCATCGTTTACTTAACCTGTCCAACTTCTGTTTTATCTATGTTTTCTCCTCTCCCCTGGTAATAATAGTATTAAAATGTTGATAGTAAGTTTTTATAATTTGATGAGCCTATATTAATGTCTGCTTTATATACATTCAGTAAGAGTATTTCGATTTATCAACTGATATATATGATTGTACCCACATTCATTTTCTCTTACAGCTTCGAAAAACTTCCGTATGATTTTTATTTCAAAAATCTATAGCTTTTTAGTTTCTGTTTCTACACCCATATATTATAAAAAACCTTGTTGCAGTTTTGTAAAGAATATATTTTATTTTACTTGACAGAATTTTGCTTGGAATGTGTCTTCATAGTAGTTGTCGGATAAATACATCGCGCTCAGGTGCATATTCGCTATTAAATTCACCATAAATTTAATCATAAACAATCCAGAGTATCACAACAGGTGATCAAATTTACACTTAAGTCGGAAATAGATGGATGCCACTACAACCTTGCCTCTAACCTAGCCATAAACAAACCAAAAACAAAATTTATTATAAACATTTTCCAATCCAACTTATACTTTTTTGATAAATCGAAAATTCTGAATTAAAATAGTGAATCATCTTTCTTCCATCAGGTTAATCGTACTGTGAGATCCGTAAAGTTCTTTACTTTTTCCTGTGCTTCATTCAATTTATACCGCTGATATTCCAAAAATGAAACCAATTTTGTTATCATTGTGCGGCGATGACACATGCATCCTGTATTCTAATGTAGATACAACAAAAATTTCTAACATCCTGCAGGTACATATTGATGATCTAGTCAATTACTTTCAGAAAGGGAAGTTTAAACTTAATATTTACTCAGAAGTAATTTTCAGCACTCAGAATCTAATTGTATCAATAATACCAGAGTTGAGAGGACTGATACCATAAAATCTGTTAACATCAGGTTTTAGTAAAGTTAGATGAAGTTAGATGAGCAACATCTGAAGTATGTATCGATTAAGCTTAATTTTAGTAATATTAGGGTTTGCAGTTCTCCACCTTTTATATCGATTTCAATAACAAAAACTGCATACGCTCTAGAACCAACATGAAATTTTTGCATTGATTAGAAAACGACCACTATTTGGAGCCTATCTGAGGCGTTTACTTGTTTCTAGTGGTTTTCATGTAAAAATTTCGGATCTTAAAATCCATTATCTCGATAACCAAAATATATTGACATATAGCGTACAAGAATCGCTATATATCAGAAGCGCACATAGGAAGTGTTGGTGTTATCCTCTACCTCTACCTATCTACATCTTGATAGCGTAACGAATAATGTTCATCAAAATAGTGGTTTTAATAAATGGCATTGCCAAGTAGTCGTGCCTCGGAAATTATTTTATGTTACATATCTTCAGCTTATTTTTAATAAAATTATGTAATAGTTTGACTAACTGAACTCAAGACTTGATTAAACTGCAAAGCACTCAGATGTTTTTTATTATGCCTGTTGTTTCTTTTAGTAATTTCACCACTTATTTTCCTAAAAATCTTATTAGTCTAGCATACATTGAACTTCATGTACCAAGTTAAAATGCCAATTATTTTTAATCCCTACCAGCACTTGAAACAAAATCAGAATACAAAACACCAAACGAACCAATTCAAAGCTTTAACAAAAGTAAGCATCGCGAAAGTATCTTTCAGTGACGACATCGCATGTTTTGGATTAAAAAGTTTTAATCCCTAACAAGCACAACAGTAGCACAAAATAAAAAAAAACAAGTCAGAACCTAAAAAAGACAAATAAAACCGTTTTGTTCCAAACAAAAAAACAAACCCAGCACTAACAATTTCACAGCACAAGTGCTTAAAAAAATCACATGAAAAATGCACAAAAATAAAAAGTATCTTTAGCTTATGATTATGGTATCAATTACAAAACGTTGCATCCTCTTTACGACCCTCACCCACCAGCCCACAACACAACACAACTGACGACTTACTAGAGATACATTCATCAATCCATTGTTGATATCGTAATTAAAACGACTTAATTTGTAATGAACCACACGAACAACGAACAACGCACAAACGAAGAAACCAAAAAAGAAAAAGTATCTCATGAAAATACGCCAATACTCGTAAATGCCACATGATGTGGCATGCAGTCATGTACCTGTAAAGACCAACTCAAATTTCGCAGTGATGCGTAAACATGCCACATCCTGCACGTGTAGCATAATGTCCTGCATGATAGACACAAGACTGCTACAATTGAATCCTCCGAAAGGTGTACAATGACACCGTTGAAAGTATCTAGCAAATGCGTTGTTGCTGTTACGTTGGAACTGCAAGGGTTACTTTCAAAATTGTAGCTTCATCTGCGTATCATTTGGCGTGTAATTATTTAACTTATTATTTTATATATTTTGATGTCCGTGATATCCGTGATTCACCTTAATAAGCTGTGATGGCAAGGTAGAAATCATTATAATAATTTATCTGCTACTCGATCAAACGCTGCTGCCGCCTCTGTCATCACTGACGTCCACTATTTTCACGTTAATCCCTATTATATCAATCACCCCAGTTTTTAAGCGTTAAAGTTTTCCATTCCCAATTGTTACAGTTTTTGGTTGTTGTTTGCACTTCAATATTGATTATGATACTTGATTTTATTACAAAATTACCACCCCATAATATACAAACAAATAAATATCTTTTGTTACCTTAAAACCCTCTACTAATGATCAATTGATGCGACCAACCGACTCGCTAATAACCTCTTGCTGTGCGCATATATGATATCTCCCATTGTTAATATATAAAATATGTTCTACAATAAATATTTATAATATAGTATAGGCGGTAAATTTCAATATGTACAGTGGAACTTTTTAATTAAAATGTCAGTTTTAGCAAGTAAAATCAAGACATTGGTTTATTAAATAAATTAATAAACTAATTTTTTAAAATAATACATAATAATATAAATTTACATAATAAATTAATACATATAATAAATTTATAGAAATAATAATCAAATAATTGATTATTAATTAATTAATAGAATTAATTAACTAAAATATTAAGCAAAAGTATTTTATTAACTAAAAGTTCAGCCTGCTCTAATATTTTTAGTAATTAATACAAATATAATTACTACATATAATAAATTAATACATATAATAAATTTATAGAAATAATAATCAAATAATTGATTATTAATTAAGTAATAGAATTAATTAACTAAAATATTAAGCAAAAGTATTTTATTAATTAAAAGTTCTGACTGCTCTAATATTTTTAATAATTAATACAAATAAAATAAATACATATAATAAATAAATACATATCATACAATTAATATATGTAATAAATTTATAGAAATAATAATCAATTCTTAATTCGTAACTTCTTAATAGCATTAATTAACTAAAATATTAAGAAAAAATAT
>NC_051847.1:186707690-186725689 GCF_002237135.1 Teleopsis dalmanni | reverse complement strand
ATTGATATTGATAAATTGATAAATTTAAATTATAAATTATAAATTTTTGATAAATTATAGTTTTTTTATTTCTATTTATATTGAACAATTAGCTCGCTAATCAATTATTATTATAAAATTTCGGTATTACTTTTGTGTGAACATTCCTGTGTAAAATAGAGAGAGTTAAATAAGTAAAACAAAGTTTTTAATATAATTAATGTTTATATTACGTTATATAATTATGAAGTTAAAATAATTATAATTGCTTAAGTAATGAAAAAATAAGTTGTTTACACTTATAAAATCACATTTAAAAATTCTGTTTGAGTTTAAAACGTTGCAATTGAAAAGACGTGAAAAGACGCTTGTATTAAAATGGCTCACAATTAACCTATAACACCTCTGCACAAACAACACCACATAAATATCTAGCGAATTCAGCACAAATACAAATTTATATAAACTCCATTGCACACACAAACACACACACAAACGCAGTGTTACTTGTGTAATTGTACGTACGCACTCACAGTTAAACAGCCAAGCACAAAATCATTAAATATGCTCTTTGCACTTGTAGCGCGGAATAAATTAAAGTGTTAATTTAACATGACACATTAGTGTATTTGAATTTACTGTCGCCCACACTCACACCTACACTCACACCTACACGCGCATTCACTCCGCCCATTATTAGCATTCTTAAAATGTAGCTGTTGTTTTTATGTTCTGTTGGTTACATTTATTTTGCTATGGTTTGTTTTGAAAAGGGGTGGCGCGGCTCTCCTATTTACACTGTTTGTGTGTTGCGTTTGTGAGCTGTTGGATTTTAAAGGATTTAATGCAGTGCGTACATTTTCAATTCGTAATTAGTATGCGTGAGTTTTCCAAAACGCAAAGTGTTTTCCAAAAGGTGTTAATAAATTTCTGAATAATTTTACAGGAAAAATTTTGAGATAATTTTGTTTTTGATGTGTTGATTACTGATTGACATTTTCATTACATTCAAAAAAAAATAATAATTCCAAACTCTAGTATTTACTAAAGAAGTTGGTTTCAAAATGTAAATATTTTATATTGCTGTACGATATTAATCAGAAAGAACTAGAGCTATTATATATTTATGAAAGAATTTTCTTTTTTAATGAAGTAGCTTAAAATATTGCTTTTATCAAAAATATGCAATTAAATATTTGAAAGTTCTCAACTAACCAGCAAATACGTCGTGTAATTAACAAAATTGCAATGGGTTTTGAAAAGAAACAATTTACAATTGCAATATACTTAGATATAGGTAAAGCTGACGATGGACTCATTAAAAAATTAACAAAAATTCTGCCTGAGAATTATGTTCCAATACTTTAATCGGTGACCGAGTTCAATGAACGGATGTGCTACTGAGCACAGTTCATTCAAGCCCACAAAAATTTTAAGTATTTAGTTACTTACTTTTAAATATTTTTTATTGTCTACTCTCAAGTGACAGATCGCAATAAAAGAAAATAAATTAAAAAAAAAAATCTGGTATAATATTTTTTGAATATGATTTCTGGTATACATCTGACGCGGTTACGATTTACATGATCTATTTGAACAATACAATTTGTGACTATATTTTGCAATAAATGACGTCAATGCTATATGACGTCAATGGTGGCATAAACATTGGCTTCGTATGCATCAAGGTTGCCGGTTTGTCGGCATAAACTTTACCTAATGATGATTCAACATAGTCCCATAAAAAGTAATCGAAAGGCGTTAAATCGCATAAATGAGGGGGTTAACAGGATGACTTCTGGAAATAAATTTGATACTAAATTAAACCCAGAAGACACAATTTAATCAAATTCAGGCTCTCCAAAGACTCTTCAAAATATCATGCTACGTTCGCACGATTGATATGCTAAGACACCTTAGAATAGACGAAAACTGACAGTCTACCCTAGACAGCACTATCTAATCTCTGAGCAGTCACTAGCCGTACGGGACCAAATGTAGATCTTAGATCAGTCATCGAATAATCCGCGAAACTTGTGAGGAACTGATAAATTATTCGAAGAGAAAGAAGGGACTCTAGCCTAGCTAACAAAAAGTAAAAGTGCTCAGTTGCGATAACTCGGAAAAACCTCAATATAAAACCAAATTGATTTTACAATAAATCGATTGTTAAGCATGCTGTATGGCAAGTTGCTCCATTTTGTTGGAAACAAATTTCGTCGATGTTTAACTGATTTAATATAATTTTTGGAAATAAAACTACAGTCGCTTGCCATTCCTCATTCAGCGTAACGGCAGCTCCTTCCGCATTTCGAAAAAAATAAGGTCCGATAAGGTGCAGCTAGTGTGTAAACCGCACCGAACAGTCAATTTGTGGATGATTTTGAATCGATTCTTAGTTGTCAAACCGTAGTTTTGATACCGATAGTTCTCATACAGCTAAAAAAACACCCGATATAAAAGGACAAAGAAACCGAAGAATATATTTAAATTGTCATCAGTAATGATAACCCGGATAACATCTAGTAAAGAGCTAAGAAAAATAATTCTTAGCGACTTAGTGTTTTTTAAAGTTAATTATTTTTTGGAGGCATTTATTAGAAAAAACACTGTTCACTTTCAAGTTGACAATATTGTGCACTCTGCTTTAATGCATTCACCTTGCACCCCTACCTCAATCACTAGTAAAAATGATTAACCTCAGGTATTAGAAAATTCTTCAACACCAAATAAAGCTTTTTTAATTTCTCTTCTTAAAATTAAAAAATAATCAGTATATAAGCAAATTCCGTGTCTTGCTTTTGATGGATTATAACTATAACTTCAAACTGTTCGTTTGATTGAGAAAAAAAAAATTAAAAAATAAGAGTCATACTCTTAGGAATTTAAAGACTTTTATAGATATTATTATATATTATAAAATGAAGAAAACAATAAGTAATATAAGCAACACACGACCAATTATATTAGATGTTATGGTGTTTCTTATTTTTTTCTCTTTTCCTTTTGTTACGGTAAAACTTTTATCTTATGTGCTTTCCCTTATTCAATGAGTGATCGATTTCGTACTTACTCTCCGAATTGATTTATATGAGAGAAAGCTCTTTTGTTACGGTAAAGATTTTATCTTATATGCTTCCTCTTATCCAATGCGTAATCGATTTCGTATTTACTCTCACAATTGATTTTGTATGAGAGAAAGTTCTTTTGTTACGGTAAAGCTTTTATCTTATATGCTTCCTCTTATCCAATGAGTAATCGATTTCGTATTTACTCTCCCAATTGATTTTGTATGAGTGAAAGCTCTTTTGCACAAGAAATAGCTTTTTGAAAATCATGTATAATTATTAGCTCACTTTAGAAGCCTATATGTTTTTAGTTTCATTACCAATAGATCGCATAGGTATTAGTTTATTTTTTTTTAGTTCTGTAAATATGGTACTATGGAGTCAATTGATTTAGAATGAGAATTTTATTTTTTATTATTTATTCCCTCACATTTAATCTCTAAATTCATTGTGATGAAAGTTTTTAGTATTACTCTAGAATAATAATTTTTCTCTCCTAAAATTACTGCATTGGACTCATGCTAGTTAATACTTTTCTCTTGTCATATTTTGTAGTACTTGTATATTTGAGCTTCGGTAACACTTGTTCGCCATCGACTGACAATTGAAACTTATGTTCCATTGAAATACAATTGATTGTAATTCTAATCGATGTGAAGCGTTTTGCGCAAATAAAACCAATAAATTGTTGCCAACTATAAATGTTTTAGTACAGAGAATGGATAAAAAGTACAATGAACGTTTTAAAATGGAAATGTTTAAATAAAAAAGAAAATACCTAATGAATAGGAAAAGAACCCTGGGAGTTTTATTACAATTGATCACCTGTTACACTTGCTGGTAATTGCACCCTGAGTCATGAAAAGAAAAATCAAACTGCATTCACTGAATCGTTCGTACCCGTGCTCCCTTCATCCGAAACAAATTACACAACAATAGAGCGCAGTTTGATGAAATGGTCCAGGTAACATAATAGCATATATGGTGCAGCAATATTGTGTATTGCTACTGCTACTGCTGCTGCTGCTGCTGGGTCACCTTCAACAGCTGTAATACAAAGCTGGTCACTTGGCAACTGTATATAATGTGTACACCACATAGATGGGTATGTTCGCATATATACCCATTCTCTTTAACTGACTCACCCACTCTGTTTGATGACTTGTAGAGAATGCATGCACCCACATTTAGTAAGTCCCTGAGTGGTTGCCACCTCAAGAGCCTGTGGTGCTGTTGTGTATGCGAAATTTATTTGCATTCCATGTGATCCATACAAATTCACAATTAATTCAGTTGATTTCGTTCCATTTCGTTTCGCTTGTTCAACTGTTCAGACATTCTCTATTGTTCGAAAATGGCGAAATAGGCGTGTAAGCCTTGTTCCAAGTGATTTGTTGCAGCGGAACTGTTCAAACTATGTAGCAAATTATTGCAACAGTTAACACAAGACCTTCGTGATTTACAAGGACTAATGTCGAAAAATCGTTATAAAATAGACTTGTTGACTGTGTTATTTATTAATTTTTTAAAAGTATAGAAAAACTTTTTTCATCTAGACATAGAAAAAAATTTTTAGTAACGAATTTCATTTCGGATTCAATGAATCTAAGAAAAGCACACATACCTTCTGCTCAAAAAGTATGCGGATTTTGTTGTTTGTTAACTACTCCTTGAGTAATCGACCTTTTTCAAAAATTGTGAAAAACATATGGTACAAACAAAGCATATGGTGACATATGGTTAAAATTTGAGCGCCATCTGTTAATTAGTTTGTTTAGAACAGCTGTTAATGTGAGACTACTTCAAGTGCATTTAGCGATTTTTTCTTGTTGTACGCGATGTTTTGACCAAACACGGCACCACTGTCATCGTTCAGGCACCACATTCGCCAGATCTGGATCCGTGCGACTTTTTCCTGTTTCCGAAACTCAAATTGCTCCTTCGTGGTAAGCGTTTTGAGTCGATTGAATCGGTAAAAGAGAATTCGCTGAAGGAACTAAAAGCCATACGTTCACGGGCCTACGAAAAGTGTATGGAAGATTGGGTTAAGCGTTGGCATATGTGTATCGCTTTAGAAGAAGCATATTTTGAAGGAGATAAAATAAATTTTGAATAAAATTTAAATTTGTGTGATTTATTTACAAAATCCGAGTACTTTTTGAGCAGAACCTTTTGAGGTACTACATTTAGAGTAAAGAAAGTTCTTATTTTTTTTTTTGTAAGACATTTGTATCCACAAAACTAACAGTAAGGTATAGATTATGTTATGGAGTTATAATTGAATTATATTATTTTCAATGAAAGTAGAACACATACAGTTACCGTGAATATAGAACGTTGCAAAGCATGTTTACTGATTTTTATGGCATAGATTAGACTTGGACAACATTTGGTATTAAGAAGATAATGCAAAATGTCAAAGATATATTTAACCCAGTAATTTATTAGCGAAAACTTCAATGACCATGAAATATCCAGACCGCTGGATGTGAACTAGTCCCACAAATCATGCCATATAACTCCATTCAATACTTTTCATTGAAGTTATCCGATTTCTTTCTTTCACTTGAATAATTTCCATATTGCTTATGAAAAAAAGTGAGTCAAAATAGGTACTGATTTATGTCGAAAATAATTTACCAAAATTGTGGATAGGTAACATTTTCTATAAAAATCATCGAAAATTTTTCAAAAAATTAAAAGTTTCCTAGAGTTTCCTTTAACACCTTGTATCTTGTAAAGGACGCTATCATTTCAATGGTTCTTTTTATTTTCTTTAACAATGGAATTAACTCCCAGGGCTCAAGTACGTTATTGCAAGATTTTCTGTATAAACTACTAGACTCCCATCTATGCGATGTTTTGAATTATTTTATAGATTAAATTTAGATTATTATAAGTTGGTATTTATAGAAATTGTACTAATTATCATGTAACAATGATGATGAAACAAATTAGTAATTAAGTAATTATCTTGAAGTATTTGCATTGAATGTATGTTAAAATTCTTAGCAAATGATAATAATTAAAACATTACCTTTAAAAGAGCCTTTAATGTCTACAATTCAGTTGCATCGTATGCAAGCTTTAGTTTTACTATTGCGGCTTTTGTACTTCGAAAATCCATTTAAATCCAATGATATTCCTTTGAATGCATATAAATAGGAGAAGGGTTTGTTTTGAGAGTTTTGTACGTCTCCGTATGGAAGATCATAACGTTGACAAACAGATTTAGGTAACTGTGAGGAGTTCGTCTCTGCAGATACAAAAGTCAATTATTTCAATTGAATGTTTCAACAGATGAAATGGATTTTGTGGTAGTTTAGGGTTTGGAATTGAAAATGTGAAACCGCAATTTTCCAAAAATGCTTTTACTTCCTGCTAAGATTAAGTGCCTGGCGTATTTGCAATGTTTCATGGAGAAAATCACAGATTTCCGATTTACAAAATTGTTTCTGAATTTTCTGTAAGCTTCATATTTAAAGAGAATGCTTTACGAATATTTATCTAATATAATATTTCAAATGACTAGATATTTGGAATATTTGTGGATATTATTTTAACACCTAAATGATTGCTCTAGATACATTAAATGTCTATAAATTTTACTTAGAAGGGTTAGCAGATTGATTGTCGATATAAGCAAATGTATTATTATTTAAAAAAAATATATTTTATAAAGTAGAAACACATTTTAAAATTTAATTTAATATATAATATTATATTTCTTCACAAGGTCCTAGCAGTTCTGTTCTTCTTTTGCACTTATCGCTTCATTTAAACGATTAAGTTTCAATAGATATATTGTCGTGCCGGAAAGGACATATCATTAACTTAATCTCTTGCATTGTTTATTGTCATTATAAATAATAAAATTTCCTTTATAATTGCATTGCTGAAGACATCCCATTTGTTTATTTAAAAAAAAAAAAAAAAGAAATGTGATTTGAAATAAATTTGATACCAAATGCCGCCGGCTTTGCTAATAAATGCGTTCATGTATATTTTTGTATGCAAAAGAGGTACAAATCCGTTCATCCCCCCTTACCTACGGTGAAACAGCCAATGTATTTGAATTTATGTATAATATAAATGCAAAATAAAACATACTAAATTTTGTATATGATTGTAATTTAATTTACCCACATTCGACACGACAAGCTTTTCGTTTGATACGCTACCACCGAAATGAAATGGTATGTAAAGACCTTTGGAGGAATACTTATATCTGTCTCCGTCGAAACTGATAGTGTTAGAAGGACGGCATGAAAGAGATGGTATTTTTATAAAAATATTATTTTAAAAGTTAAATAAAATACTTATAAAAATAAAAATTACTTGGTACGTGCGGAGCCAAGAATCAAATAGAGGATGAAAGCTAATATGGATCCTTTATTTTAAATTGAAACAAACGAAAACCTTAGAGAGTATTAATTTGATATATCATCTATCGTTGATAATCGAAATGTTACAGGTAATTCATTTATATCACTTTTCACCTGAACTTTGGTTCACTATGGTATATAGACTTTTTCATAACAAAGATGAGCTTCATCGCTAAGGATAATATATAATAGATCAGTTCTCCATTATTCTAAAACCCAAACCGTAAAGTTTTTAACAATAACTTTTAATAATGTTCTTTTTTATGAATAATATTCGATTTGGTACTGTAAGAAAAATTTGTAGAAAGTGAAGTTTAATTTATTGCACTGATAATTTCAATAATAGTATTACCTTCTTGATAAGTTGGATCCTTAATGTCAGAAAAACGATCATTTGATGACAAAAGCGTTATTAATAGTGATTTTCTTACATTAAATTTGCAGATTATAGAACTTAATCAGCGAAAGCAGTAATGTTAGCGCGATACCCTTGGGGCATGTTATGCAGGAAGTCATGGGTTCATCAAAATCAAAATTTTTGTTGTTTGCAATGCAAACTATAAAATCTAGAGTGAGAGGCAAACAAAATGTCGATTCAAATTTCTTCATGAGAGACAAGGTAGGGCTAAGGTTAGAGGTAGGTTATCTGACGGTTCATTTTGGCCTTTGTTATCATTTTAACAAAATCGATCTATATGAGTAAACACATTGTCGGCTCTGATTAAAGACAGATTATATTTTCAGTCATATTTCCTATGACTGTCCGACTTTGATCTCTAATAATCTGATTTTAGGATATCCTATACATATTGGATTTCATTAGAAGGGTGGGATGTCTGCTTTTTTATTTGCCTTCTCCATATATTGCGTGGACACCAGAGTCTTTTACTATCTTGAGAGTTAGAGTCAAAATATTTTTCAGTGATATATTCTACCAGCTTCTAAATAACGTACAATAATTATATATCCGGATCATTATATATTGCATTTCGAAGTTTATATTTAAAAAGAATAACTTTTTGCTAGTTGGTGTAGTTATGCGTTGATAAGCATTACATTCCAGCTCTCATTACCAAGCCAAAGTGAGGCTTTTACTTCAGTATTGAATTATTTGATTTTTATATGAAGAGAAATGTTTGAGGATTTTCATATTTTATTAAGGGTTCCAAAGCACTGTATATCTTATATAATTTTGTTTGGTATGATCTGTTATTTTGGCTGATTGATTTGATTTTGTCGACATTAACTGCTAGATTATAGCATCAACTTGTTTTTTGAATTTTTGAATATATATGTTACATAGCAACTTTTCACATAGCATTGGGCCTACAGCGTTGCATTGAAATGAAGAATTTTGGAACCACTTTGGAAATAATTATCAAATTATTTGTTTTGTAAATAAGTGGATTGCGTAAATCTTAGTGCCTGATATAACATTTCATTAATATACAACATGACAAAAACAGTTGTATAAATATGGTGACTTTATTTCCACAAGCTGCAAGTCTACAGATTAATCTTTTAGTGCATGGAACTATTCTGTGTGTACTTATACATATTGGAGGTTCATGTCATATATGTACATAATATTATATTACAAATTATATATATATGTATATATATTATATATATATTATAGTAAAAATTAAGTAATTTAACAAGTAAATTATTTTTTTCTGATTTCATTTAATTTTAAAAGCGATAATCTATTTTTATAAAATTTCGTAGTGTGTGTCAAAGTCGTTCTGAATCGAATATTGTTGATCTCTACATTTTTTTGTTAATGAAAAACTTTGACAAAAATAATGTTGTCGGTGGCATTTGTTGAACAATTTTTGTTGCTGCCGTTGAATTGTCGTCCTTTGCGCTTTTGTGAAATTAGATTAGAAAAAATTGCTCCCAGCATTTTTTTATTAATTCACTTCATTTTTTTTTTTATCATTTATATTTCTTTGTCATTTCATATCTTAAAAAAAGTATTTATTATTAAAAGCATACAAACAACAAAAAATAAAAAAAATAAAATTAAAAATAAATGAAAACAATAAACAATTCCATTTTTTACTCGCACCTGCAGAGAAGTTTCCTAACAAAAAATTTTTATTCATTCGAGAATTAAAATGAAATAATGTTAATTTTAGTAAAATTGCACAAAACAATCTGCTCTGCTCGGCCCGGCACGGCCCCCGTTCCTAACTGAAATATTCATACTTTTGAAAAGTTTTTACGACATTTAACTTTTGCTGTTTGTTTTTCTTAATAATTATGTGCTTATATTTTGCTTCAATAAACTTATCTTAGCTCCAAGTATAATAAACTTTCTTTCAAAAGTATTCAATTTACTCTTGAAAACATAACATCTTATTCCCTGAAAGATGTGAATGTAATTATGTACAAGTAACATATCATTATTTCATACATAACAACTTAATTATAAATTATTTGAACTTAATAGAATTCTATTAATTTTGGAAAATATGGTATTACATCTATAATGATGCCCTACTAACGCAATTTATCGTAGATATAATAGAAATGTAAAGCACATAAAAAAAAAATAAATTTCTCTAGTACCGATATTATTCCGAATACTTAACAATTAAAATTTAAAGAAATTTCCGCAAATTAATATAGGTACATACATAAGCCCCCAGTAGGATACATCGGGTAATCATTAAGATTAGTATAAGATTGGCTCTAAAAACTAAAAATTTTCTAAATTTGATATATTGAAGTAAAAATATAGATATACATTTAATAACTTCATTTGGTATTAACCGTAAGTTTTTCTTTCAGAGTACCAAAAAAACACTCGCAATTTATGAGAGAAAACATGTGAAGCAACAACAATGCTCTTAAAATGTTCAGAGTTCAGAGAATATTGAGAAAGCTTGAGAACAAATAAAACTATCCCAAAAATCAAAAACTATATAATTAGACATAATTAAACGAAAGTGTATGGTTCCATAAAAATAATAAGTATTCGATACTGTTCTGAAAATTTCCATAACCACACACAATTAAATTAGATGAAACAATGAAGATTAATAATATTATCAAAATAATCTATATGCGATCTATAAGATCCTGTGTTATATCTTCATCTAGAATCTTCTAAACTAACCTGAACAAATTATATTCAATAACATTTTTTGGTTTTAGGTCTCAGGCCCCATTCATATCAATGGAATACGAATAAAGATACTGCTTTACTGTTAATCTTACGACACAAACAGATAAGATAAGCGAAAGTTTTAATCTACATTTCACAAAATTTGCAGATATCATTATCTTTCAGTCCCATCTTTAAAAAGTAATAGAAACAAGTTCAGTTAAGAGATTAATATATCAAAGACAGAGTATTGAAATTCTTTGATTCCGTGGATGTGTACAGTAATTCAAAATTGAAATCTTTTAAATCAAATGCAATATATATTCCATCAATAAGATATGCTGGGCTTCAAGGTAGACTTCTATAAAATCATCTGGATAAGCTACTATCAGAATTCAACGAAGATTACAGTCTGAAAAAATCTGTAAGATCTCTTATTGGTTCATATGAGCTGCTTGGACCGCTTTAAGCATGTAGAGTCGTATACTTGTATTATATGCTTTGAGGTACTGATTGAGTTTGACAAGCGCATTTTTTGTAAAAAGAATCGGATTTTATGAAGAGAATAAGTGCATTTTACAGGTTTTACAGGATTTTACAGGTTCGTTAGTTGTTTCGTTACTGTCAAATTTCTAATGACCAGGTATTCAAACAAGCGTTACTTTATTCGTAGAAGTCAACTTATACATTCTATAGTTTCTGAATAATATGGATTTGATGGTCTACGATTGAATGGATTTAGAACATAGAAAATTAAATACATTTTTTTAAATTATGTTTTTATGTCAGTTATATACTTTACTATATACTTTTTGAAATGTATATAGTAAAAAAAATTATTATAATTAATTAATTCAATTATTCTAACATAGCAAGTAAATTTGTTAATAAGACCTCACAGTCAATTAATAAAACTCCACAATAAACGTATAAGTCAAGTACGGCTTTGTTTCAGTTGGCTAATGAACACTGACTCTGAGCTTCAAATTTGGCAGGGCAGGAGTTTAATCCCTAGTACTTGCAGGCTCAAAAAATTGCTAACGAATAATTAAATATAAGAAATAATTCCAAGATCACTGATAATGGGTATTTGGCAATAATATAAAAATAAATTTTGTTGTTGTAGTTTACTACTTTTCGAAACCTCCTTTTTTGAAAAATTGAAGTAATTTTCTTTTCAGTTTTCTTACCTTGTGTAGCAAAAATTACTGTAATATATATCAAAAGTATAAAAAAACCTTAAATGAGAATTTGAAGTTATGTATTTCATTCAATTCATTATATAATTAAAATAAATGTGTGAAATTTTTTTATTTAAATTTTTTTTAATTTAAATTGATTAATGGGCTTCTGTAAAAAATCATCTTAAAAGCACAATAATTTGTTATAGCACATTTATTCAAAAAAAAAAAAAAATATAAATTCTATTTAAAGAAGAAGAATTAGAAGTTTAAAGCTTCCTAACGTTGCATTTGTTCGTGTCGAGGGTTAAATATTCATTAAAATTTCCTGTACTCTCAACCTCAAATGGAAACAATGCCATTCATTATCTTAACCGCAATGATTACAGCCATAAAATTGCATAAATATATCAAACTCAAAGGCAAAGTAATTTGCGAATTATTTGCGATTTCCGTTCTGTAAAGGAAAAGCGCCACAATTTCGTCGGGCCACATACGGGTATGTAAAATCTTACCAGCAGTTGTGGATTTATAATTGACGGGTTAGTTAAGATACTTCATTGAAGCAACTACATTGAGAATTGCATTGACTGGAATCCGCTATCGTTTATTTAAATTAAATTATTATTTATGTGCTCGGTTCGAACGGAAATTTACCATTCCAATTTGAAGTTGCACTTATGCGCCTCCGATGTGTGTCTGTCGGTTTATCTTAATACTCTAACCGCACATGCCAAACGGCATTCAATACGTGTTTTATTAATGTTGTGTATAATTGTTAATTTGTTATTTGCTGTGTAGCAAATCCACTCACATTCATCTGCCCCATAAACGATTTAAGTATCTGTAGCCCAAATAATATCGTGCGCACCTTCCGATATACGTATCAGCTTAAAGATTGATGATTGCCATTGATGCCAACCTTACATTTGAAGAGTTTAAAATCAGATTAGGTGCTTCAATTCATGTTCAGAAAGGTCGACCCGCTTATTGAAATTGTAAATTGAAAATTGATATTGTATTTGAATTTGAATTTGGATTTGATTAATACGAAATCTAATTAGAATTAATTTGTGTAAATGGGCGTAAAGAGATACTTTGCTGAAAAGAGTGGAGAATGTCTATACTTTTATACTTCATCTGTTTAATTTACTTTATGCAGTAAATGCATATATCAGAAATGGAATGTTTGTAGGAAAAACAGTGGCGTTTTTATTATTTTATTAAAAAACTAAAAATTTATAAAAATATATTCTTTAAATTTTTTTTTGGTATAACCAATGTGGATGACTGATGTTATTAGTCAGAGATTTAGAGTTTAACCGTTTCTTAGAAGCGAAAAGGGCACCTGGAGTTTTAAAAAAGACCTAACGAACGACAAAAAAACTTTAAAACGGTGCTGTAATTATTAGTAAGTAAGTTAATGACACTAGATCTAGGTATCGATTTACTTTAATTAAACTAGTTCCTCAAAATGATGGAGCTAAACTGGCACAAAAAACACTCGTAAGTTAGAGATTTTGAGTTTTAACGTTTTTTAGAAGGAAAGGGGCACCTAAAACTTTAAAAAAGACTATTAAAGATAAAGAAACTTTAAACAAGTACCTTATTAAGTTAAGGTAAGTAAGTTAATTACACTAGATGTAGGTATCGATTTAACTTCAGTTAAACTAGTTCCTCAAAATAACAGATCAAAAGTGAAATGTAGAACAGTTAACGAAGAACAGTTGATTCTACTACAATCGTATTAGTCTTGATCAGTTTTCACTACCCAATATGTTATGGTACATAAGCTGCACTATCAAAAGACTATCTAATGCGTAAGTAGGCGGTTAAAGCAGGGATTGCTTTTAACAATTATAAGAAACGATAAGAAACTATTTAAAGATTAAAAGGTTTCGAATAGAAATGAAAAGACAACAATAAAACTTTTAGTTAATTTATTGAAATTTGGCTGACCATAAAATGTCATGATGAGTATTGTTAAGTATTCATTATCACTATTTCTAAGACCACTGATGATGAATACTTGGCAATATTCAAAACAGAGTCGTATGGTCAGCAAAATTTCAATAAATAAACTAAAATTTTTGTTGTTGTTTTTTTATTTCTATTCGAACACTTCTAATTATTGTTGAAGTTGTGGATCACAGTAGTAAAATAAATGTGCCAACTAATTGATCTGCTACTGTTCAGCATATGCCAAAAGGCGTATTTATAGAATAAGAAAGTTTGAGGACTATGCGGGAAGTTAAAACTGTTTAATAGGTAGAGTTGCTCATCAGGTAGAGACTACTTTCAAAGAGAATTTCCGCAGTTGTGAATGAGACTAAAAAGATAAAAACGTTACTGAATCACACGTCAAATGGTGACTCTATAAAATGAAAAACTCAAAGGACTATGCAGAAAATCGAGTTTTGTAGTTAAATAGGATAAGGAGAGGGCCATCTAAAACTTTAAAAAGTACACGTGAAATGGAGACTCTATAAAATGAGAAAGTCAAAGGACTATACAGGAAGTCACCATAAAAATATAAAAAGTACTATTAAAATCAGCAAGTGATAAGGGAAGGTTATATTAGAAGAAACTCAATACCTAGTGACTTGAAGATATATCCATATATCACATATATCCAATCCGAAATGTAATAAAGTCAGGAAAAAGAATAATACTGTTGGTTGAATAACACGAGCGACGTTTTAAAGTTATCTAAGTGTTGTCATATATTAACATAGTTTGTCGGGTAAATAAACTTTGGATACAAAATACTACAAATATAACGGCTTCAACAGCATTACAAATTCGCTACTGCAATTGGACTAGCCTCGCAAAACAATTGACATACAGTGCAAATGTAATGACATAAACGTTTCGAATTACATTTAAATTAAAACAATACAGTTTTATAGTAATTAAAGGTTAAAAATGTAAATTAAAATTGTTAAAAATTGAAAATTCTGTAATGAGTTGTAATATTAAATGTTATTTGATACTCGTATGACCATCGATGTACTCGTCCATGTACTCGTACATGGATGGTCAATGGAAACTCCGGAAATTTTCATGCGAAAATGTTGGGCACATAACTGAATATTGAATTACCTTGAAATGAAATGTTAATTAATTTAGAATTTTCACTGCTCGAAATTTAAAATATTTATCTTTTATAATGTATTAATTTGTGTGAATTTGTGTGAATTTGTATCTACCATTCCGTTGGCATATGACGAAGTTTTCATTGGCTGAAACTGTAAACTACTCGAAGTTTGCAAATATCATTTGCTGAAAACTTTTCCATGAATTTACACGGTTAGAAGTTAATATATTTTTAATTAACATGGGAAAACTGATATCAATTAAGACAAAAGTATCTTTATTTTCACATGTGTATATGCGTACAGAGATATATTCAAACATATATGTTGAGGTTTCTACGTGATAATAAACGAGAAAACTTTTACGTAAATGGATTTTGATATCAATTTTCAAAGTTTCCTATTTCTCGTTTTCCATTTAAATGCATTAGTTTCACGCAGTCCACGAAAATAATTGAAATTGATAATTTTAAAGTACGCATCTGCGTTTGCATTCATTGCAATTTAAACTTAAAATAGTTGAAGTATTTTTGATGCACTATTTGTTAATGTGGGAAATTACTCTATATATACTGGTTTTTGTTTACAGTGCATGTAGAAGCTCAAAATATTCGAAATATTATTCTACCATCATATTTCACCTAAATTTTTCTGATAAGTCATGGATAGAACCCAACGCAGTTTATTGTTCTAAACTGAGTAGTTCATAAATCCTAGAAACAATTTTTTTGCAGCTGGAAGCTATAATTAATTAATTAACAAAATTAAGTTGGAATAAGTTGGTACTTAACTACAATTACTTAGTTAACGTGATTATGTTGGAGGATTTTGAAATCACCTTTAAAACATTGAAATAGCTATAACACATCTACTGAGTCTTCAATGTCATTGTTAGAAACATGATAGGGACACCCATCACTACCAGCAATAATATACCTTCTGCTCAAAAAGTACTCGGATTTTGTAAATAAAATACACAAATTTAAATTTTATTCCAAATTTTTTTTATCTCCTTCAAAATATGCTCCTTCTAAAGCGATACACATATGCCAACGCTTAACCCAATCTTCCATACACTTTTCGTACGCCCGTGCAGGTATAGCTTTTAGTTCCTTCAGGGAATTCTCTTTTACCGATTCAATCGACTGAAAACGCTTACCACGAAGGAGCAATTTGAATTTCAGAAACAGAAAAAAGTCACACGGCGCCAGATCTCGCGATCTTTTTTTTTAGTTTTGAGTATAACCTAATTGAAAGAAGAAATCTCTCATCAGACTAATCCACATAATAGTTCAAGTATTGATATTAGCTTCTTCTCACAGATCTTTTAGTCCTCTTTTTCTTCTTATAAGGGTTTCTGAAAAATTTTTAACGAAGCTGCGGCACTTCTGCTATTAATGTAACTCAATCAGTTATAATCAAATCAGCTTTAGGGAAAATCACGGTGTTGTGGAACTTGCAAATTGTTAAGTAAATAATATAAGACTTGCCTTTGAATAAAGGGAGTACTGTTCAATAGACTTTCAAGGTGTTAGGGACCGTCATTTGATAGAGCTCAGCATAAGTCTTTCACTATCTTCCTGTGTACATCCAGCGTTAGAACTTAATATGGAGTTGATGTATTCTATAAATGTGTTCTATAAATACTGGTGATCAAAAAGTTCAAGCCGATATATTATTTAACATAAGAGAATGAATAAATCCATATAGAAAAGACATGTCTTTCGCTCTGCGAAACTTTAAACTACAACATCTTCTGTCATTCTAAAGTGGAAGTAGTATTTAAATTCTTCTTCTCTAATTCAGTGATGTTAAAAATATAGTAAAATAAATATTAAAATTAAAAAATTTTTATAAAACAAATTAAACAAATAAAACAAATTAATATAATATATATGTAAATATATTTTTAAATTTCTCTAAAACTACCTTCATCTACCGTACAAGTTGTCGACTGGATATGATCAATTTGTGCACATACGTGTGTGTCTGTATAGGAATTGATGAAGTTCTTCCTGCTCGAAGTTGTTTTAGGTTCTGCAGAGGAAGAAGTTTTGTTTTTATAATAAGATTTTATAAAATAAACGACTACGATTGAACGCCTTTGGATATTTGCGCGAAGTTTAATGGAATTTTGGAAAGTACTACGTTGAAGTACATTTTATATTTACATTACTGTAAGTAAATTTGAAATTTTTCTGCTAGTGTTTTTCTCTTATTTTATATATTTTACAAATTTAGTAAGATTTCCCTTCGTTTTGTTTTGTTTTAATTTCGTATGGAGTCAGTTTGCTTTCAGGAATGCATTTGATGTGGTAGAAAATTGAAATAATATTAAATTTAAATGTTATTTCAATGAACAACAAATTGATGAGTACAGAAAGTTAGACTAGATTGTGGGAAACCAAGTTTAATTTTTTTTTATCCTACATTTTTTTTCTGAAAAATCTATCGATATAGTAAAATATTTAACAAAAAGGAAAAAACATAAGTATTAAAATTATAGGTAGACTAAACAATGGAAGCTTCTGTTCATAAAATAATTTCATCAAACGTAATAGTCTTTAAGACCTTGCACTGGGACTTTTCGTGGTTCTAAACATGTATTATATCATATAGCATTGCTATTAAATTATTAATATAAGGTAACTGCATTATCTTGTGGTGGATCTCTGCACATGAAGGACAATAAGTTATCGAAAGTACTGGCTGGTTCGCCGAATAAGGTGCCAAACTGGATACTCTGAGAAATTATTTGGTTGATTTAACCAGATTTTATTTAAATGTCAGGTCAAAATATTCCTACTCGACACATCATGTTGGTTCATCCCATACGTTATTATTTATATCTCCTCATGTGATAACATGAACTAAAATTTTTCTAATAAAATGATCAGGTCAATTTAACTAGAATGTGGTTAGAGCATATTTTTCTGAGTGGATTGCGCCGAGAGTATATAGTGAACAAACTTCGTTGGTGGGAAGACTCCTAAGTCAGCAACTACTGGATCAACTGTAAAGCTAAAATACAGGCCAAGGGATTTATCTATCATTTGAGACAGTATCAAATAGATTCCTTACAATAAGCAAAGAGGGTACAAAAACTCTCATCGGGTCATTGACAGGGCACGGGGCAGATGTACCACTTCAAGAAAGAAAGAGAGAGCGATAGAGAGAAA
>NC_051847.1:186694985-186707590 GCF_002237135.1 Teleopsis dalmanni | reverse complement strand
ATCACTACCAACGCAGTTGTATGAAAATACCAGGATACATCTATATGGTTTACCGTCATATTGGTTGGCAGCATACGCAATAAAACTTTCGAAATTTATAGATGTAAGAGCACATTACCCTTACCGAGTAATATTCGTATGTAATGCCAGCTTGCAACTACCTATGCTTGCATTAGCCTATCATTTGCTATATGACATTACTGACATAACGAGTGGAGACACGGTGCGGTATGGCACGTCGAGCCTAAAAAACCATAAAAATGGATAATAATGTCAAAGCCAAGAATGACAGCATCATCGTGCGGAAAATTATGTGCACATTTGAACGCTGATGACTGTATTTCGCACATGTGCATATGTGATTGTGTGCAAAGAGAGCAACAGTGTCACATGCCCTAAAGTCACGCTTTTGTGGGTGACACACGTACTGCTTAGGCATAAACAAGCGCGATATGTGCCCTAACCCGTGTATAATACCACCTCTCATGTTCATAGGGGTGAGTCGCGGTAACTAAGCAAAGCATCTTCACAAGAACAACTTCAACGCCGTTGTTGGCAGTTTTTATTACAAATTTATAGGCTTCAGCGATTATAAATCTTCAGGTTTTACATTGAAGTACGTTGTGAAGAGGCGACTTATACATGTAGTCCCTTCATATGTGCGGGTAATTGTCTATATGCGTTGGTCATAATTTTTCTTGGATCACACGTGAATTGCTTACATCATTTGGAGGTGGAGAGATTTGGTCGACATTATATGTATAGTATATGTCTGACTTTATTTTCTAGCAAATCATATCGTTATTTATTTTAGAGCTATGAATTTATCGAATTAAATGACTAACATTTTTGTAGTAATTTAGGTATTTAAAAATGAATTAAATTTTGTGATATGCTAAGAAAAGATTTATGAAGTAAGAATAAGAGCAAATCTGCGATATATTAAAAGTAAATTGCTTATGAGTCCATTGCTTCTTTTTAGGTCGGGATTTTTATTATTAACTGCTTCTTCACATAGTACATTATTTCACTAAAGTTCTCTTATATTTACTATATTTAGTGTGCCGTTAGTGTCATTAAAATAAGACAAGCTCTTAAAAAGTTTATGAAGTATGGAATAAGACCAAGTCTGCGACATATTCTATAGCCTTGTCTATAGTGAAGTTTTTGTTATTAAATGCTTACTCTCAAAATGTATTAGTTTTCCTTAGTTTTTTTGTACTAATTATGTTTAGTATGCATTTAGTGTTAATAAAATATGATGTACAAATAAAAGATTTATGAAGTTGGAATGAGGCTAAGACTGCGACACAGTTTATAGAGATTGCTTATGGGTCTATTGAATTTTCCTACGGTGAGCTATTTGTTATTTAATGCTTGTTCTTAGAGTATATTAGTTTATTTTAGTATTTTATATATATTTTATTTAGTGTGTATTTAGTGTTATGAAAATATGATATGCTGATAAAAAATTTATGTAGCAAGGAATAAGGTTAAATCTGCAACATATTTGTTATTAAATGCACATTTTGAGAGTACATTAGTTTACTTTGGTTCTCTTTTATTTATTTTATTTAGTATGTATTTAGTATTATTAAAATATGTTAAGTTAATAAAAGATTTATGAAGTACGGAATATTGCTAAGTTTGCGACATATTTTATGTAGATTACTATTCTATCTCTATCAATTCTATTTACTTAGGGAGAGCTATTTGTTATTTAATTTTTATACTTTTTATTTAATTTTTATATATTTTTTTAGAGTACATTAATTTAATTTAGTTCTCTTGTACTTATTTTATTTAGTGTGTATTTAGTGTTATAAAAATACGATATTTTTGAAGTAGGATGAGGCTAAGTCCGCGATTTAGTCTACGAATATTGAAGTAGGATGAGGCTAAGTCCGCGATTTAGTCTACGAATATTGAAGTAGGTCCGCGATTTAGTCTACGAATATTGATTTTACGCGATATTTTTGTTATTATATGTTCCCTTTCCTAAGTTATTAGCGATCTTAAGTTTTCTTGTTTCTTACAACAACTAGTTTTCGTCAAGTTTTACTATATAGTTTTTAAACACATTTATTATATTGTGCTTTAAGTTTTATTAAATAGTTTTCAAACAAATATTATAGTTTAAACTTAAGCTACTTCACTCTCAAGGCATTAAGATATATGGTAATACTCTTAACTTAAGCCTATTTACATGTACTTAGTTTTATAAGTCGTAGATATAAACAACTTCATTAAGACTGCTATTCGCAGAATAATATTAATTTCGCATGTGAACTCTTAACATACTTTGATTAATAAAAAATTAAAACTGAAGAACATCCTTTTCATTTTTAATGTTACTTAATTCGGTACTAACTCACACAATCGCACTTTGCGTTTGTGAGTGAAGAGCAAATTTCGTACACTTGCTCGTGTTTATTTGCTAATATATCCTTTTTATAGGCCAAGCAATAATCCTGAATATTTAAATAGCATTTTTCTAATTAATCCTTATAGCTTCTGCCATAAATGTTAATTTTGCCATAAAGCAAGCAAGCTTTCGTGTGCGGAAGGTATTAAGTAAAGCAAGAACATTAATGGTTGAAATGTTATTTCAAGAATTTCTTCAATACAACAAAAGGCAAACAAACGAAGTGGAAGTATCTGAAATGGAAGTATCTGAAGAAGTGTAGAGAAAAAAAATGTATTTAAGAAAATACACGAACAGGGCAAAAAGTAGTCTTTAGAGACAAAAATTCGCTTGTAAATTTATAGACTCGATTCAACCTTTTTACAAATTACCAAATTACAAGAAGATCGGAAGTCAAGCGTCTTTGCTTTCCTTCGGATTTTTTTTTTTTCATTTTTATTTTTTTTCATTTTTATTATTTTTTTGTTTTTATTATTTTTTCCTTACTTTAGCTAATGTTATTTTTACTTATTTTTATTTCAATACATGATTTTCTTTATTTTTGTTTTTCATTTTTTTTTTTTTTTGTATTTTTATTTTGAACTTATTTCTGTTTACAATTCGAAAACAAGAAAGGATTCTCATTAATTTCAATTAATCCGCTTGCGAATGTGTAAGTCCTGTACTCCACTTTTCTATTGTATCTTTTTGTGTTCGCATTTATGCTTTACGAGTGAACATGCCATGTTTTGTTTTGGCATTGTGTGTTTATTTATTTGTTTAGCCCTTTTCTTGATGTGTTTCTTTAACGCTTTGTGTCGCATAGAATTATTTATTGTATTCTAGTTTGCAGAAAGGACTTCAGCCAAAGAAAACAAAATTATAAAAGCCTGAGAACAACAACAACAACAACAACAATAGCTATAGCTACATCACAACCAACAGTAGAAACGCAACAACAATGACAACAAATTACACAAAATGATGCAATTCCCAGCTGTCTCGTTAAAGATTTTAAAAATTAGAAAGAACCTAGTCCAAAGTAAAAGTATCTCACATAAAACAACAAATCTACAGCCATTCACAGTCATACACATACAAGCGCATCATATGCACGACTGCCATAGACGATGTCTCTGTCCCAAGAAAAAGAAGTCAAAAAACGTAGGAAAATGAAATATTTACAAAGGCAAGCAGAAAAGCTCGAAGGACCTTACAGAAGACATTGTTGACATACTCACATGCTGCGGTGATACCTACTACTGAGGCGACCCTGTTGAATGTTGTCGTCAGCTTACCAGACCTTAAGATACTTTGCACCAAACTTACATGTATCTATTTCGAAGGATGTGAGCGAAGCAACACATTTAAACACTTCTCCAGTCAAAACTCACAGCAGCACAAATGGGTGAAAGGGTCCGCGGTTGTATCTGTGTGTATCTGTATGCATGTGTATATGTGTATGTGTGCTCTTTAAAGTTTTATTGGTTTTGTGCTGCTACTGTGCATACTTTTATTGTTGACTTTGGCATTACAGTTCAATATTTATTTTCGCGATTTGTTTTCACTGCTGGCTAAGATTGTTAGAATTTGTGAGCAACTAGTAGAAGCTTATAGCCATATGTGTCTCCATGGATGTGCCCAGTAGTCCGTTTGGTAAGCACATGAAAAAGGTATGCATGACATCATGTTTACAAAAGAATGTGAGAAGTCATCATACTAAAAGAATGTACTGGTAATGTATCATGTCATGCGGCTAGCGAAAAAAAAACCCTTACTCTTCGTGAAATTAACCGAACGACAGATATTTTTTTGTCATATTTGTTGTTGTTGTATTCCTTTCTGTACAATTATTCGAGCATGCTCAGTATTCGTGTGCATTTAAGTGCGGTGCGTTTAATTTTTCGGTGCGGATCGATTTTGTGAATTTTTGGTGTATTGCTAAATTTATTAAATTTAATAAATTAATAAACGAATATTATTTAACAAAAGAAATTTATAATATATTGTGAATTTGTGTTTAACAATATTAATTATTGTTTTTCTTTCGGAATTCCAGTGTAAGTTGAAATTTAAATTGAAAACATTTTTTTTGATTGCGCTTTATATACCTGGCGTGTTTTTTAAAAACTATATTTATTATTTCTGTTTCAGTCTACAGTTCTGTTGCTGTTTCCAGTTTATTTACTGGAATATTTATTTATTATTTTAATAATAATTGTTATTATTTAATTATTTGTTTATATTTTAATTTAAGTTGTTAGTTATTATTTTTCATTCCGTTTTTGTGTTTTTTTTTCAACAGTAATTTATATATTTGGTTGTTTCCTAATTATTTAAATGGAAGGTTTTTCAAATAAAAATAAATAAATAAAACTCACAACTTATATTTCTTTACAGAAGCCTTGCAAAAAGATGGCTATACGAAAAAGGAGTATATTTCGGATATACGAATAGCCATAAAGAATGTTAAAGGAATTTATTATAAACAGCAGTGCAACGACCGGAAGAATCACATAATGGAATAAAGCAGCAAATAATTTTTATTTATTTATATAATATTTATAATAATAAAAAAATAAATAAAAAAAAACAAAAAAAAATTAAAATCTATAATTATAATATCAATAAATATTGCTTTTGTAATTTTTATTTATTTATATTAAAAAAAATTTATATTTATATAAAAAAAAATTAAGACAAAAAAAATTATAATTTATAATATTGTAATTTTTATTTATTTATATTAAAGAAAAAATTAAAACAAAAAAAATTAATAATATTTATATTTAAAAAAAAATTTATAATCTATTGTTTTTGTAATGTTTATTTATTTTTCTAATAAATTAAAACAAAAAAATATATTGTTTTTTTATTTTTTTTATAAAAATTTATTTTAGAATAAATATATGTAAAATGCAAGAGCATGCATTTAACATCCTTACAACCTACTGACTTCGTAAGCTACAAAAGAAGGTGACCACCTTCTTTGGAAGCAGGTCGTAAGGCAGAAAATGATCACCTCATATTTTGCGTGCACAAGCATCGCCCATGACGATTTAGTTTACTTTGTCATGCTTACAACATGCTTCCATCGTAAAGTGCATTTGGATTCGTAAACGAAATTTTACGAATGTCAATTCCGTATTTCGTGCCGCATACCTTTTGCACTTTACCAAGTCATGCATGATTTCGGCGGCCAACTGCTAATAAAAGTCATGGGAATTTGGAAAGGAACTCGTCATGATGACCGGCGAAAAGTAAGCATGATGTAAGGGAAGATAGCAGCATGACGGTCCCTACTGGGTGAGTGAGTGTGCCTGTGTCAGTATTCCACTGTCTGCATTAATGCAGCTTATTCTGGTGAAGAAAATTGAGTATAAAGAAGGTATGCTTTGGTCTAAACTTTTCGAAGGTGCAAAATTTGTTGACCAAAGTCAAAGACAAACACGAAAACTTAAAGATTTCCATTTAAAGGTAAAAATAGAGAAATAATGCGATTTCTCGGAAGCAGCTGATTGTACAAATATTAAATGAATAATATTTACTTTAAGGCTTAAAGTCTATTTTTTTTTTGTATAAATTAATCATTAGGTTGGAGCTTCAGAAAGAAAAATTGAAGAAAAACTTTAAATAGTAGTCATAATAGAGATGAAGTGGGATGTATTTTCTAGATTTTACTTAATAAGTACATAGATTGACATATAGATCGCAACACTGTTGAAAAACCTATATGATTTTTAAAAAGTGAAAACTTTCTAAAGGACCGTGTCGTAATTCTATGATGTACTGATATTTAATTGACTAATTGATGAGTACATAGAGTGACATATAAATCACAAATGACACTATTGAAAACTATTTATGTTTTTTAAGAAAGTCATAGTCGTCGATTGGTGTGTGCCTTACTTCTATGATATTCTTAACTGACGATGGCGAAATTAAACGAATTAAAGTACGACTTGCTTGAACACCCATTTTATTCTTCAGATATGATCCCTGCTGACTCTTTAGAACCTCTTTAGAAATTCGAAGCAATGCCTTCGTGGAAAGCATTTTTTGTCTTATAAAGCAGCCATTACAGCCGTGGAACAGTATTTTGAACAGCTTTTGGAAAATCATTACAGAAGTGGTATAAAAATATTTAAGGATCGTTGGAATAAATGTATTGAAGTTGCAAAAGACTGTTTTGAATAAAAATACTAATTTTATTAAAAATGTGCACTTTTTCATTTTTACTTTCAAAACTTTTCAACCAAGCTGTACAGATTATATTAAAATTTAAGTACTAAAATTTTTTAATAATATTTAGTTCACACAGCAATAGACCCAACATTCGTTGTTGTACATCATAGTGTGGCGTTAAATAATAGATCTGTAAGACTAGTTTCATTTTCGAGTGCAACAAAAATATCAGTAAAAATTATATCAAATAGACTATTTAATAGCAATTCCAACAAATTGAATCAAAATGAAGTAGAAATTATAAACTTATAGAATTTCAATTGACGAAGTATTTAAATATAAAGTAATATCACAATTATTATTAACACGAAGATATAGCATTACGAGATTAGTATTTATCGTTCCCTCTTAACAAAATTTGAGATATACTTTAAGCTTAACTTTCTATTAATTATGTTATTTTATCAAGTTAATGAAGGAGTACTTTCTAATATGTGCTTTCCAATAACTTCTTCCTCACTGCAAATCTCACAGACATAGAAGGGTCTCTTATTTACACAAAGTTTAAATTTATCGTTCACAATAACATACTGTAAGAAATACTATAACGATGTAATTAGCGAAAAATCCTGAACACATCAAAGTTAATTTCACACAGGACACTGTAGACTGTAGACACTGTACACTGTAGATATTACCACATGTAGAATATAGGTTTAGTAGACAGTGATTTCTAACGACTCTGTCATGAGAAGAAGAAAACATCAAAACATGTTCTATGCAACCGCCAGCGGCGATAAGATATAGACTTGACTACCTTGGAAGCGAGATCTTAGGCCCAAATCATATAGCTAAAATTAAGCCCACAGCAAATCGAGATTTATAAATATTCTAGAATTGTTTTAGTTGGGCTTTTAGGCGCACAATAGATCTTTTATATCGGAGTGCATTCATAGGCTATTATTTCATAATAAATTATAGCAAATAATTACCGAAATAAAGAATAAAACTAATAATGTTTTTTATATATATAAAAATATATTTAACAAATTGCAAAAAAATTATTTGGAAGGAAATGTGGTAATATGTGAAAATTAGTTCCCATTCACAAAATCTTCCATATGCACCTATACTATTAGGTACCCCTATACCATATTAGGAGTATAATATGAGAATATCATATGTAAAACTACAACAGTATTTGAAAGTAAATTACTCTAATCAAAATAACATTTACAAGACCATAGAACATGGAAAAAAAAATTCGATATATAAAAATATTACCCAGAAATTTTTATATATACAGGTAATATAAGTATAAAAACGTATATAAAAAATAAAAAAATTTGCTTTAAACAATGGTAGAAATCTTAGGTTATAAGACAAATCGCAGTAATAAACGAAGAAGCTGCAAGTATAAAAACATTTCAAAGGAAATGGAAGACGCTTAGAAAAATGTTGCTTACATTAAAAAAGTGTATATATAAAAAATATAAAAAATAAATAAAATAAGTATGAGAAGAGAAGTCTTAGAGGGAACCCTTTGTGAAAAAATTTAGCTCAGTTTCTACTACGGCTGAAAGACAATAAAATGTGCACAATTCATATCAACAGAGTGAAACTTAAATTATTAATAAGCAACACAACACAGCAAAATGTTGAAATAAATAAAAAAAAATATCACAGAAAAAAGTGAATAAAACAATAAATTGTATACATAAAAAACAGTATCTATATATTTAAATATATATATATTTATATATATAAGGTTATATATAACTTAAAGGTAAGCAGTAAATTTTTTGTTACGACGACCTAATGTCAGTGGTGCTACCTGTACTAACTGCCCTACGCGTATTCCTTAGAATTGTTGCACAAGTGATCAGTTAACTTTTCTTGAAGCATACTTCCAGGCAACTGGCATTGTCTTATTTTATTATAAAATATAAATTCTTATTTTTTTTTTATAAAAGAAAATCATTCTTTTTTTTTGCATTTTTTTTCCTTCTTGTCATTTTTTCTTTTTTTTTTTTGTTTTTGTTAATTTTAAGGCGTATTTACTACTGCTGCTTGTATTTATTTATTTATGATTTATGTGTGCGGTCGAGTGAGCTTCCGTTTCCGCTGCCTTATTGTCAGCTTGTTGGATTTTACGCATAAAAAAGCGTTTATTAAAAATCTTAAAAAATAAAGAAAAACCAAAACAAAACAAAAAAATATATTAAATAATAAAACAAAGATTGTGAAGGAAAACCTGCCTCAGCAATTTTCGTTTAAATTTCTTTGTTTTGCCACTTTTATTATTTGTAATAAAAATCATTTTAGTATCCTGTCATCCTGCTGTGCCTCTGCCTGTACCAGAACCAATTTTATTTGTTAAGCATAAGGAACAATTTTTTTTTTCGTCTGCTTAATTTTTTAGTGAAAATTATAAAACATTGTCGAATAATTAGTTGAAGAATTGCTGTACATTTTTAATACCCTCACAAAGCGTGCCGGGTTAATTTAAGCTTATTAAAAACCCAACGTAGCGTAATTATGCTTACAACGTCACGCCACAGGCGGTCTGCAGATTTAACCCGACCGCTTCTCCCACACTTCTTCCACCAGTCGCACACCTTTTTAAGATACTCATAAATTATATTCTTAAAGTTTAAATAACGTGAAGCAAAAGAAAAGAAAAAATATTGATATTTATGAGTATTCTATAATAATTTTAGTCCTTTAATGAATAAAAAAAAACTACAATTTGCTTGCTCAGTTGTTATTGGCTTCTTTTTTTAATTTTTTTTTTTTTTGATATAATTACTGCTTAATTTTATTATCCCTTATCAATTATCCCTTCCGCTGTCATTTTTTGTTAAACAAACAATTGAAAAATGCTTTGTTGAATATTTAAGCTGTATTCAATATAAATGTCAATATATTTTTAATTAATATTTTCAATGTAAATATACAGGATTTAATTAGTTACCTGCCATAATTTAATTTAACAAGGCAAAAACAATTCATTGCATACTTTTCAGCGATTTTCAGTTTTTTATTTTTTATTATAATTTATAAACTTATATTATGAATAGGAATTAAAGATATTGTCCGATATATATACGCAAAATAAAACACTAATCTGAAGAAACTAAAATTCGTATTGAAATGCCGAATTCTGCTATCATGAAACTCATGAAACATATGAAAAGACAGAACTTTCAGTAAGTCTATAAAGCTTCGCTTAGTTAAGAAACTGATATTACAAATCAAAAGATCAAAGCATTTATCGATATATTATCAGTTAACACTGAACGCTTAATGGCTAACATATAAACGATATCGACCCTTTTTTCTATCTTGAAACTCAGCGACTAAGAACGGTGGCCCTCCAGCAGATCTTGTCGGAAAAATCAATCAAACACGGCTGTTTTTCTCGTTATATAAGGTATGCTCATCACATTCACATTCACAAGCAGTAATCTTTATATATTCATAAACATAAAATGAGGCCATATATTATATAAATAAACAATAATGTATATATATCGTAGTACCCTAAAAAATTTCTATCTTTTGAAGGAGTGTTACAAATTGCAGAAACTGTTTGTAAACCCAATAGTACCGTAATGGAAGAACTATACTTAAAAAGTAAACTCTTTAATAAAAATCTTTAACTAAACTTTAATAAATGTTAGGAAAAACATCAAAAAGCAGACTTTGTAATTAACGCAACGAATATGAAAAAATGTGAAATCACCTTATTCAGCAGTATAATCAACCTCAATTATAAAACATTTATACTGCCAGTACTCTAATTTATGAATTGTAGCCACAATTCATATATTTCTCTATTGTGGTTCTTAACAGAAGGTAACAATTCTTTATAAAAGTGAAGAGAAACTTGATGAAAACCGTCGTCCACAGAAAACTGTTATGAGGTCTAAGAAAATCCAGAAGTGATAGGAAGGTTAATTGAAAGATTATGCTCATGGGCTGGATCTTGCTACAATTTATACTCTAATTCACTTATTTTAGCAATGGTTAATAAAACTGTGTGCATGTACATGGTCTCAATAGAAAATTATTATTTTCTAGAGAAAATTCTCTCTTTACCAGAACTAAAACAATCCAAATAACTTAATGGTACCTATAACAAAAAAGAGATACCAGGATTGTATGAACTTATCAAAAGAAAAACTTAGAATCATCACAGGAATCCTAACAGGGCACTGTACACTAAAATACCACCTTACAAGATAGAGTATACTTAATGATGCAAACTGTAGATTCTGTGAAGAGAATGAGGAGTCGGTCACACATGGTCTATTAGAATACACTGCGCTAATGCACATACGGAATAAGCTCCTGGAACGTATATTGTTACGAAAGCGCCAATAAAACTCTGTTAACTGGGTGCTATACTACTTTTTATTGACACAACAGGGTTTAGAGACGTACTCTAAACACAGAAGGGGACACAATAGACCCGACGTTCGCAGTATCATATCCCATAACAGTAATAATAAATTCCGTGTTTTTCCGATTTTTTATATACAATTAGCACTCCGCAAGTTTATAAAGAAACTAATTAATGATAAGAACACTGTTTTGATTTCCGAAAAATTTTAAGATTTGTTTATATATATATATATTTTGAGGCTAGTTGAGTTGAGTCAGTGCACCTGAGCACTTTTACTCTCTATTAACTGCGAGGTTTCTACAAAACCCCTCTTTGCGCCTTGACTGGATTATTGTTTATCACTTCATTAGACTAGGTAATAATTGACCTCAGATCTGCATATCTCCCCGAGGAGCCTGTAACCATTCTGTTTATATATTTCATATAATTTAAATTTGAAGTAACTAACCAAATAATAACACTTAAAATATTCTGAACAGCTGCTATCGACATGATAAATTTGAAAACAAATTATTTAATAACTGAGGATAAAGAAACTTACTATAATTGGTTAAGCACAGTGAAAAAAGCTTAGAAAAATTCCTTAGAACATTAGCAAGTCATTGACTAATATTGATTAATATTAATTCGATTTGGGCCTAAAACTAATAACGACACCTAACTGATTACATGTTCACAACTACAAAAAACTACAAAACCAACAAAAAAATATTCCTTCTGACCCTAAAAAGCGAAACAAAAATTCTATTTATCTTCTGGAGGAAAACTGCCGACAATTTTTCATTTTTCTTCCTGGTTATATGAAATTCTATTAAATCAACGTTTTTTTCTTACCGTTATTCTCATATAACATATCACATGTGGCTGTACTGAGTGAGCTTCTATTAATTTTTTTCTTCTTCTTGTCCTATACTCGTATTAATACTACACACTCATCATAAGCATAATATTGTACGGGCTTGTATTTTCCCAGGATAATTCTTTTATTTGACAACGGAACACTAAATTGTTGTAAACGCAACTCATTGTTACAAACTAAAAGCAGCTAACAAAGGCAACAACAGCAACAACAATAAAAAGTACAAATTGTAAAGGAATCATTTGTGAAACCTTACGTTGCAACAAATTAAAAACACATTTATATTGTTTAACGCATATCCTCCAAGGATGTATTAAAAACAGAGCGACACTTTTCTTGTAAATGCTTTTGTATCTAAAATTTGTTGTAAGCTTTGCTCTCATACCGGATCAGAACCCCAATATGTTACTAAATTTTAATAGTGAAGACAATGTCAGTACCATGAAATCTTTACCAATTTTCTAAGAAAAAAATTAAAGCAACTTATAAAGGACATTATTATGTGTAGTAGTGTGTCAAGTATTAAGTTTCCTAAGGACTAGGATTGAATTTTGAAAGATTTATGTTTATTGTTAGTTTCAGTTGTAGTTGTAGTGGCTTGTTAAGAGGTCCTTTAAGAAAATATTAAATAGCTTTAGTAATTGTATTTTATATGCATTATGGGAAACTACACACAATTATTTATGGATGTCCAAAGAAAAAAGCATACTAATAAAACGTTTTAGAATGTATACTCCAAGAAATTGGAT
>NC_051847.1:186685458-186694885 GCF_002237135.1 Teleopsis dalmanni | reverse complement strand
TTGTTTTTATTTAACAAATCAAATAAAAATATAATAAACAAATTGTTTTTTATAAGCTTTAAGAAAAGATTTTAATAAGCAAATGAAGAAAAAATTGTTGGAAATGTTGTTGCATTGATTTTTGTTATACTAAAAAAAATATATATATATATAAATTATATAGAAATTAAATTTAGCTAAAATTTTTGTTCATTTATTTTTATAAATAATTTTTATAAGTAATTTACACATAATTTTGGGCTTTAAATAAAAAAAGTTTTAATTATTACTTTTATGAGTAAAAAAAAATTTTAACAAAAATAAGAAAATTTTAAGTAGTAAAATAGTTAGTATTAATCTGCACTTTAATTTGCATGATTTTATAACTGAGTTGCAATAGTAAATATTAAATTTTCATTTTAAAATATATTTTACAAAAAAAAAATTATTTAAATAAATAAAAGAAGTTCCTACTTTAGTGAAATTTTGCCAGCGAATTCAAAGAAAAACTTTTTAATTTTTTTTTGCTATTAGTTTTTTTATAACTGAAATAAATACGTTCCATTAAAAAATAAATCATATTAAATATTAAATTTTTAAATAATAACAAATATATAATTTATAAAAATTTTATTTAAAACTAAATATTAGAAAGTTATCGACTACAGATACGAAGTTTTTAATATAAAAAATTTGAGATGCTTTGATTGGGTCCAAATTTAATACCGAAAACCTTAATACTTACTATGCTAAGGTAACCGAAATTCCTTCTCATTAAGTTGCATATATTAATTTCTTAATTATTATTTATGTAAAAAGAAATATTTAAATAAGGGCCTGAAAGACTTTAGTACTTTTTGCTAAACAATTAAATTTATTTTAATGAAAATAAAATTTTTCTTATATTTTTCTGTTATATTTTTGAACTAATTGAACTTTCCAACTCTTTATTCCTGTCAAAGTCACATTACAAAAACAAAAATAAGTATTTAATAAATAATTAAATCATTTATGCAATTTCAAACAAATGTAATTTCTTACTTAGTGTAAAAGTCTTGCGTATAAAATAAAAACAAAATCGAGAAACGTTAATATTACATATAAATAAAAAATATTTTACAAACTACTATTTCAATGTTTTTGTGTAAATATATATATTATATATATTAAATGTTTAAAAGCAGCTAAAAATAATAATAAAAAATTAATAAAAATATCACACTCGACTTAAAGCAAAATATCACTTTTTAGTAGCAAAAAAAAAAAAAAAATTAAACCATTTTCGCATTATAAAATAAATTTAAAACTATGCTAAACACTAATTGAAAAACAAAAATTAATTTTAAATTAAAACATTTTGCTTAAATGAAATGTAAAAAATGAATTCGGAAATGGTAACTAATTTTAATAGATCAACAAAAAAAAACAAAAAAAAACATTATTGAAACCGTAAAAAATGCAGTAAAAATATCTTAATTAAAATTTACTTATAACTTAGCATTACAAACAAAAAAAAAAGAGAAATTATTGTATTTGTTACGTTATAAATTTCAATGCTAATTAAACATAAATTTTAATAACATATAGTTTTAATTTAAAAAAATTTAATTTAAAAATTAACGAACACAGAACAAATGTTTAAAATTTTTTTAAATACGCTCAATTATTTTTTAACACAATTTTTAATTTCTTATATGTTTAAGTGAAACTTATTTTTTTAAGTGCATTCATACTATAATTTATTAATAATTTAATTATTAATAAATATACGATATACATAAATATTTTTATTAATTAATTGTTAAGTTTTTTTTAATACTTAGTTTAAAAATAATTTACATTAAAGATTTTTATATACACAAAATATTAAATAATTTTTGTTGAAAAGGCAGTTATTATAAATGTTAAGTTATACACAATTAGTTATATATTAATATACATATAAAAGCACATACATATATGTAATATTAAATGTGTTTAATTTTTGTTAAACTCTTCTTCGCTTAAATAATTTTATACAATAATTTTTTTTTAATACAATTTCAATAAATATTTAAAAACACTTTTAAATTTATATAATTTTAACTATGTAAACAACGTATTTTATATGTACGTGTATTCGTCGTATTCGCTTAAATATTAATTTTAATTTTATTTTAATCAATTTTCATCAATTTACTTTAAAAAATAATCTACATATAAACATATATACACGATATCATAAAGAAATACTTTATTCTTAAATTATAAAATTTTTTTATATTATAAAAAATCTCCTTTGAAACTTTGTATTTTAAAGAAACAAAACTATTCTCAAAATAAAAATGAAAAAAATATGTTTAAATAATTTATTTTAATTTATTTAAAATACAAGAGAGATCGGATAATAATATAAACAATGGTTACAGGCACCTCGGAGAGGTATACAGATCTAAAGTCAATTATTGCTTAGTCTGATGAAGTGATAAACAATAATCCAGTCAATGCGTAGAGTGGAGTTTTGAAAAAAAAACGCGTGTCATATAACGATATGATTTACCAGATTTTCATATGATAAATAGGTTAGTCAAGTGGAAGGGAGATCGAAGAATCTACCTTAATTAACCAAAAAAGTGAGTTTAATTCTATATTCTTCATAAGATTGGGTAGAAGTCTGACATTTTAAAATCAGCCAAACTCATAAATCAATGCATGATTTGATTAATTTTAATATCGTATATATCATAGAGTGAATTACGGAATGAGTCACTAGTAAGCTTAAACCTTAATCTAAATAAGTATGAGCGGCATGATAAGTATGGAACATATATTTTACTATCTGCTCCTCTTGCTCCGGTAAACACAATAGGCATGAATATAACATGGTAACCACAGCCCTCGGCTTTATTTCAACTTATACGTCAATGTATCATAAGAAACTATATTATCTTAGATGCCTACAACTTTTTCTTGAGGATTAAGTTTTATATTTAGAGTATGTAGGTCTTATCACAGTTGAGTTCTACTTAAAAAGTATTAGACAAATTCCTATTAGTCTGTTCCAAGTAATACTGATGTGGTGGTTCTATCGAAAAAGCATCAAGACTCGCTATCTTATAGGCATGATCGATACTCACTATGTTTGCATGCCCAGGAATACAAATCAGAGCCTTTTGTCAGAAGAAAATGAAATCAATTTTGAAACTAAATTTTTTTAAAGTCTTAAGCAACGAATAAAAGGAGTAAAAAGGTGCAAAAAGGTGAAGGTGGAGCTATGACTTACGTAAAACTTAAGAATATGTACTTGAAGACACCTTCAATAACAGAATAATTCTACTGTTCATTAAACGTTTATAAAATGGTTGACCATGGCTGTCGTATATTAGGCATTTTAGGGATTTACTTTCGGAAATTGTTTATTTATTGTAAGAATGTCTTAAACTTTATTAAAAGTTCGAAATGATTTTAAACTCACCAAGATTGAGACAAAAAGATAGAGTTGTTATTGAGCTTAACGTAATTAACTAACATTACCAACCATCTTCATCGCCTGAGATTGTTTGAAATTTTTTTTTACCCCAAATACCATACTATATAATACAGTATATTATATTTTTTATTATTATTTTTTTATTATTATTATTATTACTTATCAAAAATTGTACAGTACAAATACAAAGGAACCTGAGATTGTTTGAAATTTTTTTTTACCCCAAATACCATACTATAATACAGTATATTATATTTTTTATTATTATTTTTTTATTATTATTATTATTACTTATCAAAAATTGTACAGTACAAATACAAAGGAACCTGAGATTGTTTGAAATTTTTTTTTATCCCAAATACCATACTATAATACAGTACATTATATTTTTTATTATTATTTTTTTATTATTATTATTATTACTTATCAAAAATTGTACAGTACAAATACAAAGGAACCTGAGATTGTTTGAAATTTTTTTTTATCCCAAATACCATACTATAATACAGTACATTATATTTTTTATTATTATTTTTTTATTATTATTATTATTACTTATCAAAAATTGTACAGTACAAATACAAAGGAACCTAATTATATGACATTTCTGTAGGTAATTAACTAACGGACCTATTCTGTGCACTTGACAGATTTGTCAAATTCTTTAATAATATTTTTGATTTTTATAAAGCAGAAAGCTTTTTGGTATTCTGGACACATCTTGACAAATTTCAAAGCTCAAGTACCTAATGATTCTCACCACACTATGGTGTAAAGTGTTTTGTATAGAAAACTGTTCGTATTTGTTCGTAACTGTTCGTAAAAAATGCTTGTAAAGAGCACATATTTTAAGTTGCCAAAACCATTTTTCATGCATTCAGATAACAATAAAGAATATGCTTGTAAAGAACATATATTTTAGTTAGCAAAATTTGTCATGCATGCAAAAAATAAAAAATGCTTGAAAAGAGCATATTTTTATAGTTGTTAACAGCATTTGTAGTATTGACAATAAGGAAAACAGCTTTTTATTTATGTCACTGAATACCAAAACCTTTACAGCAGTCAATTTTGACAAGTGTCAATGTTTGACAATTTTATAAAGTGCACAGAATAGGTTCATAAGTCTATATAATAGACTCATATATGTTCTATATAATAGAAAACAATAGAAACTGACATAGTTCTGTGCTCTCAATGCAGTGCTAGCCAAGCATAACCATAACAGAAAAGAAAAAATGGAGCTCTTCAGACTGTCATTCATATTGATTTGTTAATACTTAATTTATTTTAATAATTTATATCCCAATAGATTTTATTTGAACTTTCTTAAGTAAAAGTACGTGTAGACTCTACATTGTAAAAAATATGTAAAAAATTTATTAAAAAATACAATGATTTCGCTTTCTCACCAAAGACTGCCAAAATATTTATATCTCTACACGCATGAGGTTCAAAAATGTGCTAAGCGTGGTGAAAAATGTTGGAAACGAAACGAAAACAGTTTGAAAATCATAGACCATAGACGCTAATTAAAGATATATGTGTATTATATCATTTTCCACTATATAAATATCAAAATACCCAGCAGTTTATAGTGGCTGATGGGTATTTAATGTATATTTAATGTATAATATTAATTTAATTATCATTTTAAAATAAATATATGTATATATATTCTTTGGTTATACTTTTGGATGCTATTTGACAGCGATAACGATTAACCTACAAAATTAAATTGATTTTACCACTCAATTATATTGATTCCCCACACCTCTTCTACTCCAAAAAAGTTTCACTGCAATGATACTTTTAATTATTTTTAGGTATCAATTAAGCTTCGATGGTTTTCCTATGACTTGTAATGCACAAAAATGCATTCACTTGGTGCAGTAGTTGCCTTGATGGTTGCTTTCAAAGTATCGATTCGTTATCGCTGCTGCATCGATTTTTTCGCTTGCTTGGTACTTTTGTTGCATATTCTTAGTTTAAGTGCTTGTGTGATTTATATGGTGACGATTTCCAACCAATATTTGCGCTCAATATTTTCTAGATTTGGAGATATTCTAAAATGAATCATATATAACCATATACATTTGGCCACGTTTTATCTTACAACTTTTGCCTATAATTATCATCACTTATTTTCTTCTACACACGATAACCTTTTGTCCTACAACTTTCACTTATAATTCTCATCAATTTATTCCTTATATTTCTATATAAATTCATTTTATAAGTTAGTGTAGTGTTTTATTTTAATATTAGTAAGTTCTTATTTCTACATGTGGTATAAAGTAAGGCATTTCAACGCTATATGTATTGGAATAAAGTATTAAATATACAAATCCTCAATATGGCAAGAAAAGTATATATTTGTATTGAAATATCCCTAAGTCAAAATTCCATGGGAGAGAAGACAGTATTTACGAAAGAACGTTCTTGGGTGGGTATGCCGATCGCACCTTTTCACAGGTACGATCTAATAGTTATTAGCACTGACGAGAGAGCTCATATCCATTTTTTGTTTTTCGTTTCAGAAATGTTTATTCAATATCTTTAGTGTATAAGCTTAAAAGTCATTGCTTGTTTTAATAAAGCAGTAAAGTGGTTCAATAGAATAGCTAGATGCATTTAACGCAATTAGTTTACAATAAGTCTCGTCTTTTTACGAAATGGGTTGCTACATTAATCAAAGAATAGCAATACTGAACTTCAGTTTTCTTAGTAGATTCAAATTTCTAACGTTAGATTATAACACTGCAGTCTTCACAGATATAAACAATCTTATGGCATTTCTTGTAATTAATGTGTCAATACATTCTCATTACTGGGTTTGATAAATTAGACACTTAATTATTGTAACTAGTTTTTTATCGCTTAATTAAGTATATTAAAATATATAATTTTGAATGTTGTCTTTTTCTAAACCAATAGCTAAAATTCTTTCACAAAGACTCCCAAGAAGTATTGGTGGTTGGTGAAGTGGGTGAATTCCTATACAAAAATTCTTTACGTCTTTCATTTTCTGAAAACATCAAACTTCAGATCTTCTGATGACACCCTGCATAGATATTGTATTTTTCTAAACCAATAGCTGAAATTCTTTCGCAAAGATTCCCAAGAACTATTGGTGGTTAGTGAAGTGGGTGAATTCCTATACAAAAATTGCTTACGTCTTTCATTTTCTGAAAACATCAAACTTCAGATCTTTTAATAATGTCCTTCATAGACTTCAATTATAAGCTGTATAAAAAATTCTATATAATACATAATATAATAAGATTCAAAGAACTAAATTTTTTTTTTAAATTTTTTATTTATATATTTTCAATTTAAATAATGTAACATCGTTTTATTCTCAAAACAAAGAACTATTTTATATTGTTTAGTTGTAATATTATTTATTTATTATTTTATTAATAAATAAAGTTTCAATATTCATTCTCATTTATTCCTCATCTTTATAATTATTTTTTCATATATTTAAATTATCATGCTAAATATAGTTGTTGTTGTTGTTGTTTTACTATTGTATATAATTATTATTATAATATTTTATATTAATAATAATTTAATTTTAAATTATGCTAATACATATGCAATTTTTTCATTTCTTAGATATTGTATATAATGATTTTTTAATTTTATATATATTATATATGCTTGTTTTCAATATTTTTTGTTTTTTGGTTTTTTTTTTTTGGTATTATATTTGTTTTGTAAATATTTTATGTAAAACGAATTAATGACTATAATAATTTACCTTTTAAATTATTTTTATTTAATATTGTGGCAGTGGTTAACCAGAGTATCTTCGGTTTATGTTTGTTGTTAATTAGATATTTTTTGTTTTTTTAATAACTTTTTGTTATAATAAAAATCAATTAATTATAATCATTTTTAAAGTATTAATTTCTGTACTTTTTGTGAATTTTTTTGTGGCTTATTTAAAATTTAAAATAAAGTAAAATTTGCTGTCTTGTCTCCGTTTACTTTGTACGACATATATATGTTTTATTAAATAATTGAAATGAAATTTATGAAAATGTTGAAAAAATAGTTTATTAATTACGAAAAAAATTTAAATTTTTATTGTTGTTGTATTGTATTTTTATAAGAAGTTTTAATGTAGTTTAGTTTTAGAATGACTTCGATTTAGAGCTTAAATAATTTATTTTTTGCTATGCATTAAGTAATTTGCTACTCGATACTTTAATATTTTCTTTAATAATTGTACGCTAACAATGATTTGCTATTTCTTTTATATAAGAATTTTCTCTAGATTTTTTTAGTTTGTTAATATTAATTTACTATTAAAATTGCTATTCTTCATTATGAAAAGTTTTGCATATAGTGTTTACTTTTTAAATAATTTTTTTATTAGGTGGAAATGCATGACGTTTAAAATAAATATGAAAGTTATAAGATTATTTTTAAGTACATAAAATATTAAAAAAAAAATAAAATATTTTTGATATAAATATAAAATAACTTAAGTAATTATATAAATTAAAAATCATTCTTAAGAATTTCTTGTGTTTTATTAAAAAACATAAATTATAAACATAATAACAAAATTAAAAAATTACAATAGTAGCATATAAAAATTATTATAATTAAATAATTAATTTAAATTAATAATTAAAAAATATTTCTAGAAATAAAAAATTCTGTGCGCTCAAATAATGTTGATCATATAAAAATTTTTTATATGGATTATATATAGAGGAGTCTAAATTTAATACAGCATTGACACGACAATGCTTAAGTTATAAGCACAGAGATGTCTTAAGTTGGCATTCACATGGCATTTTAGCTGAAAATTCTGGAATCAGTAGTTTGAGAGAAACGTGTGTTTTGTTTAGGCCAGAGAGATATTTGCGAGTCTTAATTTACGAATCTCACATCTTCTTCATTCCATGGTTTTCCCAGGGGAACATTAAGCCAACTTTTCCAACTGTCACGATGGCTTGGATTTCTTTCTCTAGTGTTCGCTTCCACGTTTGATGGGCCTACCACGTCTTCTGCTTCCTTGTGAATGCCACGTTAGTGCTTCTTTGCAGATTTCGTTTGGTGATTTCCTCAATGTGTGCTCGATCCATTGCCATTTACGCTTTCACTTAACTATTAATAAATATTCCTCCAAACCTAACTCTGAGCACACAAAACAGTTTACATAAAAATTATAAAATTCAAATTAAAATATAAAATACGAATAATTTAATATAATATATAACAAAGACTCCACACAAAAATAATTTTTTAAAAAATAAAAAATTAAACTATCAAAATAATAAAATAAATAAAAACTGTAATAAGAATGATAAAAATAAATTTAAAAATAAATATTAATAAAAGTAAAATATTATGTATATTATATTACAAATAATAAAATAAATAAAATAATACAAATAATTTAAAAATAAAATAAAAATAAAAAAATTAAATAAAAAATAAAACAAAAATGAAATAACAATTGTATATAAATAAACTAATAATAAAATTAACTAATTTATATAATTAACTAATTTTATTAATTAAAAATGCAATTAAAATAAAAAAGTATGTATTCATAAATAAATAAATAAATTAATATAAAAATTATATGATAATACTATTACTTTTTTATGAGTAAATAAATTAATAGTAGAATATATACTTTTTAAATTTCATTATATCAAAAAAAAAAATCCTCCAAAACTTTATACTTTATAACTCCATCTCTTACTAACATAGGTGCATTCTTGGAAAATTTTCTACATCCTGGCGACAGATATGAAACTCTAACGATTTTGTTGATCAGTTCGAATCAGTCTTTAATTAACTTGCATTGGGATTGTGCTGTGATTTCTTGCTTGATTCCTGTTTAAATTCATTGGTTACAATTTAAAAAAAAAATTAATAATTGCAATAAAAAGTATGATTTATGGGCTTAAAATATAAATTAAAAAACGATATTTTTGAAATGTTTAAAAT
>NC_051847.1:186654576-186685358 GCF_002237135.1 Teleopsis dalmanni | reverse complement strand
TATAGAGCTGAAAGTCTAAACATGAATACATATGACTTGATACATTTTTATAAATAATAATAAAACAAATTGATTCCCAAGTAATTTTCGCAATATTAATGAATTACAAAGTAGTTTAAACCAGTTTGCTGGTTTAACTCACTTCACAGGGCCTGAAACTTTTGTTGATATCCACCAGATAGTCTACATTGTTACTTAGAAATCTTTTACATAAATTATGTATTTTCGGAAACAATAACAAATGTAAACAATTGAGTCAACAAAAAAAAATTTTAACAATTTCTCAGTTTTAATTAAACTATCTCTGGTTTGTAAGTAAATATTAAATTAATATTCACCTTTTAAAGATGAGATAAAAAAAAACTCATTTAACAAAATATTTTATTTGATTTTAAAAAGTCTTAGTTTGCAAGCTTACCTGAGTAGACCCTCTCCAATGAAGCTTCCAGTTAACTATTGTCCCATCTGTTCCATCTCATCCGTTTAAAGATGAGATAAAAGGATATTGATATTCTATAAAAATATTTCTGTTAATTCATTGAACAGAATTATATTTTATTTGATTTCGAAAAGTCTCAGTTTGTAAGCTGAGTAGACTCTCTCCAATGAAGCTCATAGTTAACTATTGTCCCATCTGATTTATCTCATCCTTTTAAAGATGAGATAAAAATATTTTGACAACTGGATATTCTATAAAAATATTTTTGTTGAATCATTGTAAGCTTACCTCAGGAGACCCTCTCCAATGAAGCTCACAGTTAACTATTGTCCTATCTGATTCATCTCATTCTTTTAAAGATGAGATAAAAGGACATTGACAACTCGAAATACTATAAAAACATTTGTGTTGATTCATTGAACAGAATGATATATTATTTGATTTTAAAAAGTCTCAGTTTGTAAGCTGGGGAGACTCTCTCCAATGACGCTCACAGTTAACTATTGTCCTATCTGATCCGTCTCATCCTTTCAAAGATGAGATAAAAGAATATTGACAACTGAAAATACGATAAAAACATTTATGTTAATGTATTAAACAGAATGATATTTGATTTGATTTGGAAAGGTCTTAGTTTGTAAGCTTAAATCAGAAGACTCTTCCAATCAAGTTTACAGTTCACTATTGTCCCATTTTATATTAATGAATATTATTAAAAAAAGAAATTTTATGAAGAAAATAGTTAAATTTTCAAATTTATAATATTGTGAAGCTGAGATCAATTTTGTATTTAAATTAGTAAATAATTAATCAAGTCTTATTCGTGATTTCTTTCAGTTCTAAAAAAATTGAATAACAAATATGTAACAACTCAAATTGTTATTAATCATGTTATTATTTCAATTTTAATATATTTTTTAAATAAAATTATGAGTAAATAAAAATGTGATTAATAAAATAGTAATAAACATTTTGTCAACGAAAATAGTAACAAATACATAAATTAAATATAATATTCACTTAAAAAAAATATAAAAAATTGTTTAAAGTAAAAATGTATTTGAGTTAATCTATTTGATATAGAAATCATACAATTTTAGTTAAAAACAGCAATTCTTATTTATTTTATTTATATAAATTAATATATTTAATAATCAATATAATTAAAGATATTATATTTATTAATATAAATTACTGATAATTTTTTTTTAAATAAAAGAAATTATGATTGAAAATATTATTAATTATATTATATTATTAATTATATTATATTTTATATGAAAAAAATTATAGTATATATTTAACTTATAACTTTACAGAAATTATGTTATTTAAGTTAAAATATTGTCTATTTAATACATATATATAATTTTTTTCTTATAATTTACAACTTATATGTTCTTTTCAAAATTAATTTTTCAAATTTAAAATATTTTTAAAATTTCATAAATTTATTTAAGATAGCTTTAATCGTTGAACGAAATTAACTAAATTGAAAACATAACATATATATTAAAAAGGGTAAAAATAGTTAGCAATTAAATAAAAAATAGTTCGCACTGCAATATATTTACACAAAAAACTAATTACATTATTTATTAATTATTAACAATCAATCAATCACACTGAACAGTTTGTATAGCAAAATGATTAAGAAATATTAGTGTTATATATATATAAATAAATGTGTGTTACATATTCACAATTTATAAAAAAAAATTTCAAAAATAGTTTTTAAGTTAAAATTTTTTAGAAAAAGCATATTCCGGTAAAAAAAGAGTGGCGTAGAAATGTGAAATTAGATATTTCATTAGATTTTTGTTATAGATACATTGACTAGAAAAACAATTATTAATTTAATTTATTTTGTATTTTAATATAATTGCCTGCATCGTTCCACAGAAGGCTTAAAGGCTTATAATAAATTTTATTAAAAAATAATATTTTATATCAAGCGAGAGAATATGCAAACTATCGAAGAGAAAGTGGGGAAATCAGTTTACAGAGAAGTGGTTAATACTATTAAGCTATGCAAACTTTATAAATTAATTAAACTAATGGCATAATTACCTAGAAAAATAAATGAAGTGATGAGATTCTCGTGTTAATTTTCTACAAAATCCTGATATTATATATCAGTACATATATATAAATATATATATCATATAAAATATTCTTAAAATATATTACTAAGTTACTAGTTCCTCCACGTTATTAAATCTTTCAATGACTATAATGACACTTTTATTTTATTTCACTTAATATGTAATATAAGTGTAAAGATCAATACTTCCAGTAGATCTCGTTCCTAAATGGCTGCTAAACCATGGGTGATGATCTGATTGTACTTGGTTTCGTATGTTTTGTCGTTTAGATCAGCACAGAAAAGTAAATAAAGTAAATAAAGAAATCCCATATTGTCTCTAAACTATATCTGCTAAAATAAGTTTAGAAAAGGTTGTAATTATAGAAATGAAATATTGTATTTTCAGAAGATCTATCTTCGATCTTCATTTGATATCTTTTCCTATCAAATCCAGTTTACAAAATATGGTTTTAGAAATCTCAACCTGTACTCTTAGCATATGTAGGCCCTTTTTGTACTTGATGGGGTATTATCTGTCATTAATAACAGTATAGAAGAACTAGAAATTATATAAAACTTATGTCAGAGCAAAGGACTTCCTAGTCTAGTTCCTCATTTTAAGTTAACTTTAAAATTAATTTTAGTGTTAACTCACAAATAAGTAAATAAATAAATCTTATGATATATTCTTACAAGATCTATGTTTGTCATAGTTATTCAACCATACATGATCATCTTACTCTTTTTGGAGTATTATCTTCTGTCAAATTGAGCTTAGAAAACGTAGTATACATAGGATCATAGATTTTTATCTTCTTATTAACTACCACAAAGAGTTTTAAAAGAAGTGAAATGAATGATACATCTATTCATTGTAACATATATTTCTCATATGCAATACAAGACTTCAATGTATATATTTTATACAATTTTTTCTTTCCATTACCTTAATGGTAATGTCTTCATTTGGTACTTTTGGTGAATAATTAGAACTTATATACATATCTCTTGGGATTTTGTTGAACCTATATCATAGGCATGTTTACAATTCTCTTATCTAAAGAAATTATTTTTTAAATTATTTTAATATAAAGAGAGTTACTGTGTTTTCTTAGAGCGAAGGATTTAAATGAAGATAAAGTTCTCTGGGTGCAAAAAAGAAAATATATTATGACTGAGAAACTTTTAATTATTTTCAATATTAATAAAGATTACATATAGGGTGTCAAAAGTATTTTAAATGAAATAAAATTTTAGTTAAAAAGTTTCAATATTTTTGCACTAAACAAAATTTCTTATTAAAAAATTTTTAATATCTCTAAGTTTAAAAGTCGAAAGTATTTTTTATATCTATCTAATATACAAACTTCATTCTTGAAACCATCACTATCTCTAAAACGGTTTCCCTTCGTTTAGTTAGTACTAACTCGTATCGCGGTCTCTTCGTTTACGTTTCTACATTTCATGTCGCTTGCAATGGATATTTTTCAGGTTCTTTAGTTATTTCTGTTACTTTCACAACAGTTGTTTCAAATATATTTATATATTAAAAAATTTTTAATATTTAATAATTATATAAATATTTTAATAGTTTTTACAAAATATAACATATCTTTGTCATGAGCTTAAGTATGTATAAAAATTTTTGAAAATATCTAAACTTCGAGAAACGTTATATAGCTTATTCCAATATAAAATAAATTGCAAACATTCAACCAATCAACAGTATTTTTTTAAATTTATATAAGCCTTTAAAAATATAGCGAATTTTATTAATTTTGGCGATGCAGTTTGAAAAGGTTAAATGAAAGATATATACATATATAGAAGATTTTCGTTTAAATCAATAATTTTAAAGTTCTGTACCTTCTACCAAATCTTATACAGTTGCATTGCATTTGAGAGTCTGTTGAAATAAATTCATTATATATAAAATTCTATTAATTTTTATATTTATTTTATATTTATTCTATTTATAAAAAATATATAACAATTAGAGTGTTTGTGTAGTTTTGATACTTTGATGTCCATTTTAATTTTATCTAGATATTTAAAAAATTGTTGTATGCTACCAAAAGTTAAAAATATTCTGGGCTTTGCTTCAAAATTAATAAAAATTGAAAAAAAAAAACAAACAAAAAGTAAATATAAAAAATAATATTTTAAAATATTATTGAAAAATATCACTGTGTCATATCGTACGTTTATATAATAATATAATATTAATATATATATATATACTTTAAAATAAAATTTATAAATGATAAAAATTTGATTACATTTGAACTATATACATTAAAAATTATGAAACTACAATAAACATATTAATTAATTGAATTGTGAGGATATGTATTATTTAGAGCGAAAAACAAGTATTTAATATGGAAGAAATTATATGTTGAAATTAATACGGAATGGAAGAAGAAGAAAAATTATATTTAGAAAAAAATAAATATTAAAACCAAATATAAAAATATATATTAATAGTAAAATGTGTGCACAATATCAATAAAATATATTTATATATTATTATTAATAAATAATTAAAGTGAAATAAAATAAAAATGTTTGTTAGCAGAAAAAAAAAAATATCTAAATTAATAAAAAATTAATAAAAAAATGTGAAACACAAATTGAAACGAATTCAACGTTGAGCAAAAACAATAATTAATGTAATGACAATGCATATAAGCAAAAGTTAAGCAAATTATTTAAGTTTGAACAAATTATACAAAATTAATTAAATAATTAATTATGAATTTTAAACTAAATATGACGCATAAAAACTAAAGGTAAGCATACACAAAATTAAATAAAATAAAATGCAAAAAATTTCTTAAATAAATGCTAAACTAAATTTTGTTTATACATTATAAACTCTAATGTATACTATTGAGTTAAATATTTTAATGAATTAATTTATTTGTTTATATTTAAAATATTATTTTCTAAGTTCATAATAGTTTATCATATAAGATTTTATTTTTTCTTTTTTTTGCATTGTTGTTGTTTGGACAATTAAAGCAAAAGTAAACACTATAGTATATGTTCAATACAAAAACAACAAAGTTACTGTAAAGTAATAAAATAATTTATAAAATTAAATAAAAACAATAAGTTATATATAAATGAATATATGAATTTACTTATTTAATGTGCCTGAACTATGTTTTCAATAAAAATAAACTATAACTAATATTTTGTTACAATATATAATATGTGAATATTTGGTTTTTAATATATTTTTAAATTTTTAAAAAGCAAGGTCGATATTAAATTTAATTTAGAATATCTTATTTTTTAGAAATAAAATATTTAAAATTTTTTTTTTTATAATTTATACTGATTCATTTACCTGTTATAGTGTGTTGTTAAAAAATTTAATCATAACAAATCGGTTTAAATCAGCGAATTAATACTTTATATATATATGCTATATATTTATGCTATATATATATGCTATATATACATGCTATATATATATGATATTTATATATATGCTATATATCTGTGCTACATATATATGCTATATATATTCCATATATATATGCTACACTTATATGCTATATATATTTAGCATAATTTCATGAAATCACATAAATGATTTTTCTTCTATAAAGAATAATTTTGGATTAAAATTTTTATACAAATTTATATAAACATAAATATGTTTTTTTATATGAAAACAATTCAGTTTAAAATATTTATTCTGAAGTTTTTGTTTGACATGTTAATTCATCTTTTCTTGAAGTAAAAAATTTATAAAACTTTAAGTTTTAAATTTGATAACAAAATATATTAATTTTTTAAATTGATGTTATAAAGTATTCAAATTTTTCTAATATATGCAATTTGACTTAACTTGTCTGAAAAATTATTGTATATAAATAAATTGTACTATAATTTAATTTTTGGTTTTTTGAAAAATTTTTGGTATTAATTAAAAATTGTAATTTTATATGTGAAGATATCATAAAAATTTTTAAAATAATTAAAAAATTATTATTTATTTCAACAAAGATAAACTAATTTGAACACTTTTTTCTGTATTCGATTCGCTAAACTGGTACTGACCGGCGAATGAAACAACATCTTAAGTTTTTGTCCATGCTTTCTAAATTATAATATAGAAATCAGCAAATTCTTTTAATAAACAACTGTGGGTGATATATGCGTATATGATTAATAATATACTAATAAAGTATGTTCATCAATCATACCAAACTTATGTGTAATAAGCATTTAATAAGTAAACATGTTATATGAGTTAGCTTCTTAACTAAGCGATTATAATATCGAGTCTTAATGCCTAACTATGATGGCTTAGTTGTTTTGATATGCCTAAGCCCGGTGAGTTGAGTTCTAGGACTCCAATTATGCAAATTTAGATTTGCATGATTGAGTTTAAATTCACGATGAACAGTAAGCTCAACTTGATTAAAACTTGACTATCCGAGTTAAAATTCGCCTTACAAAATTGAAACCTCTCCACACAAATAAAAATTTGCTTGCTTAACCAAGTTAGAATTTGCCTAATCAAAACTTGACTGGCCGAATTAAAATTCGCCTAATAGAATTAAAACTTTTTTTTAATAAAATGAAATTCTGGACGAGGCAAAATTGTAAATCGAAAACAACAATTAATAATATTTAATTTAACAATTTCACAAATATTTAAAAAAAAACTATTAAATGCTTTTAAAAACAATAAATTTTTTTAACCATTAACTTAATTTCTTTATTTTTTACGGCCTGGAAAATTTATTTTTATAAAAATTTTTTAATTAATTTTATTATAAAATATATATAGTTAAGCTTATATGAAAAGTATGGAGACCAAATGCTCAGGGCTTTTAAAATATCACAAAATTCATTTAAAATAAAAATTAAACAAACTTCGAAAAACTATCACAAATTATTCAGAACTTATCCTGTTACTCAACTAATTCGCAAAAATTATCTAAAAGATTTTAAACATTTCAAAAATATCGTTTTTTAATTTATATTTTAAGCCCATAAATCATACTTTTTATTGCAATTATTAATTTTTTTTTTAAATTGTAACCAATGAATTTAAACAGGAATCAAGCAAGAAATCACAGCACAATCCCAATGCAAGTTAATTAAAGACTGATTCGAACTGATCAACAAAATCGTTAGAGTTTCATATCTGTCGCCAGGATGTAGAAAATTTTCCAAGAATGCACCTATGTTAGTAAGAGATGGAGTTATAAAGTATAAAGTTTTGGAGGATTTTTTTTTTTGATATAATGAAATTTAAAAAGTATATATTCTACTATTAATTTATTTACTCATAAAAAAGTAATAGTATTATCATATAATTTTTATATTAATTTATTTATTTATTTATGAATACATACTTTTTTATTTTAATTGCATTTTTAATTAATAAAATTAGTTAATTATATAAATTAGTTAATTTTATTATTAGTTTATTTATATACAATTGTTATTTCATTTTTGTTTTATTTTTTATTTAATTTTTTTATTTTTATTTTATTTTTAAATTATTTGTATTATTTTATTTATTTTATTATTTGTAATATAATATACATAATATTTTACTTTTATTAATATTTATTTTTAAATTTATTTTTATCATTCTTATTACAGTTTTTATTTATTTTATTATTTTGATAGTTTAATTTTTTATTTTTTAAAAAATTATTTTTGTGTGGAGTCTTTGTTATATATTATATTAAATTATTCGTATTTTATATTTTAATTTGAATTTTATAATTTTTATGTAAACTGTTTTGTGTGCTCAGAGTTAGGTTTGGAGGAATATTTATTAATAGTTAAGTGAAAGCGTAAATGGCAATGGATCGAGCACACATTGAGGAAATCACCAAACGAAATCTGCAAAGAAGCACTAACGTGGCATTCACAAGGAAGCAGAAGACGTGGTAGGCCCATCAAACGTGGAAGCGAACACTAGAGAAAGAAATCCAAGCCATCGTGACAGTTGGAAAAGTTGGCTTAATGTTCCCCTGGGAAAACCATGGAATGAAGAAGATGTGAGATTCGTAAATTAAGACTCGCAAATATCTCTCTGGCCTAAACAAAACACACGTTTCTCTCAAACTACTGATTCCAGAATTTTCAGCTAAAATGCCATGTGAATGCCAACTTAAGACATCTCTGTGCTTATAACTTAAGCATTGTCGTGTCAATGCTGTATTAAATTTAGACTCCTCTATATATAATCCATATAAAAAATTTTTATATGATCAACATTATTTGAGCGCACAGAATTTTTTATTTCTAGAAATATTTTTTAATTATTAATTTAAATTAATTATTTAATTATAATAATTTTTATATGCTACTATTGTAATTTTTTAATTTTGTTATTATGTTTATAATTTATGTTTTTTAATAAAACACAAGAAATTCTTAAGAATGATTTTTAATTTATATAATTACTTAAGTTATTTTATATTTATATCAAAAATATTTTATTTTTTTTTTAATATTTTATGTACTTAAAAATAATCTTATAACTTTCATATTTATTTTAAACGTCATGCATTTCCACCTAATAAAAAAATTATTTAAAAAGTAAACACTATATGCAAAACTTTTCATAATGAAGAATAGCAATTTTAATAGTAAATTAATATTAACAAACTAAAAAAATCTAGAGAAAATTCTTATATAAAAGAAATAGCAAATCATTGTTAGCGTACAATTATTAAAGAAAATATTAAAGTATCGAGTAGCAAATTACTTAATGCATAGCAAAAAATAAATTATTTAAGCTCTAAATCGAAGTCATTCTAAAACTAAACTACATTAAAACTTCTTATAAAAATACAATACAACAACAATAAAAATTTAAATTTTTTTCGTTATTAATAAACTATTTTTTCAACATTTTCATAAATTTCATTTCAATTATTTAATAAAACATATATATGTCGTACAAAGTAAACGGAGACAAGACAGCAAATTTTACTTTATTTTAAATTTTAAATAAGCCACAAAAAAATTCACAAAAAGTACAGAAATTAATACTTTAAAAATGATTATAATTAATTGATTTTTATTATAACAAAAAGTTATTAAAAAAACAAAAAATATCTAATTAACAACAAACATAAACCGAAGATACTCTGGTTAACCACTGCCACAATATTAAATAAAAATAATTTAAAAGGTAAATTATTATAGTCATTAATTCGTTTTACATAAAATATTTACAAAACAAATATAATACCAAAAAAAAAAAACCAAAAAACAAAAAATATTGAAAACAAGCATATATAATATATATAAAATTAAAAAATCATTATATACAATATCTAAGAAATGAAAAAATTGCATATGTATTAGCATAATTTAAAATTAAATTATTATTAATATAAAATATTATAATAATAATTATATACAATAGTAAAACAACAACAACAACAACTATATTTAGCATGATAATTTAAATATATGAAAAAATAATTATAAAGATGAGGAATAAATGAGAATGAATATTGAAACTTTATTTATTAATAAAATAATAAATAAATAATATTACAACTAAACAATATAAAATAGTTCTTTGTTTTGAGAATAAAACGATGTTACATTATTTAAATTGAAAATATATAAATAAAAAATTTAAAAAAAAAATTTAGTTCTTTGAATCCTATTATATTATGTATTATATATAATTTTTTATACAGCTTATAATTGAAGTTTATGAAGGACATTATTAAAAGATCTGAAGTTTGATGTTTTCAGAAAATGAAAGACGTAAAGAATTTTTGTATAGGAATTCACACACTTCACTAACCACCAATAGTTCTTGGGAGTCTTTGCGAAAGAATTTTAGCTATTGGTTTAGAAAAATACAATATCTATGAAGGGTGTCATCAGAAGATCTGAAGTTTGATGTTTTCAGAAAATGAAAGACGTAAAGAATTTTTGTATAGGAATTCACCCACTTCACCAACCACCAATACTTCTTGGGAGTCTTTGTGAAAGAATTTTAGCTATTGGTTTAGAAAAAGACAACATTCAAAATTATATATTTTAATATACTTAATTAAGCGATAAAAAACTAGTTACAATAATTAAGTGTCTAATTTATCAAACCCAGTAATGAGAATGTATTGACACATTAATTACAAGAAATGCCATAAGATTGTTTATATCTGTGAAGACTGCGGTGTCATAATCTAGCGCAACCTAACGTTTGCAATTTGAATCTAATGAAAAAACTAGAGTTCAGTATTGCTATTCTTTGATTAATGTAGCAACCCATTTCGTAAAAAGACGAGGCTTATTGTAAACTAATAGCTAGATACATTTAATCTAGCCATTCTACTGAACCACTTTATTGCTTTATTAAAACAAGCAATGACTTTTAAGCTTATACACTAAAGATATCGAATAAACATTTCTGAAACGAAAAACAAAAAATGGATATGAGCTCTCTCGTCAGTGCCAATAACTATTAGAACGTACCTGTGAAAAGGTGCGATCGGCATACCCACCCAAAAAACGTTCTTTCGTAAATACTGTCTTTTCTCCCATGGAATTTTGACTTAGGGATATTGCAATACAAATATATACTTTTCTTCCGATATTGAGGATTTGTGCCATTAACATTTTATTCCAATACTTATCTCAACTTTTCGTAATACATATAGCGTTGAAATGCCTTACTTTATACCACATATAGAAATAAGAACTTACTAATATTAAAATAAAACACTACACTAACTTATAAAATGAGTTTATATAGAAATATAAGGAATAAGTTGATGAGAATTATAAGTGAAAGTTGTAGGATTAAAGGATATCATGTGTAGAAAAACATGAGCTGATGATAATTATAGGCAAAAGTTGTAAGATAAAAGGTAGCCAAATGTATATGGTTATATATGATTAATCTACTGATTGCTTTTTTGTCACGATCCAGCAAAACTCAAGCAGCATGCAACATAAAAATAGAAAATCGTCTCCATATAAATCACACAAGCACTTAAACTAACAATATGCAACGAAAGTACCAAGCAAGCGAAAGAATCGAAGCAGCAGCGATAATGCATCGATACTTTGAAAGCAACCATCAAGGCAACTACTGCACCAAGTGAAGCTTCGGAAAGCTTCGGAAAACCATCGAAGCTTAATTGATACCTAAAAATAATTAAAAGTATCATTGCAGTGATGCTTTTTTCGAGTAGAAGAGGTGTGGGGAATCAATATAATTGAGTGGTAAAATCAATTTAATTTTGTAGGTTAATCGTTATCGCTGCCAAATAGCATCCAAAAGTATAACCAAAGAATATATATACATATATTTATTTTAAAATGATAATTAAATTAATATTATACATTAAATATACATTAAATACCCATCAGCCAGTATAAACTGCTGGGTATTTTGATATTTATATAGTGGAAAATGATATAATACACATATATCTTTAATTAGCGTTTATGGTCTATGATTTTCAAACTGTTTTCGTTTCGTTTCCAACATTTTTCACCACGCTTAGCACATTTTTGAACCTCATGCGTGTAGAGATATAAATATTTTGGCAGTCTTTGGTGAGAAAGCGAAATCATTGTATTTTTTAATAAATTTTTTACATATTTTTTACAGTGTAGAGTCTACACGTACGTTTACTAAAGAAAGTTCAAATAAAATCCATTGGGATATAAATTATTAAAATAAATTAAGTATTAACAAATCAATATAAATGACTTATTTAGAATAATAAAATAATTATAATTTTTGTTAGTTTTTTTTATGGGTTAAAGACAATTACAAAAAATTTCGTTTTATTTCTGGTAAAAATAGTAATTTAAATAAAAAAAACAAAATAAAAGTGTTTGTTTATGGATGCAGTGCTATAAAATAGGTTCAACTTTGCTGGATGTCTGATCATATTGGAGTGAATAGCAATGAGTTTACGGACAACATCACAATGTATAGGTTATCTCTTCAATGCTATGAATTGAACTTTAATTGTGGAATTAGTTGGTCTATAACTAGATCTCTTATAGAAAAATTATACATTGACTGGCTAGCTCGTTAACCGCGAAGCTAAAAATCTGGTTTATGCTTACAACTCTATATTGAGATATCCATATCCAGCAGAACAGAACCAAAGGTGTTGATAAATTATTTCACGAATCATCATGGCTTGAGATACCACCTTTACAAGTTGAGACTGTCTGATGAAAGAAAGTCGAGTCCACCTGAAGATAGAAGAGTTGTTTAGTTATATTCTTTTTGACTGTTCGACTTTGTTTTAGTTGAGATGAAAAATTTTTGACCAGTAGCTTCTATTCTTTTGTGTGATAGACATTTCTTGAGAGATAACAGTCTGAAGAGCTCTATTTTTTCTTTTCTGTTATGGTTATGCTTGGCTAGCACTGATTTGAGAGCACAGAACTATGTCAGTTTCTATTGTTTTCTATTATATAGAACATATATAAGTCTATTATATAGACTTATGGACCTATTCTGTGCACTTTATAAAATTATCAAACATTGACACTTGTCAAAATTGACTGCTGTAAAGGTTTTGGTATTCTGTGACATAAATAAAAAGCTCTTTTCCTTGTTAGTTGTCAATACTGCAAATGCTGTTAACAACTATAAAAATATGCTCTTTTCAAGCATTTTTTATTTTTTGCATGCATGACAAATATTCTTAACTAAAATATACGCTCTTTACAAGCATATTTTTTATTGTTATTTGAATGCATGAAAAATGCTTTTGGCAACTTAAAATATGTGCTCTTTACAAGCATTTTTTACGAACAGTTACGAACAAATACGAACAGTTTTCTATACAAAACACTTTATACCATAGTGTGGTGAGAATCATTAGGTACTTGAGCTTTGAAATTTGTCAAGATGTGTCCAGAATACCAAAAAGCTTTCTGCTTTATAAAAATCAAAAATATTATTAAAGAATTTGACAAATCTGTCAAGTGCACAGAATAGGTCCGTTAGTTAATTACCTACAGAAATGTCATATAATTAGGTTCCTTTGTATTTGTACTGTACAATTTTTGATAAGTAATAATAATAATAATAAAAAAATAATAATAAAAAATATAATGTACTGTATTATAGTATGGTATTTGGGATAAAAAAAAATTTCAAACAATCTCAGGTTCCTTTGTATTTGTACTGTACAATTTTTGATAAGTAATAATAATAATAATAAAAAAATAATAATAAAAAATATAATATACTGTATTATAGTATGGTATTTGGGGTAAAAAAAAATTTCAAACAATCTCAGGTTCCTTTGTATTTGTACTGTACAATTTTTGATAAGTAATAATAATAATAATAAAAAAATAATAATAAAAAATATAATATACTGTATTATATAGTATGGTATTTGGGGTAAAAAAAAATTTCAAACAATCTCAGGCGATGAAGATGGTTGGTAATGTTAGTTAATTACGTTAAGCTCAATAACAACTCTATCTTTTTGTCTCAATCTTGGTGAGTTTAAAATCATTTCGAACTTTTAATAAAGTTTAAGACATTCTTACAATAAATAAACAATTTCCGAAAGTAAATCCCTAAAATGCCTAATATACGACAGCCATGGTCAACCATTTTATAAACGTTTAATGAACAGTAGAATTATTCTGTTATTGAAGGTGTCTTCAAGTACATATTCTTAAGTTTTACGTAAGTCATAGCTCCACCTTCACCTTTTTGCACCTTTTTACTCCTTTTATTCGTTGCTTAAGACTTTAAAAAAATTTAGTTTCAAAATTGATTTCATTTTCTTCTGACAAAAGGCTCTGATTTGTATTCCTGGGCATGCAAACATAGTGAGTATCGATCATGCCTATAAGATAGCGAGTCTTGATGCTTTTTCGATAGAACCACCACATCAGTATTACTTGGAACAGACTAATAGGAATTTGTCTAATACTTTTTAAGTAGAACTCAACTGTGATAAGACCTACATACTCTAAATATAAAACTTAATCCTCAAGAAAAAGTTGTAGGCATCTAAGATAATATAGTTTCTTATGATACATTGACGTATAAGTTGAAATAAAGCCGAGGGCTGTGGTTACCATGTTATATTCATGCCTATTGTGTTTACCGGAGCAAGAGGAGCAGATAGTAAAATATATGTTCCATACTTATCATGCCGCTCATACTTATTTAGATTAAGGTTTAAGCTTACTAGTGACTCATTCCGTAATTCACTCTATGATATATACGATATTAAAATTAATCAAATCATGCATTGATTTATGAGTTTGGCTGATTTTAAAATGTCAGACTTCTACCCAATCTTATGAAGAATATAGAATTAAACTCACTTTTTTGGTTAATTAAGGTAGATTCTTCGATCTCCCTTCCACTTGACTAACCTATTTATCATATGAAAATCTGGTAAATCATATCGTTATATGACACGCGTTTTTTTTTCAAAACTCCACTCTACGCATTGACTGGATTATTGTTTATCACTTCATCAGACTAAGCAATAATTGACTTTAGATCTGTATACCTCTCCGAGGTGCCTGTAACCATTGTTTATATTATTATCCGATCTCTCTTGTATTTTAAATAAATTAAAATAAATTATTTAAACATATTTTTTTCATTTTTATTTTGAGAATAGTTTTGTTTCTTTAAAATACAAAGTTTCAAAGGAGATTTTTTATAATATAAAAAAATTTTATAATTTAAGAATAAAGTATTTCTTTATGATATCGTGTATATATGTTTATATGTAGATTATTTTTTAAAGTAAATTGATGAAAATTGATTAAAATAAAATTAAAATTAATATTTAAGCGAATACGACGAATACACGTACATATAAAATACGTTGTTTACATAGTTAAAATTATATAAATTTAAAAGTGTTTTTAAATATTTATTGAAATTGTATTAAAAAAAAATTATTGTATAAAATTATTTAAGCGAAGAAGAGTTTAACAAAAATTAAACACATTTAATATTACATATATGTATGTGCTTTTATATGTATATTAATATATAACTAATTGTGTATAACTTAACATTTATAATAACTGCCTTTTCAACAAAAATTATTTAATATTTTGTGTATATAAAAATCTTTAATGTAAATTATTTTTAAACTAAGTATTAAAAAAAACTTAACAATTAATTAATAAAAATATTTATGTATATCGTATATTTATTAATAATTAAATTATTAATAAATTATAGTATGAATGCACTTAAAAAAATAAGTTTCACTTAAACATATAAGAAATTAAAAATTGTGTTAAAAAATAATTGAGCGTATTTAAAAAAATTTTAAACATTTGTTCTGTGTTCGTTAATTTTTAAATTAAATTTTTTTAAATTAAAACTATATGTTATTAAAATTTATGTTTAATTAGCATTGAAATTTATAACGTAACAAATACAATAATTTCTCTTTTTTTTTTGTTTGTAATGCTAAGTTATAAGTAAATTTTAATTAAGATATTTTTACTGCATTTTTTACGGTTTCAATAATGTTTTTTTTTGTTTTTTTTTGTTGATCTATTAAAATTAGTTACCATTTCCGAATTCATTTTTTACATTTCATTTAAGCAAAATGTTTTAATTTAAAATTAATTTTTGTTTTTCAATTAGTGTTTAGCATAGTTTTAAATTTATTTTATAATGCGAAAATGGTTTAATTTTTTTTTTTTTTTTGCTACTAAAAAGTGATATTTTGCTTTAAGTCGAGTGTGATATTTTTATTAATTTTTTATTATTATTTTTAGCTGCTTTTAAACATTTAATATATATAATATATATATTTACACAAAAACATTGAAATAGTAGTTTGTAAAATATTTTTTATTTATATGTAATATTAACGTTTCTCGATTTTGTTTTTATTTTATACGCAAGACTTTTACACTAAGTAAGAAATTACATTTGTTTGAAATTGCATAAATGATTTAATTATTTATTAAATACTTATTTTTGTTTTTGTAATGTGACTTTGACAGGAATAAAGAGTTGGAAAGTTCAATTAGTTCAAAAATATAACAGAAAAATATAAGAAAAATTTTATTTTCATTAAAATAAATTTAATTGTTTAGCAAAAAGTACTAAAGTCTTTCAGGCCCTTATTTAAATATTTCTTTTTACATAAATAATAATTAAGAAATTAATATATGCAACTTAATGAGAAGGAATTTCGGTTACCTTAGCATAGTAAGTATTAAGGTTTTCGGTATTAAATTTGGACCCAATCAAAGCATCTCAAATTTTTTATATTAAAAACTTCGTATCTGTAGTCGATAACTTTCTAATAATTAGTTTTAAATAAAATTTTTATAAATTATATATTTGTTATTATTTAAAAATTTAATATTTAATATGATTTATTTTTTAATGGAACGTATTTATTTCAGTTATAAAAAAACTAATAGCAAAAAAAAATTAAAAAGTTTTTCTTTGAATTCGCTGGCAAAATTTCACTAAAGTAGGAACTTCTTTTATTTATTTAAATAATTTTTTTTTTGTAAAATATATTTTAAAATGAAAATTTAATATTTACTATTGCAACTCAGTTATAAAATCATGCAAATTAAAGTGCAGATTAATACTAACTATTTTACTACTTAAAATTTTCTTATTTTTGTTAAAATTTTTTTTTACTCATAAAAGTAATAATTAAAACTTTTTTTATTTAAAGCCCAAAATTATGTGTAAATTACTTATAAAAATTATTTATAAAAATAAATGAACAAAAATTTTAGCTAAATTTAATTTCTATATAATTTATATATATATATATTTTTTTTAGTATAACAAAAATCAATGCAACAACATTTCCAACAATTTTTTCTTCATTTGCTTATTAAAATCTTTTCTTAAAGCTTATAAAAAACAATTTGTTTATTATATTTTTATTTGATTTGTTAAATAAAAACAAGCACAAACTATAATTGAACAATTTTCGACTTAGTTTTTCTGCATAAGTTTTATTTTATATAAGCTTTTTGCAATGCTTTAAATTTATCTTTTATTTGATTTGTGTCTCTCCAAACGAAACTTTTATTTTATTTAAATTTAGTTATTTTTATTTTCATTATTTTATTTTGCTTATTTTCTCTCTTCATATCTTTTATATATATAAAAGAAGCAGTTACCGCAAAACATACCTCTTCTTTCTACTGTTAATTTCTTACTTTCGTCATATGCAATATTCAATATTTAAATTAACTTGCGATTTTACACCTAAAATATTTCAACTACACTTTAACATTTACCAACTATATAATTTCATTTATTATATTTATATTATAATATTACTAACTTAGTTACTTTGCTACACACTAAATATTAAATACTTTCATAATTTATAATAATGTTTTTTTTCTTCTTTTCTTTTATACTTAAAATGATTTACGTTTAACGATTGTTCTTTAATAAGTTTCTTGATTTGTTTTAATGTAACAACCCTGTTTTATGTAATTCATATAATTAAATATGTTTATGCATTTTTATTCCTTTATAACGTATAAATAATCCTTTTAGACATGCTAATGTGTATTGCAAATAAATTGCAATTTTGATTTTAATTAGCTATATGTGGCTGTTTTCTTTTTTTTAATTAAAAGAATATATTTTAGTCAGCTAAATTTTACTAGTTATTTTCGCTAGTCTGACTTCAGTTCATTCTTTAATTTTATAAGTACAGTCATCACTAGTTGAATTTCTTTACTGATAGCTGTATTATAATGTGAGAATTAGTATTGTTGACGTTCTGATGTATTGGACATAACTGAAGTAACTAATTTAAAAGAAATACTAACTTAAAATATTATTTCAATAAAATTTTAAAAAAATATTTAAATAAAATATTTAAAAAAATATTATAATACAATATTTAAAAAAATATTTAAATGAAATATTTAAAAAAATATTTAAATAAAATATTTAAAAAAATATTTCAATAAAATATTTAAAAAAATATTACAATAAAATATTTAAACAGGTATTTCAAAAAGATTTTTAAAAAAAATATTTCAAAATATTTCAATACATTTAAAAAATGTTTTAAAAAAATATTTAAACATAGTATTTTAATAATTTTTCTAATATTTAAAATATATTTAAAAAATTTAAAAAATATTTCAATAAAATATTTAAAGAAGATATTTTAATATATTTATATTAAAAAAAAATGTTTTAATAAATATTTTAAAATATATTATTATAAAATATTTAAAAATATTTCCAAACGATTTTTAAAAAATGCTTTAATAAAATATTTAAAAAGGATATTTTAATAAGTTTTATAAAAAATTAGTTTAATAACATATTTTTGTATATATTTGTATATATATATGTATATATTTACATTTAAACAAATTATATTTTAATAAAATTATAAAATTATATTTTAGTAAAATATAATTTGTCTATATATAAATAATAAATTATAGTTTTTAATTTGTATTTAAATTATCACATTAGCCTGCTCAAATAAATTATTATTTAAAAAAATTATTTAAATAAATATAAAATAAAAAATTTGATTAAATTAAAAAAAAAGCTTTTATTAAATTAAAAATATTTTTTCATTAAATTAAATTAAAATTGTTAATTAAATTAAAAAAAAATTAAATAAAAAATAACATAAATATTTTATTGTACGTCACTTGACAATCAAACATTTTATTTAAAATATATTTACTTTATATATTCTTCAGCATTAATTTTATATATTTATACGTTAATAAGTCATAAATTAGTTAAAATTTTTTTATAATATATATGTTTACATTAATATATGTAATCACATATATTATAAACTAAATTACTGCATATATTTAAAATGAATATTTCTCTTCAATGCATTATGTTTCATGTACATGTATAACTAAAAGATCTTTAATTAATCTTATAGGTCTTAAGTCTTATTTATTTATATTTTTGTTTTTAATATTTAAACTAACACATACTGTTTAAAAATGCTTTGAAAATTTGCATATACAACTAAAATATTTGTGGATGTTACCCAATTTAAAATTTATAATTTATAAGTTTGTTTTGATTTATTTTGTTGCACAAAAAATGTATTTTTTTTTTTGTAAAATAAGTGATTTTTGCTTTTTTTTTTTAATCAATAACTTTCACATTTAGTAGTGGTAAATTCTTTAATTTCAAAAAATTTTATTTTATTTACTTTATATTTTTTATTTTTATTTATAATGATTATTTCATATAATTTTATAAATTTCAATATAATACTTTCAATGTTTTTAACACACTCCCTTTTTATTTTAAATATACAGTGTTAATATTTTGTATATATATATATTTATATATTCTTTTGTAGTATATTTATTTATTTACTGATGTATAAGTTTTGTGTATTTTTTTTTCAAGTTTGCAATATTTTTTATCGTTGGGATAAACATGATTTTATTTTTCAATTATGTTTAATTGGTAATCGCAAAATTTGTTGAGTAAACTGCACTATTATTTCAATATTTGTGTTATTAAGTTTTTGTTTTGAAAAAAAAAAAAAAATACTATTCATATTTTTTTTTATAAATATTTCATTTTAAAATTAATTAATATGTATAATTTTTTTAATTAATTTTTTTTATTTTTTGTTTATATATTTGATTTGTCATTAGTTCATTTTTGCTTTCTTTTGAAGAAATTCAATAGCAGTCCTGTGGGCATTTGTGAAAATTTATGTCAGTTTAGTTTAAGAATATATGTAAATTAAATTGACAAAAAAAATTGAAATAATTACATAAAATTTAGAAGAAAAAAAGAATTTAAAATATTTAGAAAAATTTAACACTGCTTAAGTGCTTAATTAAATTAATTATAAAATAATATAAAAAAATTCAAGAAAGTATAAAACTGACTTTAGCTTTTGGAAATATATTTTCTGACAAAATATTTATTTAAAAAATTGTAATATATAACTCAAATATATATAATTCCTTGCAATTGTTTTATTTCCTTTAATTAAAAAATTTGTTTAACATAAGTCAAATTTTTAACAAAAAAAACTTTTTTAAAGTAAAGAAAACATATGTTTGGTAATTATATACTATTTGATATATTAAAATTCCCTTAGTATGTTTTTTATATTATATTTTAAGCTTTTAAAATGATTTTATATGTATATAGTATTTACTATAATATAGAATATTTTCTGTCAAATAATTTTTATTTTTTAATTTTTTTAGTTTACTTTAACACACTTCCTTTCTTTAATTGTTTGTCATTTATTTTGTTCGTTTTTTTTTTTAATTTATATATTACAATATTCTGCCAAAAAATTAATTCCAGCTTGAGAATTTTTATTTTTTTCAATGTTGCTTTCGTACACGTTTTTATTTTTTGCTAATATTTGCATCACTTTTCTAGTATTCTTTTTTATATTTATTTTACTTAAATTAATAATAAACAATTAATTTACGTTCAAAAAAAATTTTCATATATATATATATTTTGTTCTTTGCGCTTTTTGCCTAGTTTAAAAAGTTTAAATATAAATAATTTTGTATTAAATTTTTAAATTCAAATTTGTATTTCTTTTTTTTTATATTTACTGTAAAAATGTTCAAAAAATCAATATATATTTTTTTTTGGTAATTTTTTTTAAAACGCTCAACATTTCCTTTTTGTCTTATATATTTAAAATATTTTTTGTTTTTCTTATAATTAAAATTTAAAATCGCAAAAATTGTTTAAGTTAAATTTTGTTTTTATCATTTTTATTTTTATTTTTATTTTCATATTTTTTCTAATCTTAATATTAATTTTGTGTTTGTTTGATTAATCAAAAAATTCCTGTTTTCCTTTTCATTGTTTTTAATTAATAATATATTTATAACATTTACAAACACAAAACAACACATTTAAGTGCATATATATACATATACATTGATACACATATACATATATATTAATGATTAAGATTCCCTTTATAAATTAATAAACAAATCACGCAGTTTTATTTGAAAATTAATTTAATTTTAAATTATTTTTCAAATTATTTAATACAAATACAATTTCTACGAATTTTAAATTAAATTTGCATACACTTAGATAATTAATTAATTTTTTATCTTTCATTATTTTATCTTTATCTTATCAGCTGTTATGTAATATATGTATACTTTACTTAATAACTAATTTTATATGTGTATACATAACATTTATCAGCAAATACATATTGAATAATTTTATTTAAAATTAATTTTATTAACGAATTTATTTTTTTAATAATGCTTTTTAAAAACGAAACACAGTTATCTAAAATATGTATGTTCATGTGAGATTATTTTATCTACTCTGATTTATTGTTTTAAAAATAATTATAAATTACAAATAAGCTTATTTGATTGTTACACTGCTTATATATATATATATTATTCATACATACATATATATAATTTTATTTTTTAATTTTTCACAACAAACGCTTAAAACAGTTATATTGAAAAAGTTTAGTTAAACATTTTTTATATTCAATTTGAAAAATTTTAAAAAAAATTGAAATTGGAATTTATTAAACACCAAAAAAAATTTATCAGAAAATAAATTAATTTGAAATTTTTAAATTGGTTTTTTATGGATTTCTGATTTACTGAAATTACTATTTTTACTATTTTTTTCTGAGACTGTCAAATTAATTTAATTTTATTTGTTCTTCTAGTTTAAAATTCTTCTGTTTATTTTATAATCTATTTATTATATATATGTATTAGTTTTTCTATTGAATTTCTCTGCTAATTGTTGTTGTTGTTGTTGTTGACTTTGAATATTTTTTTTGCTGATTTCTGATTTTGGGTGGAAATTGTTGTGCATCTCGATCAGTTCTGCTTATTAAAGTTGATATTTTTTTGTTCTTTTGTTGTTGTTTTTGTTGTTATTTTTGTTATAGTTGTTTTTTTTTTGTTTTTAGTGGTTAAGAAACCGTTCAACTTAAATATTAGATTTCGAGAACGAAACACGTAAGTGATTCGACTCCGATAACTGATGATTGTGCATTTTGATGAGAGCCAAAACAGCTTCCTCAACCGATGCCAACTGCAGTAAAGCCATTTTGCGATCCTTACTGCTGAGTGTAGTAGAGTGCATAAAAAGGTTTACAAAAAAAAAAATGCATTAAAATTAATTATTTTCAAAAAAAAAAAAATGCATTAAAATTAATTATTTTCAAAACAAAAAAATTATTTTAAATAAATTTTCTACTTACGGGAAAAATTTGAAAGCTTTAACTTCAAAGTTGTTAGAGGTAAAAGCGTCCTTGATGTCTTCCTCAGTGCAGGAGGAGCTAAAATTAAATAGAAAATAATTTATATTATATTTTATTATAAAAAAATGAAATAACACTAAGTCAATACTTTATATATGTTTTTTTTAATCTCTCTCTTTCATAATTAAAAATAGTAAACATTAAGTATGTATATATATATTACATATACATAAATTTCTTCCTTATTCATAATAAAATTGTTATGGTTTAATAAAAGAATTAAAATACGATATATTATAATATAGTACATATATATAATATTTTTATTTTTATGGTTGAATAAAAAAGCTATGATATAAACATAAAAAAAAATTAACTAAATTCAAATATAAAAAAGAAGCTATTACTAAATTTAAAGAGATAAATAGCAATAATATTCGTTATAAGTTAATTTAATGTCTTATATTAATTAAAATAAAATTTTTGTTTCTTTCTATTTTAAAGAAAATAAATATTTAAAGTCAAAAATGATATATTTTATTATGACTAGAATTTTTACTAGAACACAACTCGGTGCGTATCTGGGAAATTTCATTAATAATCCCGTTTTAATCAGGCTTTGTGGTCAGATTCGTGTTAATAACATTATGCGTTCCGTGTTTAGACACAAAAACCCAAACCATAACCAATTCTGATCATATCAGCATTTCATGATTTTTTATATACAGCCAAAACAAGACTTTTATTCCGACCACTGATTAGGGTTACAACACAATAAATTATTTTGTCTAAGAATACAAAGATTCAGCTTAAAACACACTTCAAAGGGAAGGGAAGTCTACCTCAAAAGGCATACCCAAGAGAGGGTTTTAACTGTTTAGGGAGATAAATAAATTTACTATTGCGGTGCTGCCTTATGGACTCATGGAAAAATTCATGGAGGCTTTGACCATATGGCATAGATCAAGTAGATGACGAAGGATAGTTCTTCTGGGTTTTAGTAAACCTGCAATTAATGTAGCAAACCTTACCAGAGTACCAACGAATTAATGGGCTTCTGGATTAATCACAAAGCTCGGTATGGGAACTGTTTAGGGATATAAATGAATTTAGCATTGCTGTGATGTCTGATGGACTCACGGATAAATCGCTTACCAGAGTGCTAACGAATTCATGGACTCCTGGATTAATCACAAAGCTCGGTATGTGAACTGTTTAGGGATATAAATGAATTTAGCATTGCTGTGATGTCTGATGGACTCACGGATAAATCGCTTGAAATGTAAAGACGCTTTGACCATATGACATAAATGAAATAAAAGAAAACCGATAGTTCTTTTCGGTTCACGAAGTCTGCAATTCGGGAAGCAAACCTTACTGGAATACTAATGGGATAATGTGCAATTGCTGTACTATGCAGAAGTTGCTACCAGAAATTAAGATCCGTTTTACTTTTAAGTTAAGTCTATTGTTTACAATACGATACTACCATTTGAAACGGATCTTCATATTAAGTAATTCAGGAGATACTTAAAAGGAGATAATGTTATGTATTCCCATAGAGTATCGCAAAAAGGTTGAGACAATGTTGCAGCTATCATAAATACATTTTTTTATTTGCATATTACTAGTAGAAAAAGGGGAAACGTTTCTAAATATGTTTTCAATAAAAAAAATAATTAAAAGTAGTTTCTCTATCCTTTGACAAATGTATTCCTACTAAATTTTCTAGCATACTTAATAATGTTTAAGCAAATAATTTTTAAAAAAATGAAAAATATAAAATTACTTAGTCCTGTTGCTAGAGTTTTTGTCACACTTTATCACACAGTAAGATACATAGAGAAAAACTTAATATTGCTGACTACAGGTGGCAAAAAATCTATTAAATTATTTTTGTGCTACAATAACGACAATATAGCACTTTCTGGTAGCGCTTTTCTTTCGCACTCCTGGTGAATTTTTATTACGAAAATATTCTAGTATGCAGTCAGAAGGAACATCCTTTCGTTGTAAGTTGCAGGTTAGAGCAGTCTGCTTACTCTGCTTCATTGTTAATATTATGAGGAAGGTAATTGCAATTACAATAAAAATTATAAACAAAATATCCTTGCTGTGCTGTGCTGTGCAAAGACTTCTTGTAAGAATTATAATAAAAATGAAAGGAATAAACAATTTTCGATGCATCCTCCCCACTGTGTTGTTCTTACATCAATAATTTCTTTATATAACAGAGATAGCTTAAATGCAAACACTTCCTTTTAGAAAATACTGAAAGCCATTTAACAGAGGTTATGTTGTGATTAAATCTTGTAGTAGTTGAGCGATATCATTTTCTATATAAAATATGGTTAATTGAAACGACTACGGTAAAGAATTTTTGCACTGGTGACCATTATGATCTTCTGTTTTTATTTTTAATTTAATTTTAATATAATGAAAAGAATATTTTTTCTTTAATAAAAATTTATCAAATTATTCTCTTCACTTAAGAGAAGATGAGTAAAAGAAAAAATTCTAGATAAAAATTTTAATTTGTAATAAAAATATTTCATAACATTATCAAATGACATATATATTTGAGTAACATTTCAAAGAAATAATAGTAGCTTCCGTTTACCAAAACAATTGAGTCAGTTATTTAACATATCTTCATCACAAAATAGAGTTGTTTATTTGTAGTATGAGAGAAGAGACCTCTAGTCACATTCTCTGTCGCAATCTAGCCTAGATTTCAGTCAAAAGAAATTGACTGGATCGGGAGTTCCTATCCGCGTCTAATGTTAGGATGCGCTCAACAGCTAAGATTTGAAGAGCGGAGTGACTTTTCTTCTATTGTGCTCGGTTAATAGTACAAATGATGAGCCACGGTCCCTATATAGTTCTCCGCTGGCAGGCAGTACTCCGTATTTATTTTACTTCTAGCGTGATGATACCCACTGGTTTATGAACTACTTGTATGTACAAAAAGTTCTATCATGAGAAATTTTGTTTTGGCTCATATACACAATTTGTCAGCTATCAGAAAAAAGTTGCTGTCAGTAAAAGGTATGTAGAAGCCTCAGATCTGTTGTCGGTTTCCGCAAATTAAAGTAAAATGGACTTTCAAAAACTGTAAGGTTGCGGGCTGCAGCCATCCAGTTAATGCCATTAATAGGACACATAGAATCTAGTATAGTAGTATACTATTATATTTAACACAGCTGTCATACAAACAAGCGTCAATCGGATAGCAGTTTTCACTGGTGATAAGATATTTACTTTTTACATTAAGGGTACGTTTCTTAATGTTTGTTAGCACGCGCCGTCTTATAATTAATGCACGATTGAACTACTACTAGTCAGAAATGTTATATAGATTACTTATTTATTTTTAAGAGAGGATGTGGCATTGCGACCATCGGGTCTATTGTGCCCTTATGGATTATTTAAATCCTATGCACAATTAAGCTAAAATTACTGACTACTGTATTCTATACAATTGAATTACACTAAGAGTCATTAATTAGTGTATCGAGAAAGAGTATAGTTTAACCGGGTTATGGGTAATAAGATGTTTAATCTGCGAGTCTCGAGAATATCGATGAGCAGTATTTTTTATTTACTATCATTTGAATACCTTATGATATATTAAATTCTACACCATCTTATATATTTTAACCTTTCCTTTTTTTTAAGAAACTGTATGGCTTTTATACTAGTGTAATGAGAGGGTTCTAGGTATTACGCCTCGGATGCCAACCTTATTAACAAATGGTTAAGCATAAAAACGAGTACATTTAATATATTACAGTAATATGTATGTGTTCTGTTATAATTAGAGTTTTGACACCGCTGATTTTCTACCTTGTGTACTTATGTATGTAAGAATATTAACCCTATATAGTTGAAGATGAAATTATAATTTTGACAAGTAAGAAAATAATATTGACATAAGTAAACGAAACTTAAATAAAAAATAAAAAAAAATTAATTATAATAAAATTAGAATAAAAAAAAATTAAGTAAAATTAAAAATATTTAAAGAAAGTTTTACTTTAGCATATTTTATATACTAAACAATAAATAAAATAACATGAAATGATTTCAACATAAACAGTTTTTATTAGCAAATATTTATATTTGCTTAGATTCCATCATGTAATAAAATTTGATTCGAAGTTAAAAATAACAAAAATTTATTAGTAAAAAGAATTTACTAAATTAATTATTTACACAATTGTTTTGAAATTACTAAATTAAATAGTAAAAAATAAAGCTCATGTGGTAAAAGAATTTGATTTTTAAGCACCAACCCACGGAGCAACTAAGTTAGTCTTCTTTAAAACATGTCCGAAGTAAAATATATCAGAACTTCAAATATAGTTGCGCTTATACCATTATTGGTACTGTGCTTATTATTGCCTCACATCAGAGCTATCGATGAAAAAATTGTTGGTGGAGTACCAGCAACAGTTACTAGAGTACCATACTTGGTAAATTTACGAGAACGTGGTAATCTCATATGTGGCGGCTCATTGGTTTCACCCCGACATGTGGTCACAGCTGCGCATTGTGTTTATAATAAGCGACCACGTAGCATTAATGTGGTTGGAGGTGCTACATATCGTTTCCAGCGTTCGAACGTACGTCAAGTGATCCGTGCCTATCTACCATCAAATTATAATAGTACCTCACTGCACAATGATGTGGCGGTTTTATTGCTAAATAGAGCGCTTACCGGATCTAACATTAGTACCATTGGTTTATGCAGTGCAAATGTAACTGCTGGTGATGTAGTACATGTATCTGGTTGGGGTAAGAGACGTGAATCATCCCGTCGTATGTCATGGCAAATACACACTATGTATGTTCAGGTCATACGAACTGATGTGTGTGTCAGAGATTATAAAAATCAAGGACCGGTAACCAATTCAATGTTTTGTGCTGGTAATAATAATCAGAAGGGTATTTGCAATGGCGATTCTGGTGGACCTTTAGTATATAATAATCAGTTGTGTGGTATTGTCTCATGGAGTTTGGGTTGTGCTCGTATTGGTTATCCAAATGTTTTTACAAATGTTTTTGCGGTGCGCAGTTTTATTTTAAGAAATATTAGACGAACTTAGATGAACATTGAAGGGAAAAAATGGGAGAAATGAAATAGAAAGTGTGAAGTAGAAATAAAAAAAAAATGGAGAAATAGATTGGATTATATTAAATGGTATGGAATAAATGAAATAGTTTGGAAAAAATGGAAGAGCTGGAATAGAAGAGATAGAATGGAAGAGATACAATGGAAAAGATGAAATGGAAGATATGGAATGGAAAGGAAAAGTTGATATTTTAATAATATTTTTATATATATTTTTAATTATAATAATATTATAGTAATTATATTATTAATAAATATGAATTTAAATTTTGAATTTAAAAATCATAACTTAAATTTTTTATTAGTTTAATATTTTACTTAGCTTCTTAATTAGTAAAAACGTTATAAAGATTATTTTTTCATGGTAATTTTTTCTTGCCGAGAGTTTTAATAAATTATTATATATTTCAATAAATTAAATAAAATTTTTGTGCTTTTTTCTCTTTGCTATACGAATCTGTCTAATATATTTTCATTTTTTTATGGAGGGTGGTAATGATAAAAATACTTTTGTATACTTCTCATACTTCTCAATAGAGAAATGTATATGTAATATTTTTTTTTGACTCTTTTGTATATTTACATATTTTTATTTACATATCCTTTTATATATCTTTATTATTTATAACTCTTAAGACAAGTATCTTGGTTATTTATACATCTACATAGGTATAATTAAAGCAGAGCAATGAGTCTATGGGTAGAGCTAATATAAACTTAAACTATTGACATCTGGTGGAATTTAATAAAAATTAAGTTGAAAAGCACTTTATTCCACGTGTAAACTATGTACAAAAAATAAAACTATACCCAAATTTGCAACAACAACAATGTTGTGTTGTAAACTGCAGGAGTTTCTTTCTATAAAATGCCTAATGCCTAAATGATTTAAGTGGATAGTGCAAAATAGTTAACTATCAGAGTTTAGAGGAATTTAATTCAATTAAAATCTTCTAAACTGAATATTAATTTGTTACATATTTGTAATTGTACTAAATATTAATAAAAAGTATATTAGCAAAAAAAGGAAATCTACTTAGTACCGAGAATATACTTAATGGCTGATTTAATTATTTTAGAAAATGAAGTCCAGAATTTTTAATGAAAATGTTGTTATGAAAAAGGTACGAAAAAATCATAGGGATTTAAAAATTATTATTAAAAAATATTGATTTAATTTTTTGGTACTTTAAAAATGGCATAATACTTTCGTGCTTCATAAATTTTATATACAAGTATCTACGAGTTGCGCTATGAATTGGTATATTGTTGGTTTATTAACAACTTTTGAAACTTAATTCATTTATAATTCACACCGTTCAGAAAAATAAATAAGTAGCAAACTTCACAAAGAATTATTGCTTTGAAACTACAGCTTCATTCTAATGTGATGACTTTTGTGACTATGAAGAAAAGACAAACAAGAGCACAAAAACAGTTTGGAAACTTTAAGTAGAGATAGTCAAGTTATTGGCAAACTATCTGACATTTAAGTGATTAAAAGTGACACTACTTTGGTGGTGACTTAAAACCATAAGTCAACTCCAAATAGCCATTGGCATTTTTTATTGCACAAAAAACTATTAAAACTTGTGTTTTTGTAGAATTATATATACATTGTTATACAAATATATTTAAATATTTTATATAAAATAAAAAGGAACTGCATAATTTTATATATTTCCCTGACTGCAGGTAGTCAGTACAGTTCAGTTAGAGTAAATATATTTTTTAGATATATATTATATTTGTACTTACGGAATGTTACTCAAATGCAATGTTGCCGATGGTGAATAAATATTTTGATAGTTTTTGCTGCCAGGCTTCTTAAATCTATGTAATGGATTCTGGGAATAGTCACGTGTAAGTCCAGCATCGGGTTGCCCTTCTTTAGGTAGCTGAACTGCCTGATGTTTGCTGGCCATAACACGTATCGCTTTGCCCCATAAACGTATCTTGTCCAAGTGATTCATTGCTGCAAGTAAATAAAATTCGAAAAAGGAAATTGCAATAAGTTGTTTATATATATAAATATAAATAGCAAATTGTATAAAAAAAATTATTCTACAAAATACAAAATGCATAAATAAAATAGAAATCGACATATAAATTTTATTAAAATAAACAAATTTATACACTGTAAAAATCTATATATATACGAGTATATATGAATCCATACAACTGGCAGGCGAGAGTAGAATTTATAACAAATCTAAAATTCTTCCTTTAGTTATAAATAAGCACTTATAGTTAGGAAATGTTGTAAAGGATCAACAACAAATAAGAACGACAGCACCTACAATGCTACGAGTAACACAGCAGCAACATTAACAGTAAACAGCAGTGGTAACAACAGTTGCAGCAATAAAAAGCCCAGAGTGTAGGAATGCAATTTATATTGGTAGTAATAAATATGACGGAAGTAGATATAAAAGGATATACTAGCATATACCATAAGCAAGGCTTTAAATTATTTTTTTATAATTTATTTTTATGTAAAATGGAAGGAAACTTCACAGATGTCATTTTTACGAAGTAATTATTACTTTATAGAAGTGAGCATTTTACTAAATATAAATTCAATTAAATAAAAAAAAAACGATTTATTATTAGTTCTGTTGTCAAATTGTATCTAAATTATTATAAGTAATAGTATTAGCTTTATTTTAATTCATTTGTTATATTACACAGAAATTTATAATAAGTATATTATATAAAGTTTACAGCTATGGCATTATAGCCATCTGCCGAAAGTTTAGATTAATCCATTAATTACTTCTATCATAAATATTAAATAATTATTATTACTTATAAACTTAATTACACAATATAAATTTTAAATTAAATTATTATCATTATCTTTTGCCTATATATTTTAATGTATTTTTAATAAAA
>NC_051847.1:186632425-186654476 GCF_002237135.1 Teleopsis dalmanni | reverse complement strand
AAAACACCTTAGAGAAGCAATAAACTCCATATCATACTATACCATAATTACTCCATGAAGCTGATTATAATAACTAAATTTAGCTAGTATGTGGAAGAAATCAAATTAATAATAAAAATAAAAATTGTTCTTCAAAAAAAATATTTTGTTTCAAAACAAATCTATAAGAAAATAACCATATTCTAACCACATTATTAAAAATCCTATAGTACTATGAATTTGTTGCAAATGAAGAATACATCAGTTTCATAAATCGATTTCATTTTTCTTATTTTTATATTAAAATAACCATACTACTAATGCAATACTAAGTAATTAAAAATATATGGATAAATAGTTTCCTTCATAAAGCAACGGGAGTTAATTCAAAAAAAAAAAAAGTTTAATTGAAGAGAACTTCATGAACTCTAAAGTTATTGCAAAAATATATGGCAGCTTTAAATGCCACAAATTCCTTAGCAACATTTTGTACTTAATTTGTTTCATAATTACTCACACATATACACCCATAGACTTCTATAAAATATTTTAACATATTTTCGCATAAATGGGAAACATATTAAAGAATTATTAACTGAACTGCAAAAATTATAACAGCTGAGACCCCAGCGGTCATGCGACTACATGAAAGTTTTGCATATAAAAATTATCTTTTTACATATTTATAATAATATTCAGTATGCATGAATATACATATTCATACATACATATGTATATGATTTGTACTAAATTGAAATAACTGTATACCGAATTAATGTGCTTCAGGGAGATTAAATTGTAAATATTTTACAAAATGCCATGTGGACTTAATTGAACACATGCAGAAATACAAACTCAGTATATATGCATACATATAACTTTCCTCCAACCCTCCTTCAACTCAGACAAAAAGCATAGCAAATACTTTAGAGATTTGTTATGGTTCACACTCTAGCCTAATGGAATATATGAATGTGCCACACCCACTAAATTTATATAATAAAATACCAATAATTAATTTTAACATAATTCAAAGGCTCAAAGGCGTGCAGTATAAACGTTAATGTATCACATACACATACACACTACTAACAATATGTAATACCTAAAAGTATGCGGCACTTATTGTTGAAGTATCTACGCTGAGGACATCACTTGAACAAACTCTTAGTTGTCTTATATTTTTGTTAGTATTGCTTGCTATACTACTGTTGTTATTATAATTTTGTGCAAAATATTTATAGTAATTTGTTAGGAAAACAACAAAATTTTACAAATTCCCCAAAAGGATAACAACATCAGTCAGTATATTTAGACACTATATGTGCATATGCATATTAAACTACTCTCACCCGGTCGCACATACATAGACTTACGCACATTTTAATGGCAAACTTAAATCGTTATAGGGACAATAGGAAAATTTAATCCCTAAACATTTTCAATATTAAAGTCAGTAATGAAATAAACGTCGAATACAGTTGTTTACGCAAAAGGATATGTAGGATTGTGAACTTAAGAAAAATCCTGAATTGCTCTGTAAGCATCTGGTAGCCTAAGTGTTAGACAATTGATTTTATATGTGTGCATTATACTCACATTATAGTCACAAAACAATGTAGAAAGAGTTTAGATAAAGAATATGTCAAGACAACCTACCAGTGCTATGGTGGAAAGTAACAAAATGCTGAGATATAAAACATAATAATAAAATAATAAAAACCAAAAGAAAAGTGGAAAATAATTTACAAAAAATATTATTTGTTACATACTACACTACTCTTGGTACACTTGCAATCCGACAACTGCGTTGTAACTTATACGTATGTTTCACAAATGTAACTATAATTGTCATTGTATCTTATATCTTGTATCTTGTATCTTTTTGTGTAACTGCAATTGTCTGTCCTTAACAATTTTTGCTCCTTTGCCTAAAGTAATTGTGTCTCAGTGAAAGTAACAAATGAATTCGTTAATTTTTTATGAACACATAAAATCTACAAATGTATCTGCTGGTCGTCTCAGTGTACTTATTTATGTAGCAGAATAATTTTGCCGCCCCTGTGTCACATTAGCAGTTTATATGGGTTCCATTAACTTGTTGTCTGCCAGATTTTTTTATTATTAATTAATAAAAACAATTTTTTATTGCTTAATTTTTTTGTAATATTTTTTTTCGTCTTCTTGGAATGTAATGAATTTTTTTAATATATATTGCTTTAAGTATAATTTAATTGTTCTCAGCAGTCCGCTTTTTAAATTTTATTAAGCTACATGTTGAAAATGTTAATAAATTAAATTTATTTAATTTAATTCCTTTTTTTACAAAATAGAATAACATATTATTTACTTAAAAGTGTCTTACAAAACATATCTTCTATTATTGAAGCAGTCGCGGCAAGAGAAGTGTATGTCATATTGATTGAAAAGATAGTGATTAATATTTTCTTTTGAAGATTGTTAATATTGCGAACAATCTTCAATTTAAGATTAATTAATATTAATTAATCTAAAAAACCGATATATCCTTCGAAATTTAATCAATTTTCGAATCCTTAATCAAATAAGTTGTCTTAATAAATCACTTACTGTACTCAAGTGCATTATTATTATTATAATAAAAATCATATCGTTTCTAAGTGATTATCTTTACCACTTTTTTTTTAAATCTTAAAAAAATCTTATTCCCCTTAAACTAATCTCTGTATCTCAATTAATCTACGAAAAGTGTACGAAGGATCAATTAAAGCGTTGGCATAGTTCAATTTATGGAGCCTACTTTTAGGCTAACAAAATAAATTCTTATTTTAGTTTTTGTTGGTTGTATCATAATTTAATAATTTGTAATTTATTCAGAATTTTGTTCTGAATTTAAAATTTTGTTTAAAATATTTAACTTTAATTTATATTATAATCAGTAGTTTTCTTCTCACTGATATATTTTATTATTATTATGTTGTATTAATTAGTTTAGTTTTGTATTTTTTTCATTAACAATTTTAATTTCTTTTCTATTGAATAGCAAAAGTATTCTTATTAAATATTAAATATCCATTTATTAAATTTATTAAAATTGAAAGATAAATAAATAAATTTGTAATAATATATATTTTTTCCAAAAATATGACTTTACATTATCATATTCTAAACAAGTATCTGAAATATACTCCTAATAATTTTATCGTAAATTTCTTACAACTACCCAAAGATAAATAAACAACTAAATTCTCAATGAAAAAATGACTTGTCATATTAAGTAAAAGCAAACAAAGCCCATGTGGCAAACATATAAAGGATACAATATAAAAATATTAAAAGATAGAAATGAAAAATATGATAACTTAGAAAAATATTTTTGTCATATATAATAAAAGAAAATATAAGAAAATAAATAGAATGTATATGGAAAAATAAAAAAAAAAGTATAACAAACCCTTTGCTTTTTGTTGGATTTAATTTATTAATGCGTACGAAATGACTTCAAAAAAAACACAAAACTCAGACAAGAACGAATCCGTACAGTTATTTGCTTTACTTACTGGCAATAATTTAACATTTATATGATTAAAAATTATATATATGTACATATTCTTGTGTGTAATGGTATATGTGCTTTTAAGAAAATATTCAACAATTATTTAAGTTGACATGTAATTTATTATAAAGTTTAAGATATATGCCCGTATGAGTATAAAATAACTTACTCACTTTATTAAATTAGTATTTCTTTTATCTGCTAAAGGACATATTAATAATTCTAGAAGGACCGCATAAGTGCCACATAAAGTTTTCAATTATTTTAACCAGCAAACTTACTGTACTTTCAGCTGTAGTTTTTATATTACATATGAGTTACAAATTTCTTTTACTTGCTAGGTTTTTATTTTAAATTATTTTTTTATTTTAAATTAAATTTATTTTAATAAAATTGCATGTATGCTTCTGCGGATATTGCTTTTGCTGCTACTATCACTACTCTTACTCCTGCTCCTTACTGCTTCTCCTAACTATTATTGCCAACTCATAACTATTCAATAATAATAACAAATATATTTGAAAAGCCGCAGGTGTTGTACTATTTTATCGTAGATACATTCAAGATATGTTCAAGATACATTTAGTTAAGGCACAGATATACCAAGTTACATTAATAATACTTTTACCTGCTGTGTGAGAAAATTGCTGCTTGAACTGATTACATATCAAATAGAGTTTTACAGCTATTGTTTTTCTTTTATAAAATTATATCTAATATTGTACATGTATGGTATGTTATATTAAAAATACAATTTATGTTATATTTCTATTAGTCAAGAAACGAAATAGGGAAAAAATATAACATGAGTGGTAGTATTAAGGAAAAAAATTCAATAGTTATACGATATAGATATAAACAAACATGGTTTACTATACTTTAATAGTATTTAATGATTTATATGAGTAAATAAAAGTTTTCGTTTTTACTACAATATATTTAACCATGTAAGATTGAAAAAGTGTAATTAATAATTAATAACCACAACAATAAAATTTCATACTCTAATTAATAAAAGTATAGTATATAGTAGTAGTGAATCCAAATTACTACTATATGTATTATTTTCAGGTGACGCCAAACACCTGTTATCAGTGATCATTGAAAGCATTTATAAAATTTAATTATTCGTGTCTAATCTTTAGACTTCAAAAGCCAATCTTGAGCTTGAATCCTGCCAAATTTAAATCTTCCCAAATACTTGCTTCCGAACGATAATTTTTAGAAGTATTTTTAAGTTTCTTTCTTCATAAACAATTTTTAGACTAAAAAAACTAAGAGTGAAATTTGAAGTCCATCAAATCTGTAACACTAACTCACATTTTAAGCACCTAAAATCTATATATATACTCAAGAGAATACGTTGTATACATTGCTATAAGTTAGATGGTTGGTTTTATCTGCACCTCTTTAATACACAGTTTCTTGAACTTCAGTGAATCGGTTGTCGACTTCATATCGTGGAGATTTCTTAGTCATGCAGTCTAGAATAATTCACATATATTCAACCACTTGTTTCAACCACTTGAACCCTTACATCGATTATTTCAAAGTGATCCAATAGAAGAATCTTCTCCCAATGGCTATGAGCCTTAGTCTCGCATGAATAGGTTACCGGATCTTTCTTACGGTTACTCCAGTTGACTAGCGTGCGTGAGATAGTCCTGAAAATAAGTATTGAAGGCAATGGCTTAAATTAAAACTACATAACACAGCACCCTGTTTATTTAGCAGTAAATGCAATAGAAGGAAATATATTACTGTATTCTGTGCAGGATATGCAAGGTTAAATTGAAAGAGAATATAATACATTAATAGTCGCATACCCGATTTTTAAATAATACAGATTACTGTACTTTGGAAAACTCTTCACTCGATGTCGATGAAATCGTACTAATACTGAATGACCCCAACTGGAGATTATTAACAGCTTTTATTAAAAATACATTAAAATATATAGGCAAAAGATAATGATAGTAATTTAATTTAAAATTTATATTGTGTAATTAAGTTTATAAGTAATAATATTTATTTAATATTTATGATAGAAGTAATTAATAGATTAATCTAAACTTTCGGCAGATGACTAAAATGCCATAGCTGTAAACTTTATATAATATACTTATTATAAATTTCTGTGTAATATAACAAATGAATTAAAATAAAGCTAATACTATTACTTATAATAATTTAGATACAATTTGACAACAGAACTAATAATAAATCGTTTTTTTTTTATTTAATTGAATTTATATTTAGTAAAATGCTCACTTCTATAAAGTAATAATTACTTCGTAAAAATGACATCTGTGAAGTTTCCTTCCATTTTACATAAAAATAAATTATAAAAAAATAATTTAAAGCCTTGCTTGCTTATGGTATATGCTAGTATATCCTTTTTATATCTACTTCCGTCATATTTATTACTACCAATATAAATTGCATTCCTACACTCTGGGCTTTTTATTGCTGCAACTGTTGTTACCACTGCTGTTTACTGTTAGTGTTGCTGCTGTGTTACTCGTAGCATTGTAGGTGCTGTCGTTCTTATTTGTTGTTGATCCTTTACAACATTTCCTAACTATAAGTGCTTATTTATAACTAAAGGAAGAATTTTAGATTTGTTATAAATTCTACTCTCGCCTGCCAGTTGTATGGATTCATATATACTCGTATATATATAGATTTTTACAGTGTATAAATTTGTTTATTTTAATAAAATTTATATGTCGATTTCTATTTTATTTATGCATTTTGTATTTTGTAGAATAATTTTTTTTATACAATTTGCTATTTATATTTATATATATAAACAACTTATTGCAATTTCCTTTTTCGAATTTTATTTACTTGCAGCAATGAATCACTTGGACAAGATACGTTTATGGGGCAAAGCGATACGTGTTATGGCCAGCAAACATCAGGCAGTTCAGCTACCTAAAGAAGGGCAACCCGATGCTGGACTTACACGTGACTATTCCCAGAATCCATTACATAGATTTAAGAAGCCTGGCAGCAAAAACTATCAAAATATTTATTCACCATCGGCAACATTGCATTTGAGTAACATTCCGTAAGTACAAATATAATATATATCTAAAAAATATATTTACTCTAACTGAACTGTACTGACTACCTGCAGTCAGGGAAATATATAAAATTATGCAGTTCCTTTTTATTTTATATAAAATATTTAAATATATTTGTATAACAATGTATATATAATTCTACAAAAACACAAGTTTTAATAGTTTTTTGTGCAATAAAAAATGCCAATGGCTATTTGGAGTTGACTTATGGTTTTAAGTCACCACCAAAGTAGTGTCACTTTTAATCACTTAAATGTCAGATAGTTTGCCAATAACTTGACTATCTCTACTTAAAGTTTCCAAACTGTTTTTGTGCTCTTGTTTGTCTTTTCTTCATAGTCACAAAAGTCATCACATTAGAATGAAGCTGTAGTTTCAAAGCAATAATTCTTTGTGAAGTTTGCTACTTATTTATTTTTCTGAACGGTGTGAATTATAAATGAATTAAGTTTCAAAAGTTGTTAATAAACCAACAATATACCAATTCATAGCGCAACTCGTAGATACTTGTATATAAAATTTATGAAGCACGAAAGTATTATGCCATTTTTAAAGTACCAAAAAATTAAATCAATATTTTTTAATAATAATTTTTAAATCCCTATGATTTTTTCGTACCTTTTTCATAACAACATTTTCATTAAAAATTCTGGACTTCATTTTCTAAAATAATTAAATCAGCCATTAAGTATATTCTCGGTACTAAGTAGATTTCCTTTTTTTGCTAATATACTTTTTATTAATATTTAGTACAATTACAAATATGTAACAAATTAATATTCAGTTTAGAAGATTTTAATTGAATTAAATTCCTCTAAACTCTGATAGTTAACTATTTTGCACTATCCACTTAAATCATTTAGGCATTAGGCATTTTATAGAAAGAAACTCCTGCAGTTTACAACACAACATTGTTGTTGTTGCAAATTTGGGTATAGTTTTATTTTTTGTACATAGTTTACACGTGGAATAAAGTGCTTTTCAACTTAATTTTTATTAAATTCCACCAGATGTCAATAGTTTAAGTTTATATTAGCTCTACCCATAGACTCATTGCTCTGCTTTAATTATACCTATGTAGATGTATAAATAACCAAGATACTTGTCTTAAGAGTTATAAATAATAAAGATATATAAAAGGATATGTAAATAAAAATATGTAAATATACAAAAGAGTCAAAAAAAAATATTACATATACATTTCTCTATTGAGAAGTATGAGAAGTATACAAAAGTATTTTTATCATTACCACCCTCCATAAAAAAATGAAAATATATTAGACAGATTCGTATAGCAAAGAGAAAAAAGCACAAAAATTTTATTTAATTTATTGAAATATATAATAATTTATTAAAACTCTCGGCAAGAAAAAATTACCATGAAAAAATAATCTTTATAACGTTTTTACTAATTAAGAAGCTAAGTAAAATATTAAACTAATAAAAAATTTAAGTTATGATTTTTAAATTCAAAATTTAAATTCATATTTATTAATAATATAATTACTATAATATTATTATAATTAAAAATATATATAAAAATATTATTAAAATATCAACTTTTCCTTTCCATTCCATATCTTCCATTTCATCTTTTCCATTGTATCTCTTCCATTCTATCTCTTCTATTCCAGCTCTTCCATTTTTTCCAAACTATTTCATTTATTCCATACCATTTAATATAATCCAATCTATTTCTCCATTTTTTTTTTATTTCTACTTCACACTTTCTATTTCATTTCTCCCATTTTTTCCCTTCAATGTTCATCTAAGTTCGTCTAATATTTCTTAAAATAAAACTGCGCACCGCAAAAACATTTGTAAAAACATTTGGATAACCAATACGAGCACAACCCAAACTCCATGAGACAATACCACACAACTGATTATTATATACTAAAGGTCCACCAGAATCGCCATTGCAAATACCCTTCTGATTATTATTACCAGCACAAAACATTGAATTGGTTACCGGTCCTTGATTTTTATAATCTCTGACACACACATCAGTTCGTATGACCTGAACATACATAGTGTGTATTTGCCATGACATACGACGGGATGATTCACGTCTCTTACCCCAACCAGATACATGTACTACATCACCAGCAGTTACATTTGCACTGCATAAACCAATGGTACTAATGTTAGATCCGGTAAGCGCTCTATTTAGCAATAAAACCGCCACATCATTGTGCAGTGAGGTACTATTATAATTTGATGGTAGATAGGCACGGATCACTTGACGTACGTTCGAACGCTGGAAACGATATGTAGCACCTCCAACCACATTAATGCTACGTGGTCGCTTATTATAAACACAATGCGCAGCTGTGACCACATGTCGGGGTGAAACCAATGAGCCGCCACATATGAGATTACCACGTTCTCGTAAATTTACCAAGTATGGTACTCTAGTAACTGTTGCTGGTACTCCACCAACAATTTTTTCATCGATAGCTCTGATGTGAGGCAATAATAAGCACAGTACCAATAATGGTATAAGCGCAACTATATTTGAAGTTCTGATATATTTTACTTCGGACATGTTTTAAAGAAGACTAACTTAGTTGCTCCGTGGGTTGGTGCTTAAAAATCAAATTCTTTTACCACATGAGCTTTATTTTTTACTATTTAATTTAGTAATTTCAAAACAATTGTGTAAATAATTAATTTAGTAAATTCTTTTTACTAATAAATTTTTGTTATTTTTAACTTCGAATCAAATTTTATTACATGATGGAATCTAAGCAAATATAAATATTTGCTAATAAAAACTGTTTATGTTGAAATCATTTCATGTTATTTTATTTATTGTTTAGTATATAAAATATGCTAAAGTAAAACTTTCTTTAAATATTTTTAATTTTACTTAATTTTTTTTTATTCTAATTTTATTATAATTAATTTTTTTTTATTTTTTATTTAAGTTTCGTTTACTTATGTCAATATTATTTTCTTACTTGTCAAAATTATAATTTCATCTTCAACTATATAGGGTTAATATTCTTACATACATAAGTACACAAGGTAGAAAATCAGCGGTGTCAAAACTCTAATTATAACAGAACACATACATATTACTGTAATATATTAAATGTACTCGTTTTTATGCTTAACCATTTGTTAATAAGGTTGGCATCCGAGGCGTAATACCTAGAACCCTCTCATTACACTAGTATAAAAGCCATACAGTTTCTTAAAAAAAAGGAAAGGTTAAAATATATAAGATGGTGTAGAATTTAATATATCATAAGGTATTCAAATGATAGTAAATAAAAAATACTGCTCATCGATATTCTCGAGACTCGCAGATTAAACATCTTATTACCCATAACCCGGTTAAACTATACTCTTTCTCGATACACTAATTAATGACTCTTAGTGTAATTCAATTGTATAGAATACAGTAGTCAGTGACTGTAGCTTAATTGTATATAGAACTTAAATAATCCATAAAGACACAATAGATCCGATGATCGCAATTCCACAACTCCTCTTAATAAGAAATAAATAACCTGTATCTAGATATTGTACCTCAATCGTGCATAAGACGGTGAGTGCAACAAACACTAAGAAAGGTACCTTTAAAGCGAAAAGAAAATATCTTATCACCAGTTTAAACTGTCAGACTAATAACTGACCCGATTGACGCCTGTTTGTATGACAACTGTGATAAATATAATAGTTTAGCTGGAATGCTGCTGTCCGCAACCTTACAATTTTTGAAAGCTTCCCCTAATCTTCCAAAATTACAAGTCCATATCCAAAAATTGTAATTTGTCTTTAATTTGCGCAAATCGGCAGTAAATCTGAGGCTTCTAAATATCTTTTACTGTCAGCAACTCTTTTATGATAGCTGACAAATTCTGTGTATGACCTAAACTGAAATTTCTTGTGATAGGACTCTTTGTACATACAAATAATTCATAAACCAGTGGGCACCTCCACACTACAAGTAGAATAGAATAAATGCAGAGTATTGTATCCCAGCAGAGGACTCATAACTAAGGAAAAGTCACTCCGCTCTTCTAATGAAAGCCAAAACCTTAACTGTTCATGGCAACTTAACATAAGATGCGGATAGGAACTCCCGGCTCAGTTATCTCTACCTGACCCATATTAATGCTGGATTATCAGAGATGATGTGAATAGAGGTCTCCCACACTTCAAATGAACAACTCCACTTTGTAATGAAGACATGTTAAATATCTGACTTAAATATTTTGGTAAAAGAATGCCAACATTTTTTCTTGATTACTTTAATCATTTTTAAAAATGTTACTCAGATAAATGCATCTCATTTGAGAATATTATGAAATATTTTTATTAAAAATTAAAATTTTTATCTGCAATTTTTTCTTTTACTCATCCTCTCCTAAGAGGATAATTTGATAAATTTTTATTAAAGAATAAATATTTTTTTCATTATATTAAAATTAAATTAAAAATAAAAACAGATCATATTGGTCACCAGTACAAAAATTCTTTACCGTGGCCTTTTCAATTAACCATATTTTATATACAAAATAATATCGCTCAACTACTACAAGATTTAATCACAACATAACCTCTGTTAAAAGGCTTTCAGTATTTTCTAAAAGGAAGTGTTTGCATTTAAGCTATCTCTGTTATATAAAGAAATTATTGATGTAAGAACAACACAGTGGGGAGGATGCATCGAAAATTGTTTATTCCTTTCATTTTTATTATAATTCTTACAAGAAGTCTTTGCACAGCACAGCAAGGATATTTTGTTTATAATTTTTATTGTAATTGCAATTACCTTCCTCATAATATTAACAATGAAGCAGAGTAAGCAGACTGCTCTAACCTGCAACTTACAACGAAAGGATGTTTCTTCTGACTGCATACTAGAATATTTTCGTAATAAAAATTCACCAGGAGTGCGAAAGAAAAGCGCTACCAGAAAGTGCTATATTGTCGTTATTGTAGCACAAAAATAATTTAATAGATTTTTTGCCACCTGTAGTCAGCAATATTAAGTTTTTCTCTATGTATCTTACTGTGTGATAAAGTGTGACAAAAACTCTAGCAACAGGACTAAGTAATTTTATATTTTTCATTTTTTTAAAAATTATTTGCTTAAACATTATTAAGTATGCTAGAAAATTTAGTAGGAATACATTTGTCAAAGGATAGAGAAACTACTTTTAATTATTTTTTTTATTGAAAACATATTTAGAAACGTTTCCCCTTTTTCTACTAGTAATATGCAAATAAAAAAATGTATTTATGATAGCTGCAACATTGTCTCAACCTTTTTGCGATACTCTATGGGAATACATAACATTATCTCCTTTTAAGTATCTCCTGAATTACTTAATATGAAGATCCGTTTCAAATGGTAGTATCGTATTGTAAACAATAGACTTAACTTAAAAGTAAAACGGATCTTAATTTCTGGTAGCAACTTCTGCATAGTACAGCAATTGCACATTATCCCATTAGTATTCCAGTAAGGTTTGCTTCCCGAATTGCAGACTTCGTGAACCGAAAAGAACTATCGGTTTTCTTTTATTTCATTTATGTCATATGGTCAAAGCGTCTTTACATTTCAAGCGATTTATCCGTGAGTCCATCAGACATCACAGCAATGCTAAATTCATTTATATCCCTAAACAGTTCACATACCGAGCTTTGTGATTAATCCAGGAGTCCATGAATTCGTTAGCACTCTGGTAAGCGATTTATCCGTGAGTCCATCAGACATCACAGCAATGGTAAATTCATTTATATCCCTAAACAGTCCACATACCAAGCTTTGCGATTAATCCAGGAGTCCATGAATTCGTTAGTACTCTGGTAAGGTTTGCTACATTAATTGCAGGTTTACTAAAACCCAAAAGAACTATCCTTCGTCATCTACTTGATCTATGTCGTATGGTCAAAGCATCCATCGATTTATCCATGAGTCCATAAGGCAGCACCGTAATAGTAAATTTATTTATCTTCCTAAACAGTTAAAACCCTCTCTTGGGTATGCCTTTTGAAGTAGACTTCCCTTCGCTTTGAACTGTGTTTTCAGCTGAGTCTTTGTATTCTTAGACTTAAAATAATCTATTGTGTTGTAACCCTAATCAGTGGTCGGAATAAAAGTCTTTTTTTGGACTGTATATAAAAAATGATGAAATGCTGATACGATCAGAATTGGTTATGGTTTGGGTTTTCGTGGTATTTATCTCTTTAAATTTAGTAACAGTTTCTTTTTTATATTTGAATTTAGTTAATTTTTTTTTTATGTATACATTATAGCTTTTTCATTCAACCATAAAAATATTATATGTATATACTATATTATAATATATCGTATTTTAATTCTTTTATTAAACCATAAAAATGTTATTATGAATAAGGAAGAAATTTTTGTATATATAATATATATATACATATTTAATGTTTACTATTTTTAATTATGAAAGAGAGAGATTAAAAAACACATATATAAACTATTGACTTAATGTTATTTCATTTTTTTATAATAAAATATATTATAAATTATTTTCTATTTAATTTTAGCTCCTCCTGCACTGAGGAAGACATCAAGGACGCTTTTACCTCTAACAACTTTGAAGTTAAAGCTTTCAAATTTTTCCCGTAAGTAGAAAATTTATTTAAAATAATTTTTTTTTTTTTAAAATAATTAATTTTAATGCATTTTTTTTTTTTTGAAAATTATTAATTTTAATGCATTTTTTTTTGTTTGTAATCCTTTTTATGCACTCTACTACACTCAGCAGTAAGGATCGCAAAATGGCTTTACTGCAGTTGGCATCGGTTGAGGAAGCTGTTTTGGCTCTCATCAAAATGCACAATCATCAGTTATCGGAGTCGAATCACTTACGTGTTTCGTTCTCGAAATCTAATATTTAAGTTGAACGGTTTCTTAACCACTAAAAACAAAAAAAAACAACTATAACAAAAATAACAACAAAAACAACAACAAAAGAACAAAAAAATATCAACTTTAATAAGCAGAACTGATCGAGATGCACAACAATTTCCACCCAAAATCAGAAATCAGCAAAAAAAATATTCAAAGTCAACAACAACAACAACAATTAGCAGAGAAATTCAATAGAAAAACTAATACATATATATAATAAATAGATTATAAAATAAACAGAAGAATTTTAAACTAGAAGAACAAATAAAATTAAATTAATTTGACAGTCTCAGAAAAAAATAGTAAAAATAGTAATTTCAGTAAATCAGAGATCCATAAAAAACCAATTTAAAAATTTCAAATTAATTTAATTTAATTTAAAAAAATTTTTTTTGGTGTTTAATAAATTTCAATTCCAATTTCAATTTTTTTTAAATTTTTCAAATTGAATATAAAAAATGTTTAACTAAACTTTTTCAATATAACTGTTTTAAGCGTTTGTTGTGAAAAATTAAAAAATAAAATTATATATATGTATGTATGAATAATTTATATATATATATAAGCAGTGTAACAATCAAATAAGCTTATTTGTAATTTATAATTATTTTTAAAACAATAAATCAGAGTAGATAAAATAATCTCACATGAACATACATATTTTAGATAACTGTGTTTCGTTTTTAAAAAGCATTATTAAAAAAATAAATTCGTTAATAAAATTAATTTTAAATAAAATTATTCAATATGTATTTGCTGATAAATGTTATGTATACACATATAAAATTAGTTATTAAGTAAAGTATACATATATTACATAACAGCTGATAAGATAAAGATAAAATAATGAAAGATAAAAAATTAATTAATTATCTAAGTGTATGCAAATTTAATTTAAAATTCGTAGAAATTGTATTTGTATTAAATAATTTGAAAAATAATTTAAAATTAAATTAATTTTCAAATAAAACTGCGTGATTTGTTTATTAATTTATAAAGGGAATCTTAATCATTAATATATATGTATATGTGTATCAATGTATATGTATATATATGCACTTAAATGTGTTGTTTTGTGTTTGTAAATGTTATAAATATATTATTAATTAAAAACAATGAAAAGGAAAACAGGAATTTTTTGATTAATCAAACAAACACAAAATTAATATTAAGATTAGAAAAAATATGAAAATAAAAATAAAAATTATAAATAAAAATGATAAAAACAAAATTTAACTTAAACAATTTTTGCGATTTTAAATTTTAATTATAAGAAAAACAAAAAATATTTTAAATATATAAGACAAAAAGGAAATGTTGAGCGTTTTAAAAAAAATTACCAAAAAAAAAATGTATATTGATTTTTTGAACATTTTTACAGTAAATATAAAAAAAAAGAAATACAAATTTGAATTTAAAAATTTAATACAAAATTATTTATATTTAAACTTTTTAAACTAGGCAAAAAGCGCAAAGAACAAAATATATATATATATGAAAATTTTTTTTGAACGTAAATTAATTGTTTATTATTAATTTAAGTAAAATAAATATAAAAAAGAATACTAGAAAAGTGATGCAAATATTAGCAAAAAATAAAAACGTGTACGAAAGCAACATTGAAAAAAATAAAAATTCTCAAGCTGGAATTAATTTTTTGGCAGAATATTGTAATATATAAATTAAAAAAAAAAACGAACAAAATAAATGACAAACAATTAAAGAAAGGAAGTGTGTTAAAGTAAACTAAAAAAATTAAAAAATAAAAATTATTTGACAGAAAATATTCTATATTATAGTAAATACTATATACAAATGTGTAAAACATAATATAAAATCATTTTAAAAGCTTAAAATATAATATAAAAAACATACTAAGGGAATTTTAATATATCAAATAGTATATAATTACCAAACATATGTTTTCTTTACTTTAAAAAAGTTTTTTTTGTTAAAAATTTGACTTATGTTAAACAAATTTTTTAATTAAAGGAAATAAAACAATTGCAAGGAATTATATATATTTGAGTTATATATTACAATTTTTTAAATAAATATTTTGTCAGAAAATATATTTCCAAAAGCTAAAGTCAGTTTTATACTTTCTTGAATTTTTTTATATTATTTTATAATTAATTTAATTAAGCACTTAAGCAGTGTTAAATTTTTCTAAATATTTTAAATTCTTTTTTTCTTCTAAGTTTTATGTAATTATTTCAATTTTTTTTTGTCAATTTAATTTACATATATTCTTAAACTAAACTGACATAAATTTTCACAAATGCCCACAGGACTGCTATTGAATTTCTTCAAAAGAAAGCAAAAATGAACTAATGACAAATCAAATATATAAACAAAAAATTAAAAAAATTAATTAAAAAAATTATACATATTAATTAATTTTAAAATGAAATATTTATAAAAAAAAAATATGAATAGTATTTTTTTTTTTCAAAACAAAAACTTAATAACACAAATATTGAAATAATACTGCAGTTTACTCAACAAATTTTGCGATTACCAATTAAACATAATTGAAAAATAAAATCATGTTTATCCCAACGATAAAAAATATTGCAAACTTGAAAAAAAAAATACACAAAACTTATACATCAGTAAATAAATAAATATACTACAAAAGAATATATAAATATATATATATACAAAATATTAACACTGTATATTTAAAATAAAAAGGGAGTGTGTTAAAAACATTGAAAGTATTATATTGAAATTTATAAAATTATATGAAATAATCATTATAAATAAAAATAAAAAATATAAAGTAAATAAAATAAAATTTTTTGAAATTAAAGAATTTACCACTACTAAATGTGAAAGTTATTGATTAAAAAAAAAAAAGTAAAAATCACTTATTTTACAAAAAAAAAAAATACATTTTTTGTGCAACAAAATAAATCAAAACAAACTTATAAATTATAAATTTTAAATCGGGTAACATCCACAAATATTTTAGTTGTATATGCAAATTTTCAAAGCATTTTTAAACAGTATGTGTTAGTTTAAATATTAAAAACAAAAATATAAATAAATAAGACTTAAGACCTATAAGATTAATTAAAGATCTTTTAGTTATACATGTACATGAAACATAATGCATTGAAGAGAAATATTCATTTTAAATATATGCAGTAATTTAGTTTATAATATATGTGATTACATATATTAATGTAAACATATATATTATAAAAAAATTTTAACTAATTTATGACTTATTAACGTATAAATATATAAAATTAATGCTGAAGAATATATAAAGTAAATATATTTTAAATAAAATGTTTGATTGTCAAGTGACGTACAATAAAATATTTATGTTATTTTTTATTTAATTTTTTTTTAATTTAATTAACAATTTTAATTTAATTTAATGAAAAAATATTTTTAATTTAATAAAAGCTTTTTTTTTAATTTAATCAAATTTTTTATTTTATATTTATTTAAATAATTTTTTTAAATAATAATTTATTTGAGCAGGCTAATGTGATAATTTAAATACAAATTAAAAACTATAATTTATTATTTATATATAGACAAATTATATTTTACTAAAATATAATTTTATAATTTTATTAAAATATAATTTGTTTAAATGTAAATATATACATATATATATACAAATATATACAAAAATATGTTATTAAACTAATTTTTTATAAAACTTATTAAAATATCCTTTTTAAATATTTTATTAAAGCATTTTTTAAAAATCGTTTGGAAATATTTTTAAATATTTTATAATAATATATTTTAAAATATTTATTAAAACATTTTTTTTTAATATAAATATATTAAAATATCTTCTTTAAATATTTTATTGAAATATTTTTTAAATTTTTTAAATATATTTTAAATATTAGAAAAATTATTAAAATACTATGTTTAAATATTTTTTTAAAACATTTTTTAAATGTATTGAAATATTTTGAAATATTTTTTTTAAAAATCTTTTTGAAATACCTGTTTAAATATTTTATTGTAATATTTTTTTAAATATTTTATTGAAATATTTTTTTAAATATTTTATTTAAATATTTTTTTAAATATTTCATTTAAATATTTTTTTAAATATTGTATTATAATATTTTTTTAAATATTTTATTTAAATATTTTTTTAAAATTTTATTGAAATAATATTTTAAGTTAGTATTTCTTTTAAATTAGTTACTTCAGTTATGTCCAATACATCAGAACGTCAACAATACTAATTCTCACATTATAATACAGCTATCAGTAAAGAAATTCAACTAGTGATGACTGTACTTATAAAATTAAAGAATGAACTGAAGTCAGACTAGCGAAAATAACTAGTAAAATTTAGCTGACTAAAATATATTCTTTTAATTAAAAAAAAGAAAACAGCCACATATAGCTAATTAAAATCAAAATTGCAATTTATTTGCAATACACATTAGCATGTCTAAAAGGATTATTTATACGTTATAAAGGAATAAAAATGCATAAACATATTTAATTATATGAATTACATAAAACAGGGTTGTTACATTAAAACAAATCAAGAAACTTATTAAAGAACAATCGTTAAACGTAAATCATTTTAAGTATAAAAGAAAAGAAGAAAAAAAACATTATTATAAATTATGAAAGTATTTAATATTTAGTGTGTAGCAAAGTAACTAAGTTAGTAATATTATAATATAAATATAATAAATGAAATTATATAGTTGGTAAATGTTAAAGTGTAGTTGAAATATTTTAGGTGTAAAATCGCAAGTTAATTTAAATATTGAATATTGCATATGACGAAAGTAAGAAATTAACAGTAGAAAGAAGAGGTATGTTTTGCGGTAACTGCTTCTTTTATATATATAAAAGATATGAAGAGAGAAAATAAGCAAAATAAAATAATGAAAATAAAAATAACTAAATTTAAATAAAATAAAAGTTTCGTTTGGAGAGACACAAATCAAATAAAAGATAAATTTAAAGCATTGCAAAAAGCTTATATAAAATAAAACTTATGCAGAAAAACTAAGTCGAAAATTGTTCAATTATAGTTTGTGCTTGTTTTTATTTAACAAATCAAATAAAAATATAATAAACAAATTGTTTTTTATAAGCTTTAAGAAAAGATTTTAATAAGCAAATGAAGAAAAAATTGTTGGAAATGTTGTTGCATTGATTTTTGTTATACTAAAAAAAATATATATATATATAAATTATATAGAAATTAAATTTAGCTAAAATTTTTGTTCATTTATTTTTATAAATAATTTTTATAAGTAATTTACACATAATTTTGGGCTTTAAATAAAAAAAGTTTTAATTATTACTTTTATGAGTAAAAAAAAATTTTAACAAAAATAAGAAAATTTTAAGTAGTAAAATAGTTAGTATTAATCTGCACTTTAATTTGCATGATTTTATAACTGAGTTGCAATAGTAAATATTAAATTTTCATTTTAAAATATATTTTACAAAAAAAAAATTATTTAAATAAATAAAAGAAGTTCCTACTTTAGTGAAATTTTGCCAGCGAATTCAAAGAAAAACTTTTTAATTTTTTTTTGCTATTAGTTTTTTTATAACTGAAATAAATACGTTCCATTAAAAAATAAATCATATTAAATATTAAATTTTTAAATAATAACAAATATATAATTTATAAAAATTTTATTTAAAACTAATTATTAGAAAGTTATCGACTACAGATACGAAGTTTTTAATATAAAAAATTTGAGATGCTTTGATTGGGTCCAAATTTAATACCGAAAACCTTAATACTTCCTATGCTAAGGTAACCGAAATTCCTTCTCATTAAGTTGCATATATTAATTTCTTAATTATTATTTATGTAAAAAGAAATATTTAAATAAGGGCCTGAAAGACTTTAGTACTTTTTGCTAAACATTAAAATTTATTTTAATGAAAATAAAATTTTTCTTAAATTTTTCTGTTATATTTTTGAACTAATTGAACTTTCCAACTCTTTATTCCTGTCAAAGTCACATTACAAAAACAAAAATAAGTATTTAATAAATAATTAAATCATTTATGCAATTTCAAACAAATGTAATTTCTTACTTAGTGTAAAAGTCTTGCGTATAAAATAAAAACAAAATCGAGAAACGTTAATATTACATATAAATAAAAAATATTTTACAAACTACTATTTCAATGTTTTTGTGTAAATATATATATTATATATATTAAATGTTTAAAAGCAGCTAAAAATAATAATAAAAAATTAATAAAAATATCACACTCGACTTAAAGCAAAATATCACTTTTTAGTAGCAAAAAAAAAAAAAAATTAAACCATTTTCGCATTATATAATAAATTTAAAACTATGCTAAACACTAATTGAAAAACAAAAATTAATTTTAAATTAAAACATTTTGCTTAAATGAAATGTAAAAAATGAATTCGGAAATGGTAACTAATTTTAATAGATCAACAAAAAAAAACAAAAAAAAACATTATTGAAACCGTAAAAAATGCAGTAAAAATATCTTAATTAAAATTTACTTATAACTTAGCATTACAAACAAAAAACAAAAAGAGAAATTATTGTATTTGTTACGTTATAAATTTCAGTGCTAATTAAATATAAATTTTAATAACATATAGTTTTAATTTAAAAAAATTTAATTTAAAAATTAACGAACACAGAACAAATGTTTAAAATTTTTTTAAATACGCTCAATTATTTTTTAACACAATTTTTAATTTCTTATATGTTTAAGTGAAACTTATTTTTTTAAGTGCATTCATACTATAATTTATTAATAATTTAATTATTAATAAATATACGATATACATAAATATTTTTATTAATTAATTGTTAAGTTTTTTTTAATACTTAGTTTAAAAATAATTTACATTAAAGATTTTTATATACACAAAATATTAAATAATTTTTGTTGAAAAGGCAGTTATTATAAATGTTAAGTTATACACAATTAGTTGTATATTAATATACATATAAAAGCACATACATATATGTAATATTAAATGTGTTTAATTTTTGTTAAACTCTTCTTCGCTTAAATAATTTTATACAATAATTTTTTTTTAATACAATTTCAATAAATATTTAAAAACACTTTTAAATTTATATAATTTTAACTATGTAAACAACGTATTTTATATGTACGTGTATTCGTCGTATTCGCTTAAATATTAATTTTAATTTTATTTTAATCAATTTTCATCAATTTACTTTAAAAAATAATCTACATATAAACATATATACACGATATCATAAAGAAATACTTTATTCTTAAATTATAAAATTTTTTTATATTATAAAAAATCTCCTTTGAAACTTTGTATTTTAAAGAAACAAAACTATTCTCAAAATAAAAATGAAAAAAATATGTTTAAATAATTTGTTTTAATTTATTTAAAATAAGAGAGAGATTGGATAATACTATAAACAATGGTTACAGGTACCTCGGAGAGGTATACAGATCTGAAGTCAATTATTGCTTAGTCTGATGAAGTGATAAACAATAATCCAGTCAATGCGTGGAGTGGGGTTTTGAAAAAAAAAACAGTGTCATATAACGATATGATTTAACAGGTTTTCATTTGATAAGTAGGTAGGTGAAGTGGAAGGGGGATCGAAGAATCTACTTTAATTAAACAAAAAAGTCAGTTCAATTCTATATTCTTCATAACATTGAATAGAAGTCAGTCAAATCAGCCAAACTCATAAATCAATGCATGATTTGACTACTTTATATATCGGATATATCAAAGAGTGAATTACGGAATGAATCAGTCGTAAACTTAAACCTTAATCTAAATAAGTATGAACACCATGATAAGTACGAAACATATATTTTACTATCTGCGCCGGTAAACACAATAGGCATGAATTTTGACATGGTAACCACAGCCCTTGGCTTTATTTCAACTTATAGGTCAATGTATCATAAGAAACAATATTATCTTAGATACCTACAACTTTTTCTTGTGGATTAAGTTTTATATTTAGAGTATGTAGGTCTTATCACAGTCGAGCTATCTGCTTAAATAGTATTAAATAAATTCCTGTTAGTCTGTTCCAAGTAATACTGATGTGGTGGTTCTATCGAAAAAGCATCAAGATTCGCTATCTTATAGACATGATCGATACTCACTATGTTTGCATGCCCAGGAATATAAATCAGAGGAAGAAAGAAAATGAAATCAATTTTGAAACTAAATTTTTATTAAAGTCTTAAGCAACGAATAAAAGGAGTAAAAAGGTGCAAAAAGGTGAAGGTGGAGCTATGACTTACGTACCGTACCACAGGTATCATATACTTAAATATATTAGTAATAAAGTTTATGATCAATAGAAGAGTATAGAGAAAAAAAAACTTAAGAATATGTACTTGAAGCCACCTTCAATAACAGAATAATTCCATGGCTGTCGCATATTAGGCATATCAGGGATTTACTTTCGGAAATTGTTTATTTATTGTAAGAATGTCTTAAACTTTATTAAAAGTTCGATATGATTTTAAACTCACCAAGATTGAGACAAAAAGAAAGAGTTGTTATTGAGC
>NC_051847.1:186578552-186632325 GCF_002237135.1 Teleopsis dalmanni | reverse complement strand
AAAAATCGGGTATTCGAGTACTATATGTAATATATTGTCTTGCATTTCCTGCTTAGAATACAGTAATATATTTTCTTCTATTGTATTTACTGCTAAATAAACAGGGTGCTGTGTTATGTAGTTTTAATTTAAGCCATTGCCTTCAATACTTATTTTCATGACTATCTCACGCACGCTAGTCAACTGGAGTAACCGTAAGAAAGATCCGGTAACCTATTCATGCGAGACTAAGGCTCACAGCCATTGGGAGAAGATTTTTCTATGGGATCACTTTGAAATAATCTATGTAAGGATTTATTGAAGACTTAAAACAAGTGGGCTAAATGTGAGTTATACTAGACTGCATGGCAAAGAAATCTCCATAACGTTGAGTCGACAATAGATTCATTGCAGTTCAAGAAACTGTGTATTAAAGAGGTGCAGATAAAACCAACCATTTAACTTATAGCAATGTATACAACGTATTCTCTTGAGTATATATATAAATTTTAGGTGCTTAAAATGTGAGTTTGTGTTACACAGATTTGGTAGACTTCAAATTTAACTCTTAATCTTTTTAGTCTAAAAATTGTTTATGAAGAAAGAAACTTAAAAATACTTCTAAAAATTATCGTTCGGAAGCAAGTATTTGGGAATATTTAAATTTGGCAGGATTCAAGCTCAAGATTGGCTTTTGAAGTCTAAAGTTTAGACACGAATAATTAAATTTTATAAAGGCTTTCAATGATCAGTGATAATAGGTATTTGGCATCACTTGAAAATAATACATATAGTAGTAATTTGAATTCACTACTACTATATACTATAGTTTTATTAATAAGAGTATGAAATTTTGTTGTTGTTGTTATTAATTATTAATTACGCCTTTCCAATCTAAAATGGTTAAATATATTGTAGTAAAAATGAAAACTTTTATTTCCTCATATAAATCATTAAATACTATTAAAGTATAGTAAACCGACCATGTTTGTTTATATCTATATCGTATAACTATTGAATTTTTTTCCTTAATACTACTCATGTTATATTTTTTCTCTATTTCGTTTCCTGACTAATAGAAATATAACCTAAATTGTATTTTTAATATAACATACCATACATGTACAATATTAGATATAATTTTATAAAAGAAAAACAATAGCTGTAAAACTCTATTTGATATGTAATCAGTTCAAGCAGCAATTTTCTCACACAGCAGGTAAAAGTATTATTAATGTAACTTGGTATATCTGTGCCTTAACTAAATGTATCTTGAACATATCTTGAATGTATCTACGATAAAATAGTACAACACCTGCGGCTTTTCAAATATATTTGTTATTATTATTGAATAGTTATGAGTTGGCAATAATAGTTAGGAGAAGCAGTAAGTAGCAGGAGTAAGAGTAGTGATAGTAGCAGCAATAGCAATATCCGCAGAAGCATACATGCAATTTTATTAAAATAAATTTCATTTAAAATAAAAAAATGATTTAAAAAAAAAACCTAGCAAGTAAAAGGAATTTGTAACTCATATGTAATATAAAAACTACAGCTGAAAGTACAGTAAGTTTGCTGGTTAAAATAATTGAAAATTTTATGTGGCACTTATGCGGTCCTTCTAGAATTATTACATATGTCCTTTAGTAGATAAAAGAAATACTAATTTAATAAAGTGAGTAAGTTATTTTATACTCATACGGGCATATATCTTAAACTTTATAATAAATTACATGTCAACTTAAATAATTGTTGAATATTTTCTTAAAAGCACATATACCATTACACACAAGGATATGTACATATATATAATTTTTAATCATATAAATGTTAAATTATTGCCAGTAAGTAAAGCAAATAACTGTACGGATTCGTTCTTGTCTGAGTTTTGTGTTTTTTTTGAAGTCATTTCGTACGCATTAATAAATTAAATCCAACAAAAAGCAAAGGGTTTGTTATACTTTTTTTTTTGTTATTTTTCCATATACATTCTATTTATTTTCTTATATTTTCTTTTATTATATATGACAAAAATATTTTTCTAAGTTATCATATTTTTCATTTCTATCTTTTAATATTTTTATATTGTATGTATATTATATATGTTTGCCACATGGGCTTTGTTTGCTTTTACTTAATATGACAAGTCATTTTTTCATTGAGAATTTAGTTGTTTATTTATCTTTGGGTAGTTGTAAGAAATTTACGATAAAATTATTAGGAGTATATTTTAGATACTTGTTTAGAATATGATAATGTAAAGTCATATTTTTGAAAAAAACATGTATTTATTTATCTTTTAATTTTTATAAGTTTAATAAATGGATATTTAGTATTTTATAAGAATATTTTTGCTATCCAATAGAAACTAAAGTAATTAATACAACATAATAATAATAAAAAAATATCAGTGACAAGAAAACTACTGATTATAATATAAATTAAAGTTAAATATTTTAAACAAAATTTTAAATTTAGAACAAAATTCTAAATAAATTATAAATTATTAAATTATGATACAACCAACAAAAAATAAAATAAGAATTTATTTTGGTAGCCTAAAAGTAGGCTCCATAAATTGAACTATGCTAACGCTTTAATTGAACCTTCGTACACTTTTCGTAGATTACTTGAGATACAGAGATTAGTTTAAGGGGAATAAGATTTTTTTTAAGATTTAAAAAAAAAGTGGTAAAGATAATCACTTAGAAACGATTGGATTTTTATTATAATAATAATAATGCACTTGAGTACAGTAAGTGATTTATTAAGATAACTTATTTGATTAAGGATTCGAAAATTGATTAAAATTCGAAGGATATATCGGTTTATTAGATAAATTAAAATTAATTAATCTTAAATTGAAGATTGTTCGCAATATTAACAATCTTTAAAAGAAAATGTTAATCACTATCTCTTCAATCAATATGACATATACTTCTCTTGCCGCGACTGCTTCAATAATAGAAGATGTATTTTGTAAGACACTTTTAAGTAAATAATATGTTATTCTATTTTGTAAAAAAAGGAATTAAATTAAATAAATTTAATTTATTAACATTTTCAACATGTAGCTTAATAAAATTTAAAAAGCGGACTGCTGAGAACAATTAAATTATACTTAAAGAAATATATATACAAAAAAATTAATTACATTCCAAGAAGACGAAAAAAAATATTACAAAAAAATTAAGCAATAAAAAATTGTTTTTATTAATTAATAACAAAAAAATCTGGCAGACAACAAGTTAATGGAACCCATATAGACTGCTAATGTGACACAGGGGCGGCAAAATTATTCTGCTACATAAATAAGTACACTGAGACGACCAGCAGATACATTTGTAGATTTTATGTGCTCATAAAAAATTAACGAATTCATTTGTTACTTTCACCGGGACACAATTACTTTAGGCAAAGGAGCAAAAATTGTTAAGGACAGACAATTGCAGTTACACAAAAAGTACAAGATACAAGATACAATGACAATTATAGTTAGTGTACCAAGTGTACCAAGAGTAGTGTAGTATGTAACAAATAATATTTTTTGTAAATTATTTTCCACTTTTATTTTGGTTTTTATTATTTTATTATGTTTTATATCTCAGCATTTTGTTACTTTCCACTATAGCGCTGGTAGGTTGACTTGACATATTCTTTATCTAAACTCTTTTTACATTGTTTTGTGACTATAATGTGAGCATAATGTACATATATAAAATCAATTGTCTAACACTTAGGCTACCAGATGCTTACAGAGCAATTCAGGATTTTTCTTAAGTTCACAATCCTACATATCCTTTTGCGTAAACAACTGTATTCGACGTTTATTTCATTACTGACTTTAATATTGAAAATGTTTAGGGATTAAATTTTCCTATTGTCCCTATAACGATTTAAGTTTGCCATTAAAATGTGCGTAAGTCTATGTATGTGCGACCGGGTGAGAGTAGTTTAATATGCATATGCACATATAGTGTCTAAATATACTGACTGATGTTGTTATCCTTTTGGGGAATTTGTAAAATTTTGTTGTTTTCCTAACAAATTACTATAAATATTTTGCACAAAATTATAATAACAACAGTAGTATAGCAAGCAATACTAACAAAAATATAAGACAACTAAGAGTTTGTTCAAGTGATGTCCTCAGCGTAGATACTTCAAGAATAAGTGCCGCATACTTTTAGGTATTACATATTGTTAGTAGTGTGTATGTGTATGTGTATACATTAACGTTTATACTGCACGCCTTTGAGCCTTTGAATTATGTTAAAATTAATTATTGGTATTTTATTATATAAATTTAGTGGGTGTGGCACATTCATATATTCCATTAGGCTAGAGTGTGAACCATAACAAATCTCTAAAGTATTTGCTATGCTTTTTGTCTGAGTTGAAGGAGGGTTGGAGGAAAGTTATATGTATGCATATATACTGAGTTTGTATTTCTGCATGTGTTCAATTAAGTCCACATGGCATTTTGTAAAATATTTACAATTTAATCTCCCTGAAGCACATTAATTCGGTATACAGTTATTTCAATTTAGTACAAATCATATACATATGTATGTATGAATATGTATATTCATGCATACTGAATATTATTATAAATATGTAAAAAGATAATTTTTATATGCAAAACTTTCATGTAGTCGCATGACCGCTGGGGTCTCAGCTGTTATAATTTTTGCAGTTCAGTTAATAATTCTTTAATATGTTTCCCATTTATGCGAAAATATGTTAAAATATTTTATAGAAGTCTATGGGTGTATATGTGTGAGTAATTATGAAACAAATTAAGTACAAAATGTTGCTAAGGAATTTGTGGCATTTAAAGCTGCCATATATTTTTGCAATAACTTTAGAGTTCATGAAGTTCTCTTCAATTAAACTTTTTTTTTTTTTGAATTAACTCCCGTTGCTTTATGAAGGAAACTATTTATCCATATATTTTTAATTACTTAGTATTGCATTAGTAGTATGGTTATTTTAATATAAAAATAAGAAAAATGAAATCGATTTATGAAACTGATGTATTCTTCATTTGCAACAAATTCATAGTACTATAGGATTTTTAATAATGTGGTTAGAATATGGTTATTTTCTTATAGATTTGTTTTGAAACAAAATATTTTTTTTGAAGAACAATTTTTATTTTTATTATTAATTTGATTTCTTCCACATACTAGCTAAATTTAGTTATTATAATCAGCTTCATGGAGTAATTATGGTATAGTATGATATGGAGTTTATTGCTTCTCTAAGGTGTTTTGTAATTAAACATACTTACATACATACATATTTTCATAGCCTCGTCAATCAATGCGAAACTATTTGGTATCCTTTCGGAAATTTTTCAGTCATTTTAAACACTATCCACAAGTAAACCAGTAAGGTTCGTTTTGTTCTCTATTCATTCTCTGTTAAATTATTGCTATTTTTTTTATTAAATAACTCCATCAATGTACGGCTATACTCAACAACTTTATTTAACTATTTAAATATATTCACTTTACGTTAATCTGAATTTGTCTAGTTTTGTGTCCAAACCCCCAGTTATCTGTTAACTGGAGCTTTATCACGGTCTTGGTTCCATAACCATTTTCATAGTTATCGACCTGTGCCAACGATGTATTGTCTAATGATAATACCCGGATACGAGATAGGTATAGTTATATACTTACTCCTTAGTTTTATAGATATACTTTCAATTGTATTATGGCTACTATATGTAGCTTGAGTTAATATAAGGCTTCGGACTTGTTTTAGTAATAACAATTTAATTAAATGTCTTACGGCTCCAATGGCCATCGATGCTAATCGATATAGAAATCTATGTTTCTAATTTAACTGCAACTTATAGAGCTTAAATGCTCGGAGAATTATTTAAATAAATGTACACGTCAAGCTTGTGACTGTATTTATAACTTTTCATTTATTCCCTTATTAAATTATGAAAAAATTTAGAGAGGTTTTGATAAAGCTTCTTTGTCACCATACAAAGAAAGTCTAGCTTTACAGCAACACGAATACTTTATTCAAAAATTTTGAAAAAATACATAAAACAAAACGAACAAATAATAACTTCATTAATACAGTAAAAGCTGTAATATTGTCAAGCCGCATATAATATCACTCAATCCCTTACAAATGACCCACAAAACTAATAATATAAACACCTTTGAAAACACTTTCTGTACACTTCAAAAAGATTTTATAATTTTTGCGCATTTTACAGATATTTTTCATGAAAATTTTTTTTCATAAATTCAAGCAAACACATGCCAGGAAGTAAATTTTAACTATGAAATTATTAAATTCATGCCACAAAAACAACAACACAAACAAAGTGAAAGAAAATGTATAACCAAAAACGCCGTAAAATATGCAATGTAAAATAATTAAAAATACCAAATAATCCTTCAAAGGAAAACCGCACACATATTTAACTGCCACACATATACGCCAAATGCATTTGGGGACAACTTTTGCTTACTGTTGCATCTGCAAATAAGTCGGTTGCATGCAACGGCATCAACACCAACCAAATATGCTTTCAACACTTGCACTTATTTCATTTTTACAGCACTATAACTCCTGCAAATAACTCCTTTTGATGTAAATTTTTTCGTTTTTTGTTGGTTTAAAAAATCATAAAAACTGTGGTTAAAGCTGTCTTTGCCAATATTACACTCGTAACTTTTACAATATCGTATATATCTTTTTTTTTTATATATTTTTTTTATATATTTTTTTTTCGTACATCTGTCAGTTCATCAGTTTGTCATTGTTTTTATTTGTCATCATTTGTGTATTCATAAATGTGCAGTATGTCTCTTTGCAATTTTTTTTTTCTTCACTGTGTTATTTTATTTTTAATAATAAATATTGTAGTTTTGTTATGAAGAAAATGTTAAGTCTTCTGTTATTAACTTTTATTATTTAATTAGTATGGCAGATCAACTCTCCGCTATCCATTTATATTGACACATTTATATTATTATATTGAGGCTATTTGAGTCAGTAGAAATGAATACTTTTACTCTCTATTGACTGCGAGGTTTCTTCATAAGTCCTCTCTACGAATTGACTGGATTATTGTTTATCACTTCATCAGCCAAATCAATAACTGACCTCAGATCTGCATACCCGAAGAGCCTGTAACCATTCTGAGATTCGATAATGCAGTGTTGGTAAGTCTGTTAGTTTTCGTAAATAATTTCAAGGCTCTATACTTTAGTTAAGTGTTGTAATAAACTTATTGCGTTAAAGGGATTAGTTTTAAAGTGAAAATGTTGTATGTCAAAAATTTTTATTCAATACTATTCAAGAGTTTCAGTTGAGAAATTTTTATATTTAAAGATATATTATATATTTAAGCTTTCCGGGTAGTGCTCAAGCTATAATTCCCTGTACATCATGCTCAGTGAAATACTTAAATAACATTATAAAAATATATGCACAATGGTATTTTTTTAAAAGCGAAATACTTGCATACAATATACTGTAGAGGAAATGAAGAATTTATTTATTTATGTATTTTACTTTTGCATGATAACTCCTCAATTTCCTGAAATTGACCTGAAATACTTGCAGTGAGTCTGTATGAATTATATTGTTGCTTAATTTCATACTCTGTACGAGGAAAGTAACATTATGTTTATACTTAAATAAATAAGTTATCTGAAAAGCAGATCTGTCTTATTGTACATTACTCTGATACTTAATCTTTATAAATTCACATAATTATATATGGTAAATTGCTATAGTAACGGACTGTGATTTCAGTAGAGGAAGTAAAGAATTATTGTATTCGCACATAATTATGTAATTTTGTTATATTTGTGTATATTTATATATATGTATATGTAATTTTATCAGACAGTAAATATATTATTGCAAGCTTGTATTGAATTTAATATTTTATTTAATTAATATATATTTACATACGATGAAAGCTTAAGTTAATAAATTAAAGATTTCAACAGTTCAAGAAATTGAGAAAACTGTAATTTAACAATTGTACTCTTATGTGTAGTTACATACAATATTAAATTACATACAAATAATTTCAATGGGCTTTAATTTATATTGTAAAATATATGAAAAATATTTATATATTGAAAAATTTTGATTCAAAAATAGTTCAAATAATGTAGTGAGGTACAATACTTCATTTTGTACTTGTTTAATTAAATAACATAATTTGATATATTAAAAAACAATTTAATAAACACAAATATTTTGTAAATATTTGTATAAAATTTATTTAATTAAAAAGTAAAAATATAAGAAATATGATATTTTGCAATTTCATAAAAGCAAACTAAATTGTTTACATACATAAAAGCATTTACTGTGGTTTTTAAATAAAAACTTTTTTCTTATACATTTTAAACAGTACTGCTAAAAAGATGAAATAAATAAAAATAAATAAAATATTTGAAAATATTTTATATTTAAATCGTATTTTAAACAAAATATATTTAATAAAAATTCTCAAAGTTCCAAAAATATTAAAACTAAGAAAGAAAATAAACCGCTAAAACTCGAACTTACGACACTCGTGAAAAAATGAGAAAAAGCAATATAAAAATAAAAGAAAAATGCCAGCTAACAGCATTTGAAAAACGAATGGGTTAATAAAAAAATTTCTTCACTAAACCTCTGCATAATATTAACAGTATTTAAGTTCTTTACATCGGCACATATTCTCCTTTCCGAAGTTCTGCACACTTAGCAATTTCCCATTGAGCTTTTTCAAACTCTTTTCAATAGGCCTCCCTAATCCTTTGGTTGTATTTTAAACCAAAAATATTTATTAAAAATTCTTAAAGTTCCAAAAGTATTAAAACTAAGAAAACAAAAAAAAAAAACCGCTAAAACCTGATTTAACGACACTAGTGAAAAATGAGAAACAGCAACATAAAAATCAAAATAAAGTGCTAGCTAAGCTAACAGCATTTGAAAAACGAATGGCTTAATAAAAAAAATTTCTTCACTAAACCTCTGTATAATATTAACAGTATTTAAGTTCTTTACATCGGGACATATTCTCCTTTCTGAAATTGTGCACACCCAGAAATTTCGCATTTTTTAATAGGAAATTTCGCACTGAGCTTCTTCAAGCTCTTTTCAATAGGCCTACCTAATCCTTTTTGGTCGCTTATAAAAATTCTCAATTTTAATATAAAATGTAAAATTCGTTACTCAATTTTAATATAAAATGTAAAATTCGTTACATTAATCTAAAAATAATGTTATTAATAGAAACAAATTCACATTAGTGAATATTAACATAAACATAGCTCAAAGTAAGAAAAACTAACAGAACACTTAAAATACTCACACCTTAATATGCAATAAAAGCGTTAACAGCGTCATTTAAAGCCGCTTACATTTGCAACAAATGCATTGAGTTAATATTGGCGCATTTGTAGTCAAACTTAAAAACACAAGCAAATTAATAACACCACAAAGCAATATATATACTCACTGCATGCACGGACGGACGGACACAACAGACGACACACACTAAGTAAAGATTAGTTGAACTTTTAAACTGTGCTAATTTACACTTGAATTTGCACTGCGCGTAACATTCAGCAGTCGCAAATGTATGTATATAACATAAAGCAGTTCAACAGATTTTTGGTTCTTATGCTAACAACAAAAAAATACACTGTTACATATCAGATGTAAAACTCTAAAACGAACTGTGTGGATAAATGGACACAGACTTGAGTAAATTAAAATTATGAATGCATATGTACATACATACATGCACACATATATACATATGTAAAGTAAGCTTATGGTAGAGTTTAAATCTCTGGCGAGCAGTGTAAAGGGCATTGCTTTTTCAAATTGTGGCGCGAAACTTAAATTAAGTGTAAATGAAATTTGTACACCTGCGCTCATGTGCTTTTCTTTTGAAAATTGTACCTCTATAGGTTACATTTATGCGAAAATGGAGTATGTAGTGTTAGAAAGTAGATTTCGTAATTACAGGGTGATATTAGTTAAACATTTTTAAATAAATGTTAAATCCTAGAAATATGGTTGAACCTGAGAATTATGGACCAAATAAGTACATTCCACGACAAGCTTTGACGTGGAACCCATAAGGCAGCAGACGCCCTGGTGCACCGGCCTTAACTTGGAGAAGGACAATTGAAAGAGAAATGACAGAAGCGCACTACACACGGAGCGATATATGCAGAGAAGCATCTAACAGAGTGCGGTTTAAGAGAATCGTTGCGAGGCTATGCCTCACTAGTTTGAAATGGATACTAAGAAAGAAAAGATTTGTTAAATATTAGATATAAAGATATTGGACAAACACACTTCAGTGTTAAAAGCAATAGCCAAAATAATTGCTATGTTACACACAAATGACTTTTGATATCTTTAGTAACATATGTTATTTAATGGGCGCTCTCCATTAATGGGTGCGTTTAAGTTCATAGTGTAAGTATAACAACAAAAGTAAAGCAATGAATGTAAAAACAATCAATATTAAAAAAAAAACCATAAAATATTATTAAATACTATTTTTCTGCCATCCCGTATCTATATCCATTGATCTATATACCAAATTATTAGCGGTATAAAAGACGTAATAAGTTTAACAATATCATGACCTATGGACGCTTTAAGTTCTTACATAAAAGTGGACAAATACTGGATTTATTCAGCATTGTTATGCAGTATTGGATTAAGAAACTGTATTAAGAAATTGAATTAAAAAACTGAATTATGAGACTGGATTTAAAAACTGGATTAAAAACTGAAAATAAAAACTGGATTAGAAACTGGAATATGCAACTAGAATAAGAAACTGAAATAAGAAACTGGATTAAGAAACTGGATTAAAAAACTGAATTAAGAAACCGGGTTACAAAACCGAGTTAAAAAACTTGATAAAGAAACTGGATTAAAAAACTAGATTAGACAGCGGGATTAAAAAACTGCAGTGAGAAACTGGAATAAAAAGAATATCGAATATGTTCTGGATGTATTGATATGAAATAAAAAATACTAACAATGCTAAACTAGCAAGGTGTTTAAGTGTAAATTAGTTTATGTGTAAACTAGTTTATGTGTAAACAGTCTAAGTGTAAACTAGTTTGATTGTAAACTAGTTTAATTTGTAAGAAATTAATTATTTTCACTTTTTTTTTAGTATTAAAAAAACCTATATATTACTTATTTTAAAACATACTATTTAAAGTACTAAAACTTTTTCTATACACGCTGTGTTTACACAAAAATTGCACAAAAATGAACAATTTTGCACACTCAAATATTTTGAAAATGGAGTTAATATTTTTTTGTCTGTTTAGTAGGTTCACATGCTAGTCTGTCCAGGTGGGATTGCAAGTCTCTATTGTTGTTGCTGTTATTGTTGCTGTTGGCGAAAAATTGGTTTGCTCTATGTTTATATGTAGCATTGAAATGCTACACATTAGCAAACATAGTTAGTATAAAATTTTATTAGTACACTAAATGCCATGTTTAAAATTGTAAAACTCCATTTGACTTCATTTCAAATGCATGAAATATTTTTGCTCATTTTTGCACAGAAAGCAAACTAACGTGCTTCCAAATGACCAAAACGCAAACATTTTAACATTTGTTCGGTCGTCGGAATGCAAACACTTCTGTTAAATGCATTCATTGGCTGCATTGTTGCATGCAGTCAACATCACATCACAGATGTTGGTCATGTTAATGAGATATGAACAAATATGGTGTAAATAGGTGATATTTATGTATGAATGCTGTGTTGTTGTGTGCTTTAAATTTTTGTAAAAAAAAATTGAAATTATAAAATAAAAAAAAAAATAAATTTAACTATTTCCATGGAAAGACGTTATTTAAATTTAAGGGTAAATAATAGAGTAATTATATGAGTTGAGTTATTTAATGGAACCATTGTTGAGATACAGGAGGTATTTGGTCTGAAAGTGTAATATGTATATTGATAAATGTTAAAAATGAACGCCCCTTCCCGTTTCACCGGTTTCAGTAACAAAATTAACCCTGATGTATGGACAAATATGAGAGAGAAACGGCATACCATGTGCTTGGAGAGTGCCCGGCACTGATGCATAAGCGAAAGAAACACCTAGGAGGGTATTTCATGGATCATAAGGATTCAAGACTGGGGAACTGTCTTTCATTAAAGAAATCGGACTTGGAGAAATACTCTAACCCGACAAAGGGGCACAATAGATCTTTTAGGTCGCAGTGCACGATCCCTTACTCAATAATAATAATAATGGACAAATATGGACAAATGAACGCCCCTTCCTGTTTCTCCGGTTTCAGCAATAAAATTAACCCTGATGTATGGACAAATAAGAACTAAGAAAACGGAAATAATCTAATAAGTTTACAATTGAAATGATAGAATATGAGGATAGCCACTAAAGAGTAATGCTACACAAAAAATATCATGGGTCTGTAGTCAGTAATTTCGCTAGCAATAGATGGACAATATTGGGAAAGGAGAGAGCAAGAAAGGAACTTTTTTAGATGTAAGAAGCGAGGTCTAGAAAGGCATGAGTGAGACGATGTATATAGAAACAGGAATGATGCTTATAAGTTTTAAAAAACATTTTTTTTAAATTTTATAAACGGAGATCTAAATTAATCTGTAGAAAAAGTAAAAGAAATATTACCTTCCAAACTTTAAAAATAAAAGTCTGTACATAAGATCTTCGTGGGTCGACATATATGGATTTTTCAAATCCATTAATGTTTTTCATTTCTTAAGTAATTTATTAAGTGAATGGGATGAGAAAATCCTAACTGCATCTGATATTAGAATATCTTTAACAACTGATGCTCGGGCTTTCATTCCAAGGCCGAATGGACTCGGGCTTTATTCAGTTAGTGTGGTAAGAAGCACAAAAGTTTAGCCATAGTCGCAGTTTTCTATTTTACTGGGAGTTAGTATTTCAAACATTTTCTATTATTTTATTTTTATTTTATTATTAACATATCCTAGCATTATATCAAAGGGGTAAATTAAGTATTTAGTCTATTTCCATAGGATATCTACAAATCTCGGTTTCTAGTCACATGTCTTAATTCATTAAATGTTTAGTTTCCTTGGTAAAGCTTCTACGACATGTCTTCTTGAGGTGTCCTCTGTTTTTCTTGCACCTTGGGAGTTCCATTCTTTTATTTTGTTGACTTAAAATTATTCTATTATTATTCTTATATTATTCTATTATTTATTCTTATGAAATTTATTTCTGAGTTCAATTTAATTTCACTTTAATTATAAAAAAATATTAAATGCAATTTAATAATGTGACAATTGCTAAAAATAATTTCTAGGGAAACCCATGAAAAAAATTTCTTTATTGTTTATTTAATTAAAAATAACAATTGAAATATTTTAATAAAAGTTTAATTTGTTGATGAACTGCAGAAGATTTTCTGGTGTTCATGTGAAAAAGAAGTTAAATTAATAAAATTGAAATGAAAATTTTAAATAACTCAACTCCAAAAATAAAAAAATAAAAGAGCAGAGCACAAAATACTAAGAATTTCTACAGAATGGAATGGAACAGTGAAAGGTAGTCATCAGTCGTTGGAGTATAATTCCAACAAAGAAAAAAAAAACAAAAAAAAAATATAACCAACACATAACCAACCATCACATCAGTCACTTGGACTGGAAACCAGGTATGAAAATATGAGATGAGCAAGTAGCATATAAATGAATTAATGTCTGTGATTTCAGTGCATTTTTTAGCTTGGAATTTATTGTACAAATAGGATTGTGAAAATCTACGTGCTGAATAATTGTATAAAATGATTGGAATGTCCTGTTGTGAGTGAGCTAAATGCATGCAGCAACAGGACCCAACAGAACCAACAGGAGCAACAGCAGCAAAAGCAGCGGCATTGCCAGAAGATTAAAAACTGAGTGCCAGGAATTTTGTTGTTACCTTCATTATTATTTTTTGCTATTGTTGTTGTTGCTGCTGTTATTGTTGTTGTTTATGTTGTTGTTAAAATATATTTGCTATTGCTAAGGGCAACGTTATTTGTTATTATTGTCAATGTAAAAAGGTGTAAACGACGAGTTGCTGCAGGGAATGCTACTGCAGAGCAGCATTTAATAAATTTGATTAAAATTTCATGAAATACTTCTCTACTCAGTCTCTTCATTTACTGTTCATCTACTGTTAGCGAAATTAGTTCTAATAAACGAAATATTTGAAATTATTTATTTTCAAATAAATTTCATAGCGGGGGGACAGGACATGTGTTGCATATTGAAAGCACGACTGTATGCACTCACTTTGTGGCAGGATATCAATAACATGGAGTGTTATCTCGCGTACGTGTAAATATTTGCAAATTCATTTAAAGTTTACATATTTGTTCAAATATTTAATAATAAGTGCATTTGAATTTATTTTGCAGATAAAAAATTTATTGTTTTTACACTTACCCAAGTAAGCTTGTTGTGGCTCTGCCATCTGTATGAGTGCTGAATCCTTTTTATTGTATAAAATTTTTACGCGTTGCACATCGCCATAAACACCTGGTGTGTAATATAATAAAAAAAATTTAGGAATTAAAAAAACTTATTTAAAGTATTTGAAAAATAATTTATTTAGTAGAAATATTTAATAATTTATAATAAAAACAAATGAAAGAACGCAACGAAAGGAATTCATAATTAAATTATGAAAATATCAAAGCATACTTTCGTAAAGTAATATAAAAATATTTTTAATATATTAGGAATGCAAAAAAAAAAAGGAAAAAAAAATTGATTAAAATTACCACACAAAAATTTATTCATTTTTATTTAAACAAAGAAATAAATTAATTAAAATTACATATTTATTATTCAAAGACTAAAAAAGTAGTAAGCATTCATTTTTTACTATATAAATTTATAGCAAATTATTATTATTTTTTTTTTTTTGAAGGACTATCTAAACTTCTTTTCCAACTGATAATTTTGACTAACGTAGAAAATGTGAACTATAAATAATATTTTAAGACTACTCAACAAAACTTTTAAGGACATAAAATATATATAAGAGCGAAAAACATATAAGCAAAGAAAACTGTAGCTAAAAAACTACATTGAAATACTTAAATAAATAAACAAAAAAAAAAAAAATAAAAACAAAAACAATAAGAAGTAATATTATAAACTAAGTTACTATTTATGTCTTAGAACTACTAAAGAGAAAAATACTGAATTTCCTACAGCAGACAATAAATAGTAGAACACATGACCATTTTTTTATATATTAAAAAAAAGAAAAAAAAAATTTTTTTTTTATTAAAAAAAAGAAAAAAAAAATCTTTTTTTAAATAAAAAAATATAAAATAAAAAAATCTAAACAATTTTATTAGCTTAAAAAATTTATTGGTGTGCAAAATGTTTTAATACTACAGAAAAGTTCCAGCAACAGTCACCACTGCACCAGCAAAGTCGGCTGCAAAAACTTATTTAATCCCATAAGAGATTATTAGTTGCGCGTAGACGTACCGAATACAGACACATCAGAGACACAGAAATACCTGCTTTTAAGTACAGGTTTGTAAAGATAACGTTGGAACCAAGCATACATAGTAATACACACCTATTGGCGGTGAGTAAAAAGCTCGAGACTCGAACGAACCAGTCAACCAAAGTCGACTGACAAATATATTAAAAGTTGGTAATAAACTTTTTACGACTGGTAGCAGCACCAGTTTTTCGCTGCCAAAGTAATAACAAATTTTTCCGACTGTTATGGACAAACGCAGATGCTACTATTGCTACTGCTGTTGGTTGTCGTAAAAATTGTCCTTGTTACTAGAGACTGTTGCATATTGGTAGTTATTGGACTAGCAATTTTCATGACTTAATTGCTATTTAAACTATTTACATAAAGATACTTTAAGATTATAAGCATTAAATATATAACAAAAATTATGAAGATGTTAGCATAGACTTAAATAAGCCAAGTGGATTGGCTATATGAGGAAAAGAAAAATTCTTAAGTACAGCGTACTGTAGGTCAAAAGGATATAACGATATCTGATACTATTAGAAGCATGTATAAAGAGGTTTCAAGTGACTAAAAAGAAATTGAATAATATGATCTTTGCTGAAGAGATATTTTTTTTTTTACTGAAATTCGATTTTGTATCAAACATATATGTATTGGTGCCATCCCTGCACTCAAATTCAGATTTTGAGCACTTCAATGCTTAGAAAGTTTCTCAGAAAAGCACTGCGAGTATCTAACCATTTGTGAATAGGGTTGGCATAAATTCTGTTATTAAGGTTCTTAAAAGTAAGAACCCAGTGTTATTATAAGAAATGGACTTAAGAATCATTGCCATTCCTAGTTTACCAAATTCGTGGCCATTACCTTTATATATTCAAGACTTTAACGAGATTCTGATTTATTCTGATAGCTATTGAATTTGGTAGCGAATTTTAGTGGTTTCAGCTATTTTAAGCAATCTTTTCTACAGCACTACATATCAATAGAGGTCACTTCTCGAGAAATTTAGGTACATAGTTGCAAATATTTTAAATGGATTTTATTGGTAAAAATCACGTACATTATCTAGTATCAATTAGTATAGGTATACTGATGGTTTTCGTGTAAAAATGTTCAATTTTCAAGCTCCATATCTTGAAAACTAAGCTGTAATGGCATTTAGCTTAGAGAAAAGATTATTTCAAATTTGCCTTTTGACTTTTGAGCCTTTTGAAAGACTTTTGTTTACTTCTTGAGATATCTAAGACCAACGTTGCAAGTATTTTAAATTCATTTTACTGGCAAATATGTATGTCATATAGTGCCAACTAGTATATATGTTGGTGGTTTTCATATTTTCAATTTTAAAATTAAATATCTCGAAAACTAGGCTATATTGGCATTTGGCGTAGAGAAAAAAGTAACTCAAGATATAGTAGCTGTGCTTAACTTCCTATCAAAGAAACCCTAAAGCACATCAGGTTGTATTAGTTTCTCCTTCTCCATAACTAACAACGATAGCCAAAGCTAAAAATTTGATTCATAAACACTACCACCATGGGAAGCGTATTTCTATCTAAAACTGCATAAGTTACTACTATTTAATTTAATGGAATATATAGCATAAATAAAATTTACATTTCAAAATTGTTTAATATATGTAAGGAATAAAATTTATTTAATTCAAGAAATAATAAAATGCTAAAGTGCAAATAACCCATAGTTATTGCAAATATAAAAATGCACTGAGAAAGTCATAAAGTCACAATCACTAAGGAAAAATGAAGTAAAAGGAACCTGAATAATAGAATAATAGAAAATTGAATGCGAAATAAACAATACATTAGGATATGTACAAGAAATGCAACAAGGATTTGTAAAAATCTGCTATTGCAATAGCTTGAGCCGGAGCATATACTCGACTCGTATTTCAATTGTAAGTATAGAATAAATGCATTTGGTTGAAAAGTGGGGAAGCACACAAAATGAAGAGTTCGGAAATGTTGAGAATATAAAAATTGTGCATGCCAAAGAGTGAATCAATTTTATATAGATGACTGCATTTAAGACAAGCTAACACAGGACTAAAAACGTATTGCCACAATATTACCAAAAATACTAAAAATACAAAATACTTGTAATGATCATTAGCCAACGACAACAACAACAACAACAACAACATTATCAACCACAACTGAAAGATTCTTGTCAATATAAGATTGTATATATCTATCTCAAGAGTGCAACAATGTAATAATGGAGAAAGTTGTGAGATAATGACGTTAAGGACAACTTTTGCACATTGCACTGAAAGAAGCAAAAAAAAAACTACTTATTTTTTGTTCTTCCACAATCTTTGCTTGATTCGAACTTAAAAAGTTAAATATGGGAAATGTAGCCACAATGAAAAAGTATTGTGTGGCATTGGCTAATGTATCTGGAGGTTGGTTGCTTCATGCAAAAATGCATTCTGCTCGACTGCACCCGGTTTGACTTATGTCAAAAATAAAATTCAACAATTGAAAAGTAACTGAAGCGGAAGAAAGCGAGCACATTGCATGCTTAACAATGATGTGCAAGTGTACGTGCAGCTTGTGCCACATGTTGAGGATCTTGGTCCAGCAGCTGGATGCTGTATGTTGTATACTGTATAAGTAGTTGCACAGCTCGTACTCGTATGTAACAGGAAATGACTTTAATGTGGCGGAGGTATGGTAGTGTTGGAAGTACAGACAAAACTTAAGTTGATATCTTTTCTTATTTCTTGCAAAAAAATAAAATTATTTCGCATGATAATAATTTATTATCTATAAGATTTGCAAATGGAACGAAATAGTGCGAGTACAGCTGTTGTAGCTTAGCTTCTGCTTACACAAGGTTATAACCAAAAGTGCTGAGTGTACTTATATGTTTTTGTTTGACAGCGTAAAAGCAGCGTTGCTGAGATAAACTGCAGGATACAGCATTACTACAGAGCCGCTGGGCTTCAAAGTACCGGAAAATGTAATCTCTTGGGCGCCATTAAATACATGTTCAAATATTTTGACTGAAAAAATATGCAGTTTTTTTCCAAAAATAAATTTTTTTCTATTTTCTGGTTGGCAGTTTAGACTAGTGGGCCGTGGGTCGTGGGCGGTATGTTAGGTTTAATATTGGCGAAATTTTTAAAACAAAAAATACTGAAATTGAGTGCAAATATTGTTTTGTCAGGAAGTTATTTTTCCATATTATTTTTGTTATTATAGTAATTTTTCTAAGTGCATGTTTATTTGCTATTTGTGAAGTGATTTTATTTGGTTAAAAATAAAATTTCTATTTCAAATGCACTTGTATTTGTAATTTGAATATTTATTTTATGATGGTGCAGCTAATATTACTTAGAGTATCTATCACTTAATAAATTTTTCATTTTAATGATTGATAAATAAATACTTAACCGAAATATAAACAAAAATGAAACTAAATATGAATATTAACGTACTAACAAGAGATAAAAGGATATTTGAAAGTGCTAAATGTATTTAATTTTTATAAAATGGACATTTAGGATTTGGATTTACATTGTAAGAGATTTTACAATACTTAAAAAATTTATGAAAATTTTTTATTAATTATTTTATTTTAATTTTAACATTTTTTTAAGTATTTTTTTTATGGAAATTAGGTTAAAATTCAAATCAGTTTTTAATTATTTTTTAACATTTCAAGTGCTGTTAGCTGGTGTTTTTTACTTTTTTCAGTTTCTAGTTACTGCAAGCTAAAACCTTTTTATTTTAACGCTATTTTGGTATCACTTTTGTGTAAATTGGAGTTAAATTGTACAAAATTAAGTGGATATATTAAAAACAATAAAAAAGTTAAAAATATTCCATAATTGTTAATTAGACATTCAAATTTAATTTCACTGTTTTTAGTAAGAGAGCGATTGTTTTTCATTTCAAGCTGTTAGCTGGAGTTTTTTACTATTACATGTTTAGTGCTGTTAGCTGCCGCTTTTGTGTATATTTGAATTAAATTGCATCAAGTTAAGTTCTAGTTATTATCAGAAAAACTAACAATTAAATTTAAACTCCTTTAGTCCTCTTACATAGCAATTTTTAATTTTTTTGTTTACTAGGGGTTGTTAGTCGGAAATCTTTTATTATGTTGCGTTTTTAAACTGTTAGTTTTCACTTTTGTGAATATTTGATTTAAATTGAAATAAGTGGAGATTATGCCAAAAAATGAGAGGCAACAAGACAATTCAGTAATGATGTTCCATTTATTTCCTATATTATTTTTGTCAACAGTTTTAGTGCTGTTGGATAGCTAATTCATTATTTTGTAATTTCTTGGTTGTTGTTAGATGACACCTTGTATTTTAGTATTATTAGGATAGGCCAGGTATTTGTTTTTATTAGTGTGTCCTTCTAGTTCTAATATACCCAACTTTCTACCCATAATGTCGAAGAAATTGGAAACAATATGCCATTCCTAACTAATTGTGGATTTATTGATATTTCTTCTACCTAACCTTATGGCCAAATGCTGTTACCTACAGATTAAGGTTATATTAGAGCAAACTGGCAGTTAAGATAATATCGAAGAATTAATAAAACGAATAAACTTCATAATTTTGAAAATAAATTTTAAATTTTTTCGCATTTTTGAAAGCTGTAAGTTTTCATTTCGTTATTTTATAATATTTTTGGTGCTGTAAGCTGGTTCTAGCTACAATATTGATATTGAGAAATGTACATTTGTAATTCTATTCTTCAAAATGAAGCATGTCAGCTTTAACAGTTTCTTATTTTAATGCTTTTTTGGTGCTGTTAGCTGGTAATGTTTGATATATTTAAACTGAATTGCTATGAATACAGGAGAGATGATATCGAAAAATCTATATATGCGATTGTGTCCATCAGGACGGAACATATTAGATTTAATTTTTTCATTTTATTGCTTTTTTGGTGTTGTTAGCTGGTGCTATTTTATATATTTAAACCTAACTGCAATGAATAAAAATGAGATGATATCGAAATATGTATGTATATGATTGTGTCCTTCAATATGGAGCTTGTTAACTTTAATTTTTCTTTTTATTGCATTTTTGGTGCTTTTAGCTGGTATGCTTAAATATTTTTTTAGCAGAATTGCAACAAGTTAAAAGGAAATTATATCAAAAAATGTATTTATGTGATTTTGTACTACAAAATGAAGTGTGGAGCATCTATTATTAATTTAAAATAAAATTAAAACTCAAAACATTTTATGCTGGTCTAAAGGATTTCCAACGAAACTTCACATAGTTTATAATAACTATTTTTATTTGATCCATTTTTATCCAACGTATATGAATGTTTAAATATTCTAATACACACTATTGAAGCTTATACAGAAAAATATTATATTTCAATCAATCACGCTCAGCATATTTTCGATAAAAGTAATAACATTTCAATATAAAGAAAATGGAGCAATTTGCATAAGAAAGCATCTACTAATCGTAAAATATATAACATAATCAATTACATATGTAATGCAAATTGTTAGAATATCTTGATTAAGTTTTTATTGTTATGGAAAGAGATAAAAATAATATAAAACTTAAGTGCCATAACGTTCGTTGGGGAGGGGAAGTATGTTTGCATATGCTAAAGGCCAATATAAATGTCAAATGAAGTGTAAGCAACGAATTTATGTAGATATTTTTTTTTTGGTCAACTGAAAAGCTTTGAAGTTAAAGGAATAAGAAAAATGAATAGAACTAGAGTTTATACTTATATTTAACCTACATTTAATGGTGTAAAATAGCATAAATTTGCAAAGGGGTTAAAAATGCTATAAGACGCCTAGACAAGATGGATCGATAAGGGATTCTGTTATGAAATATAATTTTTGTTTGCTTTTTATAATAATATGGTTTTCATAAATTCCACAGTACTAGAAAAAATTTAATTTTTTTTTTCATACATAGTCAAATTGATGATTTCTTACAAAAATATGAGAATTATAATAATAATACAAAAAAAAAAATTTTTGAAAAAATTTTATTTTTTTTTACGTAACAGTTTTTTTTTTGCAAATCTATTAGTATTACAATAATAATAAAAAAAACTTTGAGGAAAAAATTTTTTTATTTTTTGTACAACACAGAAAGAAAGAAACCGGCAGAGTAAACACAAAAGCCTGTCAAAACTAATAAATTTTAATGCACGCATAAGCTTCACCAAAAAAAAAAGGAATAGGGAAAAAAATGTTGCCAGGATATGTCAAAAACGTGTCAAATAGGCTTTGCAACATTAAACAAGATGATCGATATAATAATGCAGGCATTCGAAAATTCTGTTTTGGAGACTAAAGAATTTATTTAGCATATGTAGTGCAAATTGAATTTTTTCTCTCTTTGTGCTATTTGTCCTTATCCTCCTTTGCCTCAGCAACAGAAATTTAAATGTATGTTAAGGTGTTCCTTAACTCTAAATGGGGTAATAAAGTTCAAGAGCATATTTGCATGTAGCTTTATGTTAACATCATCATGCTATGCTGTTATGCATATGTAGCTGGCTGGAGTGTACCTGTGTGAGGTGATAACAATAACAAAATTGTTGTTACGTGTATGCGTGTCACTATTAGCATAACAATGGCTCATATTCAAATATATTCGAGCGCATAGAAATATATAAGAAAGTAAATATTGATAATAATAATAATGTAGACAATACGGACAGACATTTCCACAGACAGACAGATAGATAGATAGAAGCTGGAGAAAGCATATTATTAAGTGTTAAGATACACGACCAGCAGCAGCAGCAGTATTTTCCACACACGTACACGGAAATCACACGAATTACACACGCAATGCAAATATTTTTGGCATATTCAATATACACACATACATACGCAGTTAAATTAAGGCTATAAAATTTTAGAGACTTGAAGTGGAAGAATGTTAGTATTTATTTATTTACATATTTATCAACATATTACTTGATAGACATATAGTCTATTATGTTCGTATTCTTCTCATTCTTATTTCCTGCATTTATTGCATTATTCTTATATTTAATATTATGAAAGAAGATTTTCTCACGCAGTTTATTACATTTCTTATAACTAAAACTTTTGTTAGCGGCGTTTTTAGATAACACACGTTTCCTTAACATTAATAGCTAACAATGTTGCTACTTACGATGTATATAAATATTTCTTCTACTTTTATAATTTTTTTAACATTTCGAGATTATGTTAATGACGCTGACTACATAAAGACTTAACAGTGATTTTTAGCATATGTTATTCATTTACGCGTTTTACTTGATTTCTTTACATTTTTTAAATTAAATTTCAATTTTTATTTGTTTGTTAAGAGTTTCTTCCAATTTTAAAAAAGTTTGCATGAAATTTCAGGTGATTAATGTGAGAGTTCGCTTTGCTTGCTCAAGATTTTGAATGTAAGCTTTAGCAATGCATGAATGATATGCCGGCTACACACTGAAGGTATGCGGTTGCAGCCACAGATATATTTATAGGCCCATATTGGTGACAGAGCTCCAGTCTTGCAGTAACAATATATTGAGCTAAACTGGTGACTAGAGGCCTGGACAACAAAATGGGATTAAATGATATGAAATGTAATAGCCTTATTTTGATTATCAAGGTCGATAAAATGACTACAAGTACCAGGAATCGAACTATTGCCCTGCCATATTTGAAGCTTAGAGTCAGCGCACCTTAACTGGTTCATTTTAATGAATTCATCAAGCAATAATAGTAGTTTATTGTATTGAATTGTTTAAAAATGTTAAATAAATTAATTATAGAATTGTTTAAAGCAATTATAAACATGCACCCATAAAGAATAATAAAAAAATATACTAGTTTTAATAGATGTCGCCTAAAAAGATCACTTCTATAATTACGTACAAAAACAGTAATAGAAAAAGTGAAAAAATAAATTATAAATATTATTAACTTCACTGAAAATGTAATTTCCTTTACAGTAATATCGTTTGTTTAGTCCTTTAATCTGAATTTATGCATAATAAATGAATTCTTTTTATTCATATTTTTTTATAAATTCTCTCCCATATTACTTTGCATTTAGTATTTATGAAAAATCTGAATTTCTATTTTTTTTTTAAATTTTTTTTTTCATTTTGAATTCATTGTAGTTACTTTTATTAAATAACAAATTTCAAAATAACAAACTTATTATGCGCTTTGCTTTTATTGGATTACTTTTTGAGTTGTTTTTGTTTTATGTTTTTTGTCTTAATTTTGCATAATGCAAACATAATGCAGCGGCAACAGGACAAAAGATACTTTAGGTATTTAAGTTAAGTATTATTTTACTTATTATTTCTGAACTTTTTGCTTTCGTAAGACAAAGGAAGCGAATAGTAAATAATTTTCCATTTGTTTTGCAGACAACAACAACAACAGCAGTAACAACAACAGCGGCAGCAGTAACAGTAATAACAACAGTAAGAACAAGTGAACTGTTGTGCTTAAGTGAACTCTCAATTTGGCATTAAAACTGTCAACATTTTACTTAATGTGTGTATAAATAAAATAAGAAGAAGAAGAAGAAAACCAGAAACAAATTGTGCTTATAGTAAAAAGAAAAAAAAAAAACAATTCGAATATACAAACTTACAAATACAATTATTTGCGGTGCAATGTGGTTGTGCGAATGTCAAATAACACAAACTTTAAGAGACACAAAAAACAAAAAAAAAAAAAACAAATAAAGACAAATAAAAAATATGTCATGGGCAAGTAAATGCTATGGGAAGTTGAATTTAAGATTTAAATTCAAATTAAATTCAATTTAACAAACCATTACACAAGCTCCAACCAACATGCATAAATATAGTGTGTATTTATATATAACCAAGCACTAACCGCAATAATACAACAAAAACAAATACTCAAGTAAGCCGTGCATACGCATATAAAATACGTATGCATACGTATGTGTGAGTTTAAAGGCACTGCATTGACAGCATGCACGAAATGTATGTATATTAGTGCGAATGAATGGACGACATATAGACAATATATGCTGTTGACAGTGTGTGTGGAGGTCAAACTAACCAACTTATTTTTAATAGAGTTACTCTAAAAGGCAGGGCGGTACATATGAGCATATGATGATAAGAAAATTTAAGAGGAGCAAGTTTTGTTGTAAACACACATCAACATTAATATCAACATGAAAATCAGCAACAGCAATAGAACAGCAACACAGTAAACTACAAAAGCAACCACAAAAACAACAACAACAACAACATCAATAATAATAACAATAGCAGTACTAATACAATTGTGTGGTGTAACAAATCCATTATGTGGCAATTATATGTTTTTCGGTTGTTGCTGCTCTGTTGTGCACTCTGCCCCCTACAGCTATTTTTGTCAATGTTGCAAAATTAATATTATATTTGCGTTTGTGTATGGGGGTTTTATGTGTGTGGCTGTGTGTGTGTGATTTTTATAAAGAAATGATGAAAAAAGATTTAATTCGACCACAAACGCTATGATGTCTCGCATCTGCTTTCAAAACCACACACACACATACACATTATGTTAAGTTGTACATTTACAATTTCATAGAAGTATGAATTTCTGTTTGTTTTATTTGTTTCGAAAAGTTCCACTCAAAAATATTTTATTTCATTTTATTTATTGAAATCTTATTTTTCAATTTATGCATTATTCAGTTGTACAAAATACAAGTTTCTCAAATTATTCAAATTAAATAATTTATAATATTTTGTGATATTATAAAATATTTTGAGTTGAATGCTATTCTAGCGAAATGACAGGGATGTTTTTTTTAAGGTGCAAAGCGTCGAAAGTCAAAAACAAGTTACTTATGGACTAAAATCAATTTATTTATAAGATTGGTAGTTGTAATCAAGATTGCTAAGCATTATTTGGCAAAAAAAAAAAGTTTAAGTGGTCTTTAGTAATAAGTGAAACCTCTCTGACACTTATCAATAATATGCCTGGAATAATCCAATTAAATATCGTTATAAAAGAAAAATATTGCAAAGAAAGATAATTATTTTTATGAAGTAACATTTTTGTTAGTAAGTAACTAAAGATATTATGCAGAATGCTAAATTTGAAAGTTGTTAAAGTGTTCTTTCTGTTTATTTAAATTGTTTTCTTGACATAAATTATTGCTTAAGTGGCAATTAAAAATTTGATTTCCTCAGCATGAATTCATTTTGATTATCAAAGTTCAAAGTTATCAAAGTCAGATCTCAAAGCGTATCATAAATAATCATGTATTGAGTATCATAATTGAGTATCATAAATAAATATACTTTAAAATTGTTAACATATTCAATCATATTGCATGGCGATCCTGCTAGAAGCAGAGTATGTATTATAAAATAAAACATTAAAAAATTTATAACATATTTAATTATATTCCATGGTGATCCTAACATTTGCAAATCTCAAACCATTTTGTAAGGTATAGACTTATGTATCATAAAACAATATACTTCAAAATTGTTAACATATGCAATCATATTATATGGAGATTCGGTCATGTAGATTTCAAACTATGTATCATAAACAAAATATTAAAAAAAAAATTTAACGTAATATCAGTAATATTCTATGGCAATCCTTCATTTGTAGGAAATATGTATCATAAAATAAAATAAAAAAAAAATTTAAAACATTTAATCATATTCCAGTCTGCCTTTTGCAGATCTTAAAGCAGAAAAAATTAACAAAGCAGTTATATGATATTATGGAGATATGTAACTGCTTTATTTTACTGAATTTAGAATATAAATTAAATATTATTTTAAATTTATAAATTAAAAGCGCATAAAAATAAATTTCTATTGGAGATTATATTGGAAGAAGCACTGCAAAAGTTTTATTACTTTCTGTTTATTTACACGACAAATATTATATGTTAGTTTTATGATCATATAAATCTTGAGTAGAAAGCATTTTGTTTTGAATAAGTAGTTATTACTCTTATGTATTCATATATGTTAAACTTTTGAGAGTAATAACTGAAAGATAATTTCGATTTATATTCTGGAATATTATTATAATTTTAATAAAAAAAGTGTTAGTTCACTTTTAAGCTGAAAACTGCTTACCAACAAATATTATTACATATTACTGGGTAATAAAAACGTGGTAGACAATTTTTAGACTCTCAACTTTTTAAGCTGCTCTTGTACTGAGCTTTTGATGATTTCGATTTATATTCTGGAGTATTGTGGAAAATGATAAAAGATAACACATATTTTAATTTGAAAAAATATTAGTTTACTTTTTAGCTGAAAACAACTTATTTGTAAATATTATTACATATTATTCTATAAGTAAAATATGGTAGACGATTTTTTAAGTTGTCCTCGTATTTAGCTTTTGATGGCAGAATTCTATAGAAACTATATAACTTTATTTACATTTATCAATAATTTAAAATACTTTTATTTCCACTATAATGTAAATCCTAAAACTAATAAAACGTACTCAAAGATATATTATTCAACTAACTCCACTTTCATTATAAAAACTTGCTTAAGTACTTTTAATTGTTTAAAGCAAATTTACTCGTAAAATATATATTCACAATCAAAATTAAATGTTTTTCATTTTTAACAAAGTTAACTCATAAACACAAACTACTTTAAAACAATAAAATCAACTCGAAATTTTACTTTAAACCTCATTTACTTTTCAAAGCTCGTTAAATTCATTTTAAAATTTCATTATACAAATAAAAGTAAAAGAAAAAAAGAAGGGAACTTACAGAAAGGATTAAAAGAGTGGCAAATAAGCCAAACAAAAGCATTAAACTAACGAAAAACTAGACAAATAAGATAAAAACAAAACAAAAAAATAATATAAAAAAAACAAAAAACAGAAAACAAAACACCAAGATAAACGTGTGTTGAGTTTGTGTTGCTAACTCTGACTTTCTGACACAAACGCAACTGACAAAAGTCGAAAAGTAAATTTTATTTCAATTGAAAGCTCTACGGTACGATAGACATGAAGGATATTTACCGGAAGGAAGAGCACAAAGCTAAAAAATCTAACTATGCACACATAGACATAAACATACAATACAGGATATTTTTGCACATTTAATTTTATTGTATAAATTGTTTTGTATATGTATGCATGTGTATGTATATATATGCAATATGCATACAAAACTGCACCACATGACGTATGAGTAATTTTCAATTCGTACTGTGTTTGCAAGCACAGCAGCCAGGTGAGGTAGATACATCTGAGTTGGGCTGAGCTGAGCTGCAAATATGTAAAGTTGGTTTTATATTTCATTTGATTCTTTATTTTATTTGTAAAATTGAAAGAATGAAAATTGGTCAATTTTACACAATAGAGAAAAGTCAACAAGTTTTAAATTTTCATTTACTTATATGGCAAATATAGTAGTAACATAAAAACAAAAAATAAGAATAAAGGCAATAATAATAATAGTAGACATTGCATTGCATTGCAAATATATAGTATAAGGTATAGTACACTTGATTGCCAGTGGCTGTGTAATTTATATGTATTTAATTTTCATTGTCTTACAATTTGAAGCAAATAAAAGGTAAAATGAAATGTAAATAAAATTTCACATATTTTTCGAAAACTATTTTAATATCCATATATACACAAATGAAATGCCATTCTAGAGAGTATATTGCAAGTCAATTTTAACCTTTTGAAAAATATTCTTTTGTTCGATTCAGTTATGTAGTATTTTTTATATTCACAATGCAGTTGGAACTATTCAAAAACAAACATTCTGTTCATTTTTTTATTTAGTAATTGAAAATAGCTTTATTTAAAATCGTTTTATATATATAAAATTAATTAAATGTAAGCTATATTAAAACAATAATATTTCAAGCAATGAAAAATGAAATGAATTTTCAGTAGAAGAAATTCGAGTAGTAACAACCATATGGCTTTAAATGAAAATGAAGCAAAGAAGCTTTATCAGATACTATAAACACTAAGAATATTTATTTTTTTTGTTTCAATATATATTCATAATTAACACATATATATATAATATATATTAGAGCTAGAAAGGAGAATCAGAAACTAAACTAATAAATAATGCTGACAGCAAGAAAATGCGATGAAAATTGGAGATCTGGATGCAGAACGAATATCACAAGAGCATTGTTTGTAATGCCGACATAAATGAGACTCTCTTCGAAGTAATCTAAAAGCGGTTCCGAAGCGGAATAAGTCTTTCCGAAGAGGGAGTGTTTTAGTCAGTATACTATATATTACGGTTAAGGAGTCTGGCACAATATTCTGACGACGATCGGTCTGACGGTGCACAAAGCAAACCACCATCTCACCTTTATTATATAAAACAGACATATATATATATAGAATATTCTGAAACTTTTACATATATATTTTCTTTCGATATAATTTAAGAATATATTATTGGTTGAATCACATTTCAAATATTCCAAGATTTTTATGTTCAGTGTATATAATTCAATGTATATATTTCTTTATAAAATAAATTTAAAATGTTTAGTTTGAGATATATTTAAAATATTTCTGAAGTTTCAAGTGTAGTATATACATTAAATTTTAAATATGTATTTCTTTCTAATATAATTTAAAAATATATTAAAATTGCAAAATATATATAAAATATTTCAAAATTTTATTATGTCATTGCTAAAGGTATATTTTAAGGTACATTTTCTTAGCTAAATTTTTCTGAAATCTGTAGATTCTTTAAAATACAATGTAGAAAGCTATAGATTTTTTAAAATACTGAATGACAAATTGATTCGTTTTATCTGCTCGTGCCGTACGATAAACACCTCAGTATGGTTTTCATTCAAACAAATGGGAATATGTGTAACTGAGACACATTATCAGTTTCCTCAACTAGTCTAATTTATTCTGAGCTGACTTTGTCTAGGTTTAGCACAATATATCTTATCCTTATCATACTGGGTGTGATTTTATGAAAAAGTATATAAACTGAAACAAGAAATTGTAAATGTAGGATGTGGCTCCTACTTGGCTCAAGTAACGAAAAAATCACATGAAGGGGTTTGTGTTCAATATGCACTAAGATTTAGTTATTCAAACATACTAATACACTCTGCAAAGTTTATAGTAACCTATTTCAAAACTCAATTATAGGAATCAATGTATGTGAGATGAAAAAATCTTTCACATAAGTTTTCGGGATCATTAAGTATGTTATTGATATACAAAAAATATGAGTCTGTCTGTAAAGACTCTTCTACACGGTTAAATATTAGAAATTTCTGGTGAAAAAATAAAATTGTATGTATTAAAAATATATTTTAATATGCAATTATCAAAATAATCAAAACTTATTTTAAAATTTTTATACAATTTTTAGCGTATTTCTATTATGTCAATAATTTAAACAAATTAATAATTACCATAAAAACAATAAAATAACTTTAAGCATTAGAAAGCATCGTAACAAATCTCATAAACAAATTATCATAAACTACATAAATCACTTAAAAACTTTATCTATAAAGTATTTAATTTTTTTAAAATAAATTTTATATACAATTAATTTCTTCTTCTTCTTCACATATACAACACAATTTGGTTCATTAAATTTGTTTTTTTTTTTAATTCTAACTTTTTTCTACTATTTCACAAAACTTCTGAACCATTTCGATGATCATGAAAATAATAAAACTAATTTTTAATTGTGTTTCGATGTATACAAACAATTAAGAGCATTAACGCTATTTTGTATTCCTTTGGCTGAAAACAAGTACTGGAACATCCATAAAAAGCGAAACAGACGAAATAAAAACTTTTTCCTATAAAGTGGAAAATTTCAGCTTCAATATTTTCACCTGGCAAGGATACAACGCGTCGTAAGGATACAACAGCATACAGTGGATGAGCTCCTGCGCTAAGTTAACTATGCTTCGTTACGGTTTGTGCAGATTTCTGTTGTTGTTGTTGTTATTATCCTAGCTAACAGCTTGCCAGGAAGTTGTATACTTTCTGGTCATACTGATTTTTATTTATATTTAATTTTTTTTTATGTTTATTTCACTCGTTATATTTTTACTCGTTTGTTTCAATTTACGAGCAGCAATAAGCAAGCAACAACCCGCATACCATATCCTGACGTATCCTGCAATCTTCAAATGTACAGCAAAATTTATTTTACATTTAAATTGCGTTTATATAAACAACTTCAAGTTCGCTTCACTCAATTGTTTATTTTTCAAAAGTAAGTAATTGTTGGAGAATCAAAGTTTAGAACTACGTTCGGACTAGACTTACTGTAGTGTGAGAGTCAGAAGTTAAAGAAACTGTCAATGCAGAGTAAATTGATTGACTAATGTGAAGTATTTACATACTAGACTTTTGTAACACGAACCGTTGTAAAGCACACACGGCTACTATAGTATATGTGAATGATTCTAATCGAATGGGTTAGAAAATATTTCGACTAGACTAAGTGGGCAAAACTTATTTGCTGAAAATTTTATGCAGGAAAAATCAACTTAGTTACCTGAAAAGAAAACTCGAATGGAGTGGATATTTCCTTTATCTGTTGTTTTCATTTGTAATGACAATAGAAATAACAAAACCTCACATGGTTCCTTTTTGTAATATAAAACGCTTTTGTAGAGAAAAGAGAGTAAAAAAATAGTTACTTTAAAATATATACTGGCATACGCGGAAACTAATAAGCGGACAAACTAGCCAGGAAAGGAGCAGCAACACCGATGATGGGGCTGGAACTATTTTGTAGTCTAGGACATAGTACGCTCCTTTCTCTCATAAAAATAAAAGAGAATCACAGTAAAAAGGATTACTGGGATAATTTACCTGGATTAAAACAATCCAAATCACTTATTGGTACCCATAACAAAAAGATATACCAGGATTGTATGAAATTATCAAAGGAAAACCTTAGAATCCTAACAGGGCATTGTAAACTAAAATACCACCTTACAAGACTGGGTATACTTACAAATGCAAACTGTAGATTCTGTGAAGAGAATAAGGAGTCGGCCACACGTGTGCTGTTAGAATGCCCTGCGCTAATTCACATACGAAATAGGCTTCTGGGAATGTATATACTTACGGAAGAGGCAATAAAACTCTATAAAGTGGGGAATATACTACTTTTTATTGACGCAACAGGGCTTAGAGATCTACTCTAAATTCAGAAGGAGGCAAAATAGATCCGACGGTCGCAGTGTCACATTCCCTAACAATAATAATAAATACTTTAAAATATTTACAAAAAAAATACAAATTGTTAGAATGAATTTATACATGGTCTTAAATGTTAAAAGATTAGATGTTATTGCAACCTTTTTCTTCAAGGATAAATTTGACAATACAGACTATTCCAACATCAGTAAATGGATATTAGCAATGCAAACATTTTTTTGGATTATCATGTAACTTTCAAAAGAAATGGTACATAGGTACTTTTGGACAGCTGGACAAAGGGTTCAAAGGAGAGGATGAGGAGAGGATTTATCACCTATTAAGTAATCTAAATTTGATGGCATGGATTTACTTTTTTCCATCTTTAGGGTTAGTGTAAGAAATTTGGTGGCGAAACAGCGAAAAATCGTTAATTGAAGTCAGTGGAAGACTAGTTTGCTGAGCTGACACTACAATCAACCAACCATCCTGTAAAATGGTTGCTTCGTTCTATAAATTTCTTTAACAGTTAACCATTTTTCTTATGCATTTATAAATATTTTTTAATATAGTATTTTGTATGCAAAGGTCATATATAAATTCTATATAAAAGTTATATGTTCTTTGTAGTTACATAAATATTTTAATTAAAAGAAAAAACCTACACTTTAATAACATCAAGCACTGTTTTAATACCAGAAAATATTAATGAAACAAAAATATTTTATAAAATCAACACAAAAGTTTAATATTAAATATTAAAGTAATTAAAAAATACGAATAAAAACTGTTTATATTGCTATTAAAAAAAAAGTATGCTGAAAGCTTCAGGGGGTTTCGTAAAAGGCAGTATAAAATAGTAAAAAAAGTAAATAAATAAAATAAAATGATACAAATACAAAAAAAAAAAATATAGCAGTCGCATTTTGTAAATATGTTTAAAAATTAATAAATATTTGTGCAGACGTACCAAAGAGGGTAAATAGAGCATCAGGCGTGACCATCTACAGAAAAAAGAGAAAATAGAGTTTCAGTTAGCAAGAGTTTTCGTAAAAAAAAAATTAAAATTAAATAATAAATCATGAAAGAGATTTTCACTAATAATCGATTACAAAAGTATTATTAGTACTTAAGTACTAAGATACTTTTGAATAAGTGAAATGGTAATTCAAAAGGAGAAAACTAGATACGAAAAGTAAGACAAATGTTTAGAGTGAAGGAGTATTTTATAGATATACGTCTATGTAGTACCAAAAATGTAGTAGTAAACATTTGGCTTACTTTAAGTAGAATCTTTTATTTAGTTAAATTTACTTTAAATTAAATAAATAGAATTTAATAAATATATAATTATATATAAATTTAATATTTTAAGTTTTATTTTTTGTCCTGGGATACTTAAAATATTTTTTTATTTTTTTATTTAAAAGAATATTGTTTGCTGTCAGTTTGTGTATGAAAATATTTATGCAAAAAAAAGAAACTACTTAATTAATATTTTATTAACTATATATTAAAAAGATATTTTTTATTTTAAAATTTATTTGTAGACTTAAGTTTGATTTTAAAAAACTCTTGAGTATATATTGCAGTTAATATGAGTTAATGAGATGAAGTATGAAACGGAAACGGAAATTGAAATTGAAACAAGAGCGTATAAAATATGCATAAAACGAATGGAAAAACTCGTAAAAGCAAAATAAATGTCAAGTTTTTATATATAAATATAAAATTGGGTTAGTGTGAAAATAAAAACTATGAAATATGAGTAATTTTGAAAATAGGTGCCAAAATTTGCCTACTTAAAATACTTAAGTTAAATTAAATTTACCTTTAAATTAAGGTTTATCGGGAAAATGTCATTAACACAAACAAACAAAACAAAACTGCACAAATTTTAAAATTAAAATTATTCAATAATAAAAAATAAATATATAAAATAAAAATATATTTATGTTATTAAAAAAAATAATATTTTAGTTAAATGATATGATGTTTGATATGAACTATTTACGATTATTAAGCTAACTAATATAATAAATTTCATTAAACTACTATTTAAAATTTTTTTAAATATTCATAAATTATCATTATTTAATAATAAAACTAGTTTTCACTAATTAATAAAATAATTAAATTTTTTATTTTGTTTAATATATTTATTAATATAATATATTTTTCTTTACCTCTTCATTTAAATTCGATACGAGTAGCACATTGGACAGTCCACGTAAGGCTGGCGTAGCTGTTTGTAGTGCACCACTGTTAGCCAAAGCGAATGCACTTAAACTTGGTAGAGCACTGCTATAACCACCACCGAGTGGAGTACCAATACTAAGCGCAAATGGTGGAATAACTCCAGGTTGACCGAGCCCATTGACTGTAAAGTAAGTCAAATATTTTTGATTTTTAACTTTTTTAAGAATAACAATGAATTGTTGCATATAATAAGGTGGGAAAGGACAAAAGATGGATAAAGTAGGTTTAAAATGTATAAAATAATTTACAAAAAATATTATTAAATAACTAAATACAATAAAAATAAATATTTAATTTAGTTATTTTTCAAAAAGTGCTATATAAAAATATTTTAAATTTTAATCCCTAATTTTTGAATAAAAATATAAAAATATTATATATAAAAATATTTTAAATTTTATTCTTTAAATTTCAAATGAAAAATTCATTTATAATATATAAGATAATATATTATTTTTTTAATTTTGATTGATTAAAAATGTTCAAATATTTTGAATTTAATATTTGAAATATATTGATTTCGGTAAAAATGTTATCATATATGTAGTAAAATTATGGTTCAGTAACCCTGTATTAGATCCATACAGTTAATTTGTTAAAACTTGTCATATTTTACTTGGAAATACACGATAGGTCATTTATGAAACTATGGTCGGAATGAAACTATATCAAAACATAATGATTTTAAAAACCTTGCAGATACTTTTAATAAATAATTCTTGACACTACGAATTAAAAATTGAACTCATTGAAATAAAATAGATAAATATTTAAAAATGAATGAAAAAAGAGCAATAATAATTTTTTTTTCTTCTCTCCCAGTTTACTGTAAAGAACTGGTTCTATTTCACAACTACAAAGAGACGTACATGTTCAGAAAAAGGGTGCTGAACATTTCATAAGAATGTAAAATATTTGTTACCGGATAATTTTAACACAAATTGAATATATACCTACGTTCCATTTTCACATATTTTCACCCCAGTTTTGGGGAAAATCATACTTAAACAAAAGGAATAAGAACATCTGCTTCTGTAAGAGGGTGTATCTTATGTGCGTTTTACAATTTATTAAATTTAGATACTTAACAAACTGTAGGTGTGATCTGAAAGGATGACACTGATATTATATCTTCAATAAAAAAATATTTTGGCATACAATTATCTGCTTTTTCAAATCATTATTATTATTATTATTATTGTTAGGGGATGTAGCACTGCGACCGTCGGGCCTATTGTGCCCCCTTCTGGGCTTAGAGTAGGTCTTTAAGCTCTGTTGCGTCAATAAAAAATAGTATAGAACCTAATTTACAGAGTTTTATTGCCTCTTCAAATCATTACTACAAGTACTATATATTACAGATGATCATTATGATATTATATATCTTTATAAGGCAACACCAAAAATGATCTTCTACTTATACTACCTTTAAGAGTTAATATAAAAAGTTACGAAGATATAAGAGAGTCGTACAAAAATATCTTTTGAAGAGTTATGAAGACAATGAAAACATAAGGGATGTGTTCCTATATATACTAAGTGGGAATATACAAATTTTCTTTATAGCCTAATACCAAGACGATTTTAAATTAAAAAATATTTGTTCAAAATACTTTTGAACAAATGTTTAAATACTTTAAGAACTAGTGTTGATAAATTCAGGTATTCTTTCTTTCAATATTTTTTTTTTTTTGTGAGACGAATTTATAATTTATATACATTATATATAGAAATTAGTCCATAATGTAACATTAATAAATAAAATAAATTAAAATAAAATATTATTAATTATGATTGAGTTGGTATGATTTCAAGTATAGAGAATTAAATATATGAATAAAAACCTTAATGAATAATTAAGAATTAAAAAACAAAATTAAAATATACGACAGTAATCACAAGTTCAGAGAAGGCTTAACACAAATCAGGTACAAAAAATCAGTGATCAAATATTGTTTAACACAAAAGAGGTGAGCAGACAAATAAAAAAAATATAATATATAATAAATCAGATGAAACTATAAACTGAACTATTAGATAAAAATCTAAAATAAAATTAAAACAAAGAATAAATTAAATCAAAAACGAAAAAAAAATTAAATAATAAAAAAAAAATGAACTTAAAACGGAAAAGTGGAAGTGTTACCTATTTTATCACCTGTTAAAGAGGGTCGCTGTCGGGCTGCAATTAGCAACAAATCATTTGCATTAACCAAACCACCAGCAGTTGGCATTATGTCAGCACCTGGTTCACCTGGAGGCAATGATGGATTTGTGAAATCACGCGATTTCTCATTATTATATTTGACATTCAATGCTGTCAATTTGCTATTGTCAATGCGTAAAGTGCAGCAGCCATTATAAATATTTTGGCCATCCAATATGGCTTTGGCATGTTGTGCTGAATTAGCATCAGGATATTGTATGAGAGCCTGCAGATAAATAAACAATAACATTAGTACATATTAATTTATTTGCTTAAGTTCTAATTGTATTTAATTAAGATATATATCAATATACGCTACGATTCTAGATACAATGCAATTTTCATATATAAATTAATAATGTAATGTAGAGTTGGCAGTAAACACAAATAGCCTTCAAAGTCAATATTGCATTACTTATTGTATTGACTGTGATACATACAATCACTAATTAAGTACAAATTTATTAGTCGAACTTTGTAAAATTGTAAAATTACCTGGAATGAACTGTTCTTTGTAAATGTGACAATTTTAAGCACTTTACCAAAACGTTGGAATATTTGATGTAGAATTTCCAATGATACTGGATATACCATAGTTTCGATAATGACACGAAGTACAGTATTTGGACCGCCAGCATTGGCACCATTTGAGTTAGCATTATGTGTGATTAGGGCTACAGTGCCATCAGCTGTGCCACAGATTGGCAATGGAGAACCACCAGCTGGTGACTGCATACGATAATCAGATTGTACACCAGTATTCTGAAAAATAAAAAAAAATTTTTAATTAGTAAATATAATTTTATAAATATATAATATTTATATTATACATTATACAATATACATGTACTTAAGAAACTAGATGAGTATATATATCATAAAATTGTAAACTATATACATGTAATTGATATACACAAGTCTTAATTTCCTAAAAGCTTTTACATTTTCGATGAAGAATATAACAATGCCCACCATATTCTCCAGAGTTACTATCTTTCGATTAATACTTGTTCCAGTGTCTTATTAATTTTTTAAGTTGCGAATTCTTTGCTGAGGCTGACACAGTGCCTCAGTTAGTTACCTAGCATTAGATATTTAATAGACTCGAATAAATATTTTTTTAGACTGCAAAGCTTCATTTCAAGGCAGGACACCAAAATTTACTTGCATCAATTAATTTTAAGCAAGTATCTAATATCTTATTTAAGTGAAATTATGCTATTTCCAAAAAAAAAAGACGAAAGACATTATACCCTAATGAAGATGTGTCGTATAACTCAATAAATTATTTATGCACTATGGGAAAAATATTTTCTATATATTAAGTTAGTTATTTCTTTTCATTATACTTTTCAATTTAAAATAATTATTAAATTTATTTTCAATCAATTCAGTTAGGCCAAAAAATAAACTTTCCAATTTATTTCATTAAAATAAATCATTTATAAAATTAACATTTTTTCTTTATTTTTCTATCATATCTATTTTATATTTGCTATGTTATTATTTTCTATCGCATTTTTTTTTATTTTTGTATAATAAACTAAATCTATTAAAAAAATTTTTTTTAGTTATTTTAGTTTCCGCTCGATTTAATATTTTCTTTGATTATTTTTGTTTATATTTTATTTATTTTATTCATCGTTTTGTCTATTTCAAATGACTGTTCTATAAAATGTCAAACAAATAAATAAAAAATTTATTGACATCAACAGTGAAATAAATGAAATCATTTAAATAAATTTTTTTTAAAATTTATTAAAAAAAAATTGATAGGAAATTTGCTCATAAATCTTCAAATAAAATCAATAACATCACCAATCAAAATTATACCGGAAATAAAAATAAAGGCAGTAACCGAAGCCGCATTATATGGGAAATAAAAGTCTACTATATTTAAGAAAAATAAAAGAAAAATATTAACAAAAAAAAAAAAAACAAAGAACTAATAAAATAAATACGGCACAGCATGTTGGCAGCACTGAGAAGAAGTAAAGAAATAAAAAAAATAAAAATAAAAAAAATAAATAAATAAAGAAACCATTTATTCAAGCAACCCACCTATAAATATAAATATCGGAAAATAATTTAATGACATTCGGAAGTATATTCATACGAATTCGTGCTGAATTTTGATTTGAAAATCATAACGTAAACACATTCGTAACACTTGCCAAGCAAAGCATGAAAAGTATCGAAAGGTAGGAGGAAGGAAAAAAATATCCTATAACCTATAAGCAGTGTTAGACACACAGCAAGCATTGAGACGAAGTAAAAGGACATAATATTTCCCTAGTGTGCAATTTTCAGTGGAGTGTAAGATGCTGGGACAGACACTAGAAAGCATGTAGACACACATATCTACACATATATAAGTAGTATCGAAGATGAACAAAAAAAAAAAAACAAGCCAAACACGCATGAGAAAATATTTTTGTGTGCAGTCAGTCACAGTTGAGTTCAACAGTTTTCTTCTTCCTGCTGCTATCAGCGAACACAACCACGTTCGAATCCGACCGACGGCGAAAAATATGAAAGGAGGAAACCTTTCACTTCTCTAAAAAGATTGTTAAAATAATAAAAATTGATTAAAACTGTTAAGAGTGCCAAAACAAGGACGTTGTCGACAATGACGACAGCGACGACGATGAGGACGATGCCGTTGTCGATGAACAACCATGATACACATTAGATGTGTGCTCATACATGCATACTCATGTACTTGCATGTACACGCCATGGTTAAACTATGGTTAAATAGAGTGGAACGCACTGTTGACTGTTTCTTAATAGGAAACTTTCTTATATTAAAACTCTGTTGGCATCTAGTTTAAACTTTTTTCAGTTCTTCTATTATGTTTTGTTAATATACTTAATACTTCAGACGATTTTTTTTATTTTTTCTTTTATATTTGTGGGAGGAAAAAAGTTTAGTTGAATTGTGCTATATTTTTGCCAAAAAATCAGAAATTGCTATTTTGATATTAAAAGTTAAGTGGCAACAGATTTCAGCATTAAGCAATTGATTTTATTGAATTAATTTTAAATTTCTATTTTATTGAAGGTTAGCTTATTTATAGAAAATTTTTTAAGTAAACGTTTAAAAAAAGTTTATTGTGAAAAGTATAAAATTATGATATCATGTTGAAAGATAAGGTTTCCAGAACTTAATTCTGTTTAATCATACTCAATCAAAGCTATTCAAGCAGTCCAGGTTCTATTAGTGCTCATTACTACTCATTTGGGTTTCCAAAATTCCATGGAATGCAAAAAGCTGATATTAAGAATGATCTGGCAACCTTGTCCTGCCAGAGACATCATCAACAAAAAGAATACAAATTGACCTATGAAAATATCACACCATGTTTAAAAAGAAGGCATTTGAATCCAAGACTTTGTTTCACATCATAGTCCACCAAAGATTTTTAAGCAATATAATACTCCACTGAGTTGAATAGCTTATGTTCAATAATATTAAGTTGGGTTAGCACTGCTCCAGAGAATACAAAGAAAACAAATTGAGATTGAGGTAGCCAAACAAGGATCAAAAACATTCTCAGCAAAACGAATAAATACTAACTGAAAAAGATAGCAGGGTATGTATAAAAAAGTTTTTGAATCTAGATTCAGTTCTGCTTCATTTTACCCATTCAAATCTATTTAACTCCACTGTGTTAAATAACTAGCGCTTCATAATGTTGATATGCACAATATAACAAAAGAAATCAGCAATGAATCAGAGGAACAAATCAAACTATTATGGCACAGCTTGCATAGATATAGTTAGATTGTGGCATTCCATAATTGAAATCTACGAATCAATAAACCTGGAGGACAACTGAAACGTAGATTTTAAAAAACTAATATGCGCGCATGTTCTATTGAAGACTATGATTTTCATAATCGGCTTTGTGGTAATGAACCGACGCTCATACGCTACTTGGACAGAAGAAGAAGCTCTGCTGTCACTAAAATCAAACATTATGGGCTCAATATCTAGAGTTTAGAGTTAGAGTCAAAGTGGTAAAACTAATGACTGTGTCACAATTACTCCATAGGCAACATTACCGAAACATCACACGTCTCCTTTATTGTAAAGCGTAGAATCTAAAGAGAAAAAGAGGTGAAAAGCAACAATTGAATGGTATCCAAACAGGACTGGGAAGACTACGCTATTATGCTATAAAGGTTTACAAGATAAGGATTCTTGCGAATGTCTTAAATACATAATTTACTAAAAAATTTTTTTTTTATCAATTGTGTTTATTTGATTACATGACTTAGGGTCTCATATATAAGTGGGTGTCTGCTAGAAAAGAGGGCGCTACTTGGACAGACAAGAAACTTCTGTCGCTATGACAACGTTCTGTTGCACATTGAAAGACCGACCATTCAAAATAATACTATTTATTGATAAGTACATTTAACATTTTTCATAACTACATTTTTAATATATTTTGGGTTTTACAAATACCTGTTAGGTTAGAAACACTAAAATTATCGAATATACACAACACTAATCTCAAGTGTTAACAAAATAATTTTAATATAAAAATTACCAAAGGTGAACTTATTTAAAGCTATAACAATATATTTATCTATATAGGTTATTTATTATTAGCTCTTAATACAAATTTGTTTTTATATTTAGAAAATAGATAGCGTGTGTAGAAAAATACGCCTACTAACGAAATATTTATAGGGAAATATTGAATTAATTGAATTTTTATCTTACTTCAGACACAACAAAAATAAATACAGAAAAAAAAAATAAAAGCTGATATGCAGTAAATATAAAAGCAGTAAATTATTTATTTTGGTTAATAAAATTTTCTTTAGTTTATTAGCAAATATTTAATATATTTTTCAAAAGTATTTTGAGCCATAAAAAACAGAACAACCAAAAATAAATAATATATTTATATTTATATTTAAATACTATATTATATATTATACTATATTCTATATTAAATTTATTTAATATTTTTATTAATCTAGGTGGTTATTGTCGTTATAAAATATTTAATATCAATTTACTAATGCACATATAGATGTTAGCTCTTTATATGTTAGTTCTATATACTAACATCGATGAACTAATTCTATGTATACGAGTATATATTTGACGTGACATATTGTTGGTATTAGAAGTCCTTGTTGTTACTGAGGTTTTACTATTGCTGGAGGTGTTTGTCATGTGGCAATTGTGGCTTTTTGAGCTTATAATTGAAATTGAACAAATCCCCAAAGTGTCAACATTTAAGAACTAAATTATATGCTACTGTGTTAATGCTCGTAAATTGCGGTCATTAATAATATAATTACACTGAAATATTATGTGTCTGTGTATGACAAGTGAATAGTGCAAATGTTGTGGCTTCTATCCACAACAACACATTCAACAAAAGCAGACAAAATTAATATTAAATATAAAAATAATATTAAACAAAAATAAATTTTTTTTAATGCTATATACAAAAAATTATGTATATAATATATACATAAATGAAAATTTTTAAATGTATTATTAAATTTATAAAATTTAAAAAAAAAAAAATAGTATGTGTATGGAGTTTAGTTTAATATTATGTAGTAATAAAAGTTTGTATAAATTCCTAAGTAGGTCAAATAATTTGTTGAAAAAAAAGTACGATTGACAAAACTGTCAATGAAGTACAACATTGCACTTAATGTGAACCTATTTCCCATATTTAGCAGGGTGTAATGGCGAAACTTGGCCCGACATTGTTCCATCGATATCTGTCAGTTGCAAATGATATAAATGTGTTAGTCATGCTTACAGCATTTGTCGCTCGAATACGTTGCGGGTGTATGGCGATTATACTTTATAGTCCGTCAAGGACTATATTTATCTTAGTACCGTCATAAGGAATAACAATAATGTCAGGACCTGGATTAATGTTCAATTACCTTCCACCCACTCAATCCATTCCTTTATCCTTATTCCCCCTTCTATCACCACCAACTCCAGCGAAAAAACTTATTTGAAGCAGTAGTTAAAGGGAGAAGGAGTAGATGCAGATCATGTCTCTGGTGGAGGTTTCAATTTGAGGGAGAACTAACCGCAGAGGCATACTGCATCAGGCCGATACCTGGTAATGGGTTGTTATGGGCAAATTTGTAAATTATAAGTTGAGCGTAAGAGAAGCAAGAATGTATATCTTAAATAAAAACATATCTTTTGAATTTAGGCACAAACAAAATAAATGAAAATAGTAGTAAACATACGAAATCGATAATTGTGATATGACTCTTAGTTGTGATTATTTGTAGTGACCAAGGCTATTCAATAAACTTAATTAATTTAGGATAAATTAATTATAATTCAACATTTCATATAAAGTATCAACAACATATTATTATGTTGAGACTAGTTAAGTCAGTGCACTTGAACACTGTTATTCTTTATTAACTGCGAAGTTTCTTCATAACCCCTCTTTACGCCTTAAATGGATCATTGTTTATCACTTCATCAGACTAAGCAATAATTGACCTTAGATCCCCGAGGAGGTATGCAGATTTAAAAATTATTTTAAAATTTTAAAATTAATTTGAAAATTATTTCTTATATATAAAATAAAATATAAAAGATAAAATAGTAAAAAAACCATTCAAACTAGAAAAAGATTTTCAGAAATTAATTTGAAAATTTTATATACTTTTTAATAGAAAAGTTTTTTAACTTTTTCTCAACATTTCGATATATGTCATTTTAATTAAGTTAATGTCATCCCAAAAGTGTTCTTCTTAATTAATTAATAAATGTATAAATTTTGTCTAAGTTTAATAAAAGAACTTGTCTCATTTCAATAACAAATTTAAACGTCAAAATTATTTAAAATTGTCAAATATTTTGAGAGTTAAAAAAGGAGCATCACAAAAATATATAAAGATGGCAGAATCCTTCAAATTCCCTTTGGATGAAAGTATCTACAACACCTCACTCAAATTTGTTGACACTTTCAAATAAAAATTTTAAAAGTAGAATTTTCATAATAAAAATGTATAAAATGCAAAAACTGAAAAAAATTGAAAAATTTTGAAATTTATATCTATATGAATACATAGATATATAGTAAGTTATAAGTAGAAGAAAAGTATGCACAAGAGATTAAAAAATAAGAGCTAAAATAAAATATGCTTAAAAACTATATTGATAAAAGCTTTTAAGAAAAACTTTGCAAAATTTATAAAGTTTTTCGTTTTATTCAAAAGAGATAATCCATTTGCTGTTTTAGCATTAAAAGCAAGCAGGTTGAAAATTTATACTGGTGAAATGATGATGAACATAATGCCAAAGTTTTGTAAGTTGATAAATATAATAAAAGTCCTTTTCTTTGGCTATATGCAAAAAGTGTTAAATAAGCGAAAAACTGCACATAAAATAGAGGAAGACAAAACAAAAAAACCAGAAAACAAGAAAACAAAAATGAATATAGAAAATAAATATGAAAAGAACTGAAACTAAAAGGAATTATATAGAGAAATATAATAAAAATATTTAACATTAAATATTTTAACTGTTCATATAGTTCTTACCAAAAAGTAATAAAGTATATATAAAGTAAAAATAAAAATTATAAAAAAAAAAATAAAATTTTAAATAAAATATAAATAAACCAAACTCTATAAGTAGCTGCCCTGAAATTAAGCTTCACAAATGTTTTTTCACTGAGTTACCGAAAAGTTACTGACTTTGTAGTTTTCATAACTAAAAGAACCGCAACAAGTTAAAATCCTACTTCCGCACAGAAAAACGAATCACTCGCTCCCTAAGAAACACAAATAAATAGAAAGAGATAGACAAACGAACATATACACAAACAGGCAAGCAGTGAGACAGACAGACAGACAGCCAAGTAAAATTCTACTGAATTGCGTTCATATTTTAAGCTGTAGCTTCCGTTTCCGCTTAAACAAAACAAAAAGCACAATTCTATTATGATTTCTGAGTATTATGATATTTCTTATTATTTTTTGTTTATTTTTTTTTTATTTTTTTGTATAAATTTTTAAGTTTGGCAACAATTTTTATTCTAACGAGAACATAATAGTTTACTTAAGTACTTTGAAAAGAAGTCAACATGATTATACACTCATATGTGCTGAAGACGCATAGCAACGGCAAGGATCCTACCTTCCACTTATACTACATATATGACGGAAGAAGGATATAGAGTAAAAAAAGGAACAAAATCTTTGTAATTTAGTCAAACTTATGTGACAAATACTCCATGTAACTTTTACTTTATTTGGTAATATATTTTCCTCACTTGTGGTTGCCATTAAGTGTTTAAGAGGATACGCGGTATGTAACGTACGCCTATTGTTTGTGGTTTGAAAGTAGGAAAATCCTTTTGCGGAACATATTTAAATTTCTTCGAGATATAGTATTTTATAAATTTTTATGGTGTTAGAGAAAGTTATTATATTAAATTAGTGAGTTAAGTAGCAATAATAGGTGTGTAACAGAAGTAGAGTGAACTGAAGAACTGAGTAGAATGAAAATAGAATTTATAGTAATTATGGAGTGTGTTAGTATTTTAAATAATAGACTAATATTAGAATAATATATAATAAAAAAAATTGTTTGTTGTTATAGATTTTTGTTACCCATTGATAATTGCTTTATTTAAAAGAAAAAGATCTGACAAAATAGTGTTTATTACTACTTTAACTATTTCTGCATTTAATAATTAGAATTAGACAGAACAGATCTTTAGGTAGTAGTGCGCAATTCTCTAACTTAATAATAATAATTATAGCGAAAGTGTTTTCCTAAAGATTTTTCTTTAGTAATTTTTGTGCTATTTTTTGAACAGTTAGGTAGAAATAATCAAGTTAGATTAAGTTATACTGACCAATTGCTTTTTGTGTTTTCCTAAAATATTTTAAATGTGGTTTTCGGCCACTTTCCACCTTTGACAAAGTCTATGTAGCTTTTCAAAAGAAGATCCTGGATCTAATCAGTATGATCGAAAAAGGAAGCCACTAATACAATTAATAGTGTTATCAATGCGCTGAGCAGTAACTAAGCAGTTTTATCATCTTATCTACAATTGCAACAGGAAGGATTAAAGAGAAGCTTCAATTGTGTAACATGGTTCCCTAGACGGCTGACCTATGAACAAACCTACCACAAGATTGCTATCTTTACGGGATATATTAAATAGATTGATGGATTTTTTTTTAATAGAACTCGACCAATTTCAATACAGATGCCTGCATATCGTTAAGTCTTCCCATCTTGTACTAAATTATTTAACATAAATATAATTTAACAAAATAAATAAGATATATGAAAACATTCTTATATATGAATTTATTTAAAAGCCAATTGATAGCTTTAATAAATAATGTTTTTTTAATTGAAATTAAACACTTAAAAATAAAATGTAATAATTATTCTACAGATTTCGTTCTAATATAACACAGCAAGTAAATTTGTTAATAAAAACTTTCACAGCAAATTAACAAAACTCCAGGAAATGTGCGAACATAAAAGTCAAATACGGTTTTGGGTCAGTTAGTTAATGAACGCTGACTCTGATCTTCAAATTTAGCAGGGCATGAGTTCGATTCATGGTACTTGCAGTCTTAAAAAATTATTTACGAATAATTAAATATAAGAATTATTTCCAAGACTAATGATGGGTATTTAACAATACTCGAAACAGCTGTATGGTCAGCCAAAAATTGAATTAATTAAAATAATATAAAAAAAGAGTTTTTGTTGTTGTATTTCACTACTTTTCGAAAAACCTATTTATAAAATTAATAATTAATTAATTATATATTGAATTTATAATTATTTTAATAAAATTTCAATATTAAAAATTACATAGTAGATGCAAAAATAAAACCCTTTGTTCCAAAAATTAGTTATGCAGGTAAATAAATTATTAAAAATGTTGCATCGCAAATGTTTATAAATAAATGTGTATATACATCCAAACACTCCAAATTAAAGAAATGGCAAACAGCCAAAGTTTGTTATAAAAGTGTTTTTAAGTGGTTGCAGCAATGCAAGTCGTGCAACATTAACGTGTAGTGGAGTAAACCGAAATGATGAGAAATAAAAGTACACACAGAATGTCATAAATGTTGCAAGTACGACCACAAATGTTGCTTGACGTACGTACGTATGGAAAAACTACAAAGTAAAATATTTTAACTTAAGTTAAGGATTAAAGTGTTTGGTAAGTTACTTTTGTAGTTTTGCTTTTCATCTATTTCTAATTTCAGGATTAGCTATGAACGGAGAGAATGGTTTTTTAGATTTATTTTTTTATTTTTAGTTTTTTTCAAGTTTTTGTGACTCAAATTAAAAGTTTTTAAATAAGGCGATTATAAGCTTGAAACTTAAGTGCTTCATTGGTTTGTCTTAACGGAAAAGTGCTAAAGGGGAACTTTTATTTAAATCAGTTAAAATTATTTAAATGTGAAAAGGGAATAATACTTAGTGTGTGTTGTGGATCAATGTAACATCAGTTTATTTGAGGTTTATTTTTATGAGTATTAAAATTATTTAAGAAAAATTAAAATAAATTAAAAATACTTAATAGATAAAATAAAATTAATAGTTTAAATTAAACTGAATTATTAAAAAAATTAAAATTAACACATATATTAAAATTTATAAAGAAGTTTTTCGAACATTATTAAACTACAACAACAAAAATTCATTTTATATTACTTTATAATTTATTTATTTTTTAATTGAATTTTTGACTAACCATACAGCTGTTTCGAGTAATGCCAAATACCCATCATCAGTGGTCTTGGAAATAACTCTTGCATTTAATTATTCGTAAATAATTTTTTGAGACTGCAATGACCAGGAATCGAACTCGTGCCCTGCCAAATTTAAAGCTCAGAGTCAGCACACCATAACTAACTGACCCAAAGCCGTACTTGACTTTATTGTTCGCACATTTTTCTGGAGTTTTGTTACTTTGCTGTGAAAGTTTTATTATTAAAATTTATAATATAATAATATAATATAATTTATAATTTTAATAATTTTTTTTGTTTTTTTTTTACTTTTAAAAACTAACTTTTAACAATTTTGTTTATAGCTTTTATTATGAAATCCTCGTATGTATTTTCTTCATAAATATCTTCCCTTTGCTGTATATTAATCTTGGTAGAAAACAATAAACAACAAACTAATAACAACAATTGTTAAGCAATTAAGCCGTTGTAAGGCATATTAATATTATTAGCAAAGGATTAACTAACAACAATTACAGCAACAATGAAACAGAAGTGTTAATGCTTGAGCTCTAATTTCACTATATTGGATTTTTACTACCTACGAGCACAACACTGTGTCGTTCGCATTCTATACACAATACAATGCCTGTCATTTTGTTCGAGTTAATGTTGATTTTATTGTTTTTCTTGTCGTTTCGTGTTTGATTTGCGTTAATAATATTATCTTAAGCTGCACATATTGTGTTTATTTAATTTTCTACTTTATTTCAAACTAACAAGCGAAAAAGAAGGATTTTCGCACAAGACCACAAAAGCTTAGCAATCACACATACAAACAAATACATACGTACGAAGAAATATAGAGTTGTAATAAAATAACAACAACAGCAACAAATGTGTTGCTGTCCGCCACTTATAGTAAAGTTAAGCATATTTCGCTGATTGAACGTAGCAGAAATGTAAGTAGCAGTAAAGGAAAGTTTATTTTTCTCAAAGTTGTAGAAAAATACATATAAACAATATATACACAAGCATGTGTGCCGTGTGGCTATTTCTGTTAGCTTCATGCTATACGTTTCTTCCGTATGGCATATTAGCACATTTTTAAGCCGCTACTAGCAACGCATTTAGTATTCGAACATTATGTAGCGCTCATCAACAGTTGCTGTAGCTGTTACTTTACATTTTGTTGCGCTAATAATATTAAGACAGATGTGAGTGGTAACAGTGCAATAAGTTAAAGGATTTATTCCACTGACATATTAGCAAGCAGCATGTGTAATGCGCTGTTGCTTTTGTGTGTAACACAGAGGAAGAAACGAGTGTAAATTTAGCTTATGTTTATATGTGTATGAATGTTTTCTATACATTGTTTTTGTTTTTGTTTTTTTTGTTTACATGCTATTTGGTTTGATTTTTGCTTTACAGTGTTAATCTTATTGTATGATTTTCCTTTGGGTTTTACGTTTTTCAACACTTTTTTGTCTATTATTATTACTTTGTTGTTTATTTTTTCAAAGGTATTTCTATCTGTACATATACATTGTTTTTTTTTGTTTGTTTATACAAATTTTTTCCTTTTTGGCTTAATATTTTTCTTACAATATTTGGCAGTTGATCCTTGGAGTTATTCGTACGTGGAGGAGTACTTTTTTTTTTGTAGTTATGCTCTGGTGTAAAAGTATCTAAGTAGCAGATTCAATTTGATTGTTGACGTGCGTAAATGGATTTAAGTTATATTGGCATCTGGTTACAAATAAAACCGAAACTTAAGAAAATAAAGTTAAGAAAATAAAGTTAGAGAAAACGATGAAAGCTAAGAAAAATAAGCAATACATTTTATTATTACATTAATTTTTTTGTTTTGCAAAATAAAACAAAAAGAGTAGTGGAATCAAATTAGTATAAAAGCTAAAACAGTTTCAGTTGTTTGAGTTTTAAAACTATAGAATATATTTCAATCATTTAATTTTTATTTTTATTTTAAATAAGAATCAGGACTGCTAGACACAATAAACTTGCCACGCACTTAGACAAATCTGACTAAGAATATGCCACGAAAGATCAGATACTCTCTAAAATTTAATACGAAATAGTGTTAATCTGCGTCCGTTATAACAGGTCATTGTTTTTTTTTGATATACACATGAAGATATTGGGTTGCAAGTTTTATGGAATTGATCCAGATGAAAGTACAAAAAAGGTATAATTCAAGTTTGTAATGGCCAGCTTAGTAAGTAAAGTAAGTAATAATAACTTGACAATGGTGTCAAGTTGACAAGTTAAGGCTAATTTAAGTTTTTTTAAGATCTTATATAGAAGGTAAGGTTAGCTTATAAAGGCGATCACAAGGAAACTCTATTGTATTACTGTATAGAAACTCAGATGTTTAACTTGCCCGAGTTTTTCACAAAGATTCTCCACAGAAGTAGGTCCTGGATCTAGTCAATATGTTTAAAAAAGGAAGCCACCACCATAATCAATAGCGCCAAAGATTCCCTGGGCAGTAACAAAATGGATGTCAGACATTTTCATCGTCTTCTTCAGAACTGCGACAAGAAAGATTTAATTGAAGAATAAATTTTCTAGCATTATGCCCTAAACGTCTATTAACAAATCTGTCACAAGACTGTTTGTTATCTTTATGAAGTTTTTTAGTAAAATCGCATTATTCCCTAAACGTCTGTGAACTATCAACAAATCTACCACAAGACTGTTTGTTATCTTTATGAGGTATAACAGTGAAATCGCTAGAGTTTATCTTAATAGAATGCGGCCCATTCACATAATAACCCTGCTTTTAATCAAGCTTTAATCATTTTGGTTTAAAAAATATTTTAGCCACGGATGTCTGATCACCGCTGAACTTGTTTCTAACAAAATTTTAATACTTTTTTTGAATTTTACCCTTTTAAGTGTATATAGTCCAATAGCGTTAATATTTCAAATACATTAAACAAAAACTACTCAAAAAAAATGAATACAAAAAATTATATTTAACCCAAACAATCGCACTAATTTGACTTCCCTGGTTTTGTGTTTTTTTTGTTTCGTTTCTTTTATTTCTAATCTCGAAATTGAAATGTTAAAAATTTCACCTGAAGGACATCTATGCACTTATGCCAAATACTTGTACAATGTACAATTGTACAATAGCGGAGGAGTAACAGTGGAGCAAGCTGCAATAATAATAATAACAATAATAACTAAAATAAGAAGGAATATTTGTGTATAAATAAAATACACAAATAATATAAAGTAATGAGAATAAAAGAAAAATGAATGGGAAAAAATTATATGAAACATAACAAGTACAAGAACGAAAATAGTAACAAATAATAGAAAAAAGAAATTGAATTCTGCATATATGATATGGTACAAATAGCAATAACAACAACACGCCCTATGCATACTGAACAAGCGGTAATATATAACAACAACAATACCAACTAGAGCAATAATAATACTAACAACAATAACAACAACAACAACAAAACAATATACATTAATGTTATTGTAAGTATTTGTTATATGCAGATGTACCTTTTGTTGAATTATTTTGGTTTGCTGCTTGTACATATTTTGTGTAGTATACCTTTAGGGATTTAACCCTCATAGAACAGGATTTTGCAATCATCTACTGAAGCTCACACTGACTGATTGCAAACAACAAGAAATGTACGAAAAAGATATATTAAAAACAAAAAAACAAAAAAAAAATAAATATGAACAAACAAAACACATGAGAAGTTGAAGAAAAAGTAAGTGTAATTGTTATTGTGTCATTGCTGTGCTACTGTTGTTGTTGTTGTTGCAGCGGTAAGATTTTTTTTTCTTCCACTGACTCTGCTGTTGCTGACATTTATGTTGGCAGTTTAGCTTACGAAAAAAAAAAATTAAAAAAAAAATAATAGTAGTACAAATAAAAATGTACTGAAAATCTAATATGTCATAGTACAGAGCAAGCAGAGAAAAAAAAATCAAAGTCGCAGACCAACAAAATATTTCTTTAAGACATCTAAGAGATATGTAAAAGTCACTGAAGACACATGCCCACACATATAAATACAGCTACACATACTAAACATAGTGAACATGAAATGTCAAGATTTTGCTAGGGTGCTTTTGGTTGCTGCCAGCCAGTGTTGGTAGCAGAAAGCAAAAAGAAAAAATTAAGATGAATGCAGTTGAGGTTAAGGTTGAAGTGTAGGTAAGATATAAGGTAAGTTAAGGTTTAGTATGCTTTATGTTGTGGGTATTTTGGGGATCAAAAGTGACGTGTGATTGTTTTGTGGGTAATTTTGATAAATTAATTTTTAAGCTGCAAATATTTTTCTAAGCTAAAATGTTTGTAAGAAAGGTTAAAAGGGTTTTCCTTGCTACGTGTTGTTACTGGTTATTAAAGATTTACTTGTACTAAACAAAAATCTTCTTAAATAATGTAAGAAAATGTATATACCTTGAGGCAAAAATAAATTTAAATCTAATTTCCTAATTGTTAGCATATTACACACAATCCCAAAAGAATAACTTAACACAAATATCTATGAAATTTAGTTCAAAGCTAAAGTTAAGCTAAAATTTAATAAATAATTTATCTTATTTGGTTAATGCTTTTATGTGTGTAATAACTTTAAAGTTGGCACATGGGAATAACTCAATGCAATTACTCAATGTGCCTTCTACATGGATTTACATTTAATAAACTTTATGAAACAATAATATACTGAATCCGTAATTAATTTGATTTCAGCAAATAACTATTACACATGAAATCTACAAGGTACGTACGTATAAGTTGTTGACGAGTTTATGCATAATACGCACAAATAATAATTATACAAATACATAAACTTTATAATGCCTAGCATTAATTCTACTTAAAGTAAATTAAATCAGACCTTGTCAGACGGAAAGACAAACAGTCACATGGCATAATAAGACGACGAAAGACAGACAGCAGTACCATACATTAAGGACATTGTCAAGCAGTGAATGCAGTGAAGGAACACCTTAATTATTGCAGGTGTTACTTACGTATCAAAGACAAATACATTTAACCATATATGTGCAGTATACAAGCAGTTATTTTCCACACAAGTTTGCTTAAAAAGTACTTTTGACCCGCCTACATGCATGTGTTAGTCCACAGGATTGTATACTCAAAGGCGGTCTGTGTTTGTAGGTCTCTCGTACCATAAATCGCGTTACTGTTGTGTAATTTGTGTAATCGACATAAGTGGTACTTGCTTGGCATATAAATTTTATATAAAGTGTGAAAATATATGTATAAAGCAAAACGCATTTGATTTAAAGATTATTTATGTCCAATGGGGGCTATAAGATAAATTTGTTTATATTGGAAAATAAAAATGATATAAAAAAACGCGGTCATTCATATCTAAAAAACAATAACTTCAAACAATAACAAGTAGATAAAAAAGGAGACTAACAAATATAATTGTTTGTTTTTAAAACAAACAGAGTTTACTAATGAATCTATTATAACTAAATGCATATTTAACTATTTTCTAAAACCTGTAAAAATATCTCAGGTAAAGAAGAAAATATTTTAAAAAGTAAACATAAGGTTGTTTAAGAAGTCAGAACTCTTTCTTTACTTCCATCTTTATTAGGACAATAACTTGAAGGAATATTTCTTAAGTTCTATATATATATATATATATAACAAGGGCATAAAAATATAATATTTATAGAAAGAAATTTAAATATTGTAGGGTAAATAACTACTTTGCAAACCTAAAGTCGTACTCAATAGACGTACGGGTAGTCTGCTCGGTGCTGATAAATAAATGCAAGAAATATGTAGTTAGTCAACATAGATAGTCTATTATGTTGGATTAAAACTGTAATATATCCAGGAAATGGAAATACTTCATAAAGAATATATATTTACGTCGGAGAGTTAAATCTCCAATATAATATTAATAATAACCAAGTCTGTTTTAATTATAGCGCAGTTAGACATTGAATTCTCAAAAAAACGTATAAACTATTTAACAAGGTATAGTCAGTTGGAGAATACGTAAGTCTTATATATAGTCCACTCATATATAGTTCAAATATTGCAGAATTTATGTAAAGACTAAGTAAAATCTTTTTTAATAATTTAATATGGGATAAAAATAACAATAAAGTTATGATAAAATTATTTCAATCATGTTGAATGAAAATTTAATAAGTTTCTTAGAAATCCTTTATACAACTCGTATTTCTTAAATTTGCACTTTGGATTACAACACTTCAACTAGAGATATTAATATTATTATAATATTACTTATTAATTTGAAATATAACACAATTCTTCTATGTAAATGCATTTATCTTATGCTTGTATACATTAATGTTTTCGATAATCACAGGTGATGGTTTTCTGTAACTTAAGAGCTTATATTCCTTTAATATTAATGGAAAATTTAATTGTTAATTTCCTAATATTATGGCACAAATGATGAAATGAATTATTTATCAGATATTATCCTAAAGTTAGTGTATATAAACAGTTTTAGTATAGGTGTTAAGTACCTCAATTAATAAAAATTATAAGTTTCTTTAAATTCAAAATAAATTGAGTGTAAATTGTATAAAAACTTATAAAAAAAATTATATTTTTTTGTAAGTAAAAAGTTTCATTTAACAAATATATAATATTTGTCATAGTAGAACCATAAAATAAATGAAATGCTAAAATCATTTTGCAACAACTTTACTTCTCGACTGAAAGACAACTAAACCATTATAATTACTAAAGATACCTAAACATATTTTAGACTATTTCAGATATTAGAATATGTTATATTCACGGTTGCCACTTAAAAATTTTTTTCTGTACCAAAATTGGTTTAAAA
>NC_051847.1:186567490-186578452 GCF_002237135.1 Teleopsis dalmanni | reverse complement strand
AAAAAAAATAAATTAATATTAAAAACTTTCAATTACAATCCAATGCTATTAAGTATCGTCATATATAAAAATATGTAAATATATGTATGCTTACATATAGCATATATATATTTGTACAAGTTCATATATACCATTCGAATGAGTTATTTAAAAAAACTTCACCAAATGAAGTTGTACTAAATTAACTGCTGTGAAAACGGAAGTGTTTATTTGCTGCTGTGTCCTTTTTTCCATATATTCAATGAAATTTATTTCATATATTCGTCTGTAAATTCATTTAAATCATTTGATTGAATACACATACACATTTTATTATTTTACATTACAGTAAATGTTTTATACTCAAATCCTGCGAAAATTCTTCCATATGCCAATTTATTTGTAATTAATAACGCACAAAAAAAAAATAAACGTTGAGAATATCTGCTAGTTATATACCTTAATGGATTAAAATTGTTTATTAAATTGGTAATTAACAAATTCCATTAACTTTAATTGAAAACAGATTGCAACAATTATTTACTCAAATTACTATTAAAGTATTGAAAAAATATTGATATTAATTACTTATATAATTTACTGCAAGGATATTTTCGGCTCTCAAACATTTGTAAATAAATTTATTTTTAAATATTAAATTAATTAAAATTTAAAATAATTACTTTTATTAGGTTAAATAAATTTATTGCATTTAAGTAAGTATTAGCCTCTTATAGCTAAATACTACTTAGTAGAATATTTATTATAATTATAATATAGTATTTTTGAAATTAAATGTGTCAGTGTTGCAAAACGTTTTATGCAATCCAAAATATATAAACATTAATTCTTTGCTTAGGACTTACTTTAGCATAATGTGGTATAATTATGTACTTCGGTAACAAATATTCAAATAAATAAATTATTTTTTATTATTAGCGATTAATCGAAATTAAAATTTTTGATTAGAAATATAATAAAAAGAAAATATTAAAAACAATAAAGAGAGCGAGAGAAATAAGAAGAGACCGAGGGAAGGAGAGAATGTGAAAGTGAGGAGAGAAAAGAATGAGGTAAGGAGAGAGTAAGAAAAGGAAGGAATCACGGTTGCCACTTATGGTACTTTAGTACCAAAATTGGTACTTTTGTTTTCGTTTGGTACTCATGTTCAAAAAATGGTACATTTTTGACGACCCAACTTTATTGTGGATATTTCCAATTAATTTTTTTTATAAATCGAACTTTACACTATTTTATATTTTGAACGAAAAAACGAAAAAATAAAGAGGTTCAAAAAATGTTTGGACTTTTTTTTACAGAAATGGTACCTTTTTAAACTAATTTTGCTACAGGAAAAAATTTTCATGTGGCAACCGTGGAAGGAATGACAGGAGAGTTTGAGAAAAAGAGAGAGACATTTATTAGAGAGAAACACTGCCAAAAATAGAGAAAAGAGAAAGAGAGCAGAAAAGAAGATAAAGATGTGCAGTTAAAACTTGAGATCGAGTATGCATTAAAACGAAATAAATGTGTGACGCAGAAGATAATTCAGAGATATAGATAGGCACATAAACAAGAAATAAAAGAAAAAGAACAGATTAGATAACGCCTTTTTCTTTTATACAAAGAAAAAGGCAGTAAAAGATAACGAGAGGGTAGACAGAAGAAGCAGGAAACAGAGTGAGCGAATAAAAATATGCCCATAAAATGGGGACACTGGTTTTTCCAGTCGGTAGACAGCATTGAAAGTTACAACATGAGTATTGAACTCACTAAAAATCACTTTTTATGAATATTGTGATTATAGATTTCACCTATCTATCCGTAAGAATCAATAGTTGAAAACCTATTTTAGTATTTAGAGAAAGCAAAATAAGAAAAGCAACAATAAAAAATTCTTATTAAAAACCTGTAAAAGCTCAAAACATAATAAAACAATTATAGCATACATGTTCTGTAAGAAAACTACTATAGCATATTGACAACTCTTCGAAAAAAAAAAATGAGTGAAATTAGGAAACAATCTTCAATATCATTTATTGTACAAACGCAATGACGCCGGTTCTTAAAAATATCTTAATTACAAACAAACTTACATGTAGATATATGTATATTTAAATGAAATACTATTTAAAGTAAAACAAAAGTCAAAGACAAGAGACAAAAGCCTTTTGGTAATATTATGTAGAAAAATTCACATTAGAGCTGTAAATCCAATAACTGTGAAACTTATTCCGATAATTCCAAAAATAGTGAAACATGAAGTACGTAAATCGTTCTTGACCGCGTCCAGTAGGCTTCTCCGTAGTAGTACCAAGTGCCTTCATATCATTAGTTACCTGATCCTTCCACTGAAAATACGGGTGGTAATTTACTGCACATTTACCAGTGGATAACGCATCAAAATTCTTTCTAGTCGGACCACGTTTCCCGAGACTTAGGTAGTAAGAAAGCCTCCAGTGGATAGATTTGTTTTTATTCACGAAACGATGTATTACAATCTTTTACATTAGTTCACACTATGAGTGAGGGGGAGAGGAAGAAAGAAAGAGAGGGAGAGGAAAACAACAAAAAAAAGAGATCTAGACAAAGATATAGAAAAATAAGTATAAAAAAAAAACATATAAATTGAGAGGTAGAAAAAGACGTTATGATCAAGACAAAGGAAAAAGGCACAAAATATCGGAAAGTGAGGTTAGAGCGAAAAATAGAGAGAATACTAAAATTTTAATCAGTTTAAATTAGATAAAATATTCTTTGTAGTATTTACCTTCAGTCGCATATACGTAGAATTGATTTTAGCCCATTTTATTTGTCATTTTTCTACAATATCTTTTCGCTGTCCAACCATCGTTTGGTCATTTACGTTTCTTATGTTTAGCAAATACCCAGCAATCAACCCAAAGATAAATACAAGTTGAAATTGAAAAAAAAAAATGGAAACTCAAAATGAATAAACAAAATAGCATCATTTTTCATTATGTGGCAACGTTAGAAGGAACGTCGATTCAAATGACACCGCCAATTAAACCGCAATGAATTGCGCGCGCGAAAATGTCAAATGAAAATTTAGATGCCCTCAACAGAGAGTCTATATATATGGTTTGTTTGTGTGTGTGTGTGTGTGTGTGTGTGTGTGTGTATGAATGTAAAGTAGATATTCATGCATTTGCGGTTAAAAATACACAAGCATATATTTTGTGTTTACTGCATAGTGAAATGGAAAATTTGTTTAAGTTACCCCTAACTGACATACACACACACACACACATACACACATAAACTACATAGTGACAACTGCTTTGCATGAGTTATCGGTAAAGGCACACAAAGCATCATGTGAACCAAAAGTTGATTTTATAAAAGCAAAATCAAGTTTCAAACAGGAAAGCTGCTGACACACACACACACATGCATACAACATACACTCATAGATAGAACGAACGCTATGACTTGTTTAAAGAAATGATATCAAAGCATATTGGGTGCATATTTCTCGTAGCTTCAAACGATGTTGTGTGTTGTGCACTAACAACTATTGGTTGAGGGGTAATGGTTGTTGGCAGCATAGACAATAACACAGGAGCAGGGATAATATGCTTACAAAACCATTTTCCGGTTATGTAACAATTGTTTTGAAGCAAAAGACACAAACACAAATACAAGCACACAAATAATTAATTACAAACACATAAATGCATATTGACGCAATTTTACACAATACGAGTACACAACATACATACATACACCAGCTATTGAGGCCACCAGACACAATTTCATTTGACACAAACACAAACACAATTTTAGTTCAATTTGATGCAAAGAAATGAGGTAGATTTACCAGCGGCAATTTTATATGCGACACACACACACACTCAAATATATATGTATGTATATGGAATAATGCTGACATTACTTTTGTGCATATGTATATGTGTATGTGAAACTGCAAATACAATATCATCAGCAACACAAGCAACGCAAACACTAGCTGGCAGGCAGTGAGGCAGTCAGGCTGGCAAGCCTCCAATGCGTATGTCAATGATAGCAAATGAAACCGAATGTGCAAATGTGGAAATGTGGAGAATCGTGTGTCGTTCTCCTTAGCATTTTACACTCAACAGAAGGCAAATATGATCGCCTGCATGCGTGGAGTGGAGGTGAATATATGTGAGTATGTGTTTGTGTGTGTGTTATGGGAAAACAGCTCTATCTGGCTGCTTTTATCTGCTGGCAAAATAGGAACTTCCAAACAAAAACCAAATTAGGTAACAGCTTGTGGCTAAAAATTTCATAATGAGTTACAATTTTTTGTTGTTGTTGTTGTTGTTGCTGTTGTTATTGTTGTTGTTGCTGCTGCTGTTGATGTTGTTGATGTTGTTGGTTTTAAACTTTTTTGGTAAGGACATTTATGTACATTTGTTTGAATTTTGGTTGGATTATAGTTGTGAGTGTGTGAGTATTTGCTTGTGTGGTTTGTCAAGTGGTTCGATAAATCCTTTTTTAAACAGTTTTACATTCGTTTTGAGGTAAAACAAAAATTTAATGTTTCAGCTTCCTTGGTAGGTTTTTAATTGATTATTACGAATGTCAATAGGAAATAACTTCAAACTGTAAGGATAAATTGCTAAGGATAAATTTTATTTACAAAGGACTACTTAAACTTGTTTGTCAAGTTTGCGGTTTAATTATTGCCTTACAATGTTTTTCAATCTGTTTTGCTTTAAAATTTTTGATCATATGGATTTGAACTTCTTAAATAGTAAATATATAATTACTAATCTACATCTACAATGTTTTAACAAAGAAATTTAATTATAAAGAAACTTAAGTCCACGAAGGATGCAACTATAAATCCGATATAACATATAAGCATAAAGTCAGACTCTGAGAAGACTTTTCAAAGTACCATGGTACATTAGAACGAATGATATCCTCAGGGACCTCAAGATTGATCCCATCATAAAATATATAAAGTATAGTCCTTGAAATTATTTGCGAAAACTTACAGACTTACCAACACCGCGTTATCAAATCTCAGAATGGTTACAGCCTTCTCGGGGAGGTATGCAGATCTGAGGTCAATTATTGTTTAGTCTGATGAAATGATAAACAATAATCCAGTCAAGGCGTAAAGAGGGGTTTTGAAAATACCTCGAGTTAAGACAGAGTAAAACTGCTCAAGTGCACTGGCTCAAAGAGCTTTAACATAATAATACTCGTATAAGCAGAATAATTGACAGAAATTTAATTTTGTATTTTTTTTTTTTTTAATTTTCTTTTTTATTTTTTTTTATAATTTTTTTATAAAGAGGTTTTTAGAATACCAGAGTGAACTATAAAAACAAAGTTTCATTTTATATTATTTTAATTAATTCAATTTTCGGCTGACCATACAACTGTTTTGAGTATTGCCCAATACTCATCATCAGTGGTCTGTCTTGGAAATAATACTTGTATTTAATTATTCCTAAATAATTATTTTTAGGACTGCAAGTACCAGAAATCGAATTCGTGTCCTACTAAATTTGAAGCTCAGAGTTAACGCACCTTAACCAACTGACCCTAAACCGTACTCTTTTTTTTTTATTTTTGTTAAAGGCAAAAATCGTTTTTTATTAATAATATTTTTTTTAATATTAGTAAATTATGTCAACAAAATTTTATTGCATTTAATTAAATTTTTCTAACTGATTTCTTTCATCATACTGACCCTCATCATCATCATATCAAGTAAAATTCAGAATTAAAATTAGTTTTTATAACAGTTTTCGCACAGTTTATTGCATTTAGTGGATTGAAGTTTTATTTAAGTTGTGCTGCTGCTAAAAAGGTGATGAAACTAATATATACATTTTGTGTCAGTGAACAATGTTACTTTTGCTTTTCTACACACTTACACAATCAAGCATAATTCATGTTACGTATTTTTAAACTGCAGAATTCATCAAGTGTAGCAAGCATTAAAAATTAATGCACCAAAAATAATCGTCAAAAGGCTTACACTGCGGCATGGGCCAATTGACTTCTAAAATTAAATTTAAAACTCAATATAATTAATAAATATTATTTGTTTCAAAAAACCAAACAAATTTTCAAAATATAAGTCTAGTACATTAATCAAAGATAACATTATTTTTTTATTAATTATTATACTAAGAACTGGGTTAATATTGTACTATCACTTTGCCTAAGCAGTAATCTATAAACTTCTATATAAAATAAAATTACTACGTAGTTAAATTATTTATTTTTCTCCTCATTCTTGAAATTATACTGCAAAGTTAAAATTATTTATAAAATATTGTACCTAAAATTTTCAAAAGTAATAAAAATCTTACTTCCTACTTTCATCAAGTAACGATCCATATGCATTATTCTTCCATAAAACTTATTCAGTTCATTTAAGCAACAAAATCTTAACCTTCTTTTTATGTCATTTTCAAAATTCTAATTAAAGTTTTATGTTTTCTTAACCAGCATTTGTTCGTTAAACAAATCAGCCACAAAATATTTGACACTCTCTATACTAACAGCTGCTAAACCTACAAACCAGCTCAATTTCATACATTTGAAATTTTTTTCTTCCCCCTTCTCCTGTTTCTTTTTTTTTTTTTTAACCTTATGCCATATTACGAAGATAAAGTAAAGTGGCTACAATTTAACAACCCTGCATTAAGAGCTCATAAAAATGTTGCGCTGTGCTGCCGGTATTTTGTACATAATAATCTAGTGTTTCAAATATGCCAGCATAGAAAATAATTATATGAGATGAGTTGGAGTAGAGAGAACAAATTTGACCTCACACCATTCGCATTGAAACCATAGCAGCTTATATATAATTCGGCACCAGAAAGTTATACTAACTTGCTGAAAATTCAGTGTTGTGCGGTAAGATACAAAAAATAATATAAAAAGAAAAAAAACAAGCCCAAAAGAACATTAACAGCTAAAACCAACTCATCAACAGGACATTGCATATTCATAATTGCTAATGGAATATGCTATGATATAGCTTAAAAACAGTCCAGTAAAGCAAAAAAAAATTTGCTTCCATTAAGTTAGCGCCTCCACTGCTGCTGCAGCACACAGCAACACGCCTCTACCTAACAACACTGCATTTGTTAACAACATTTCACAACACTGTAGGTTAGTAACTGTTGGAGGTGAAGTTTTTTTGGAGGTTAAATTTTTTTTTGTGTTTTCTCAGTGTCAATTTGTTTATCTATGAAATAATTTTTATTTTTCTCTTTTTTTTTTTTAGTTCCATTTATTTTCTAACTCCTAAGAGAAATTAATTTGCAACTTGTGAGACATTTTCACTTCAAATGTTTTTTTCTTATTCACTTGCCAACATTGTGTGCCTATTTGAGGTCACTTTTGGAAATTAAACTTTTTTTGTTTTTGTTTTGACTAATTTTGCTGTTCTATCCAAAAACCCAAAAAAATAGATACACACCAACGCTTTTGGTTAGAAACTAGTGACAAACATACCAGCATTAACAGCTGTTGTCATCTGTGAGTATAAGAATTTGCGCTACTTTCATAGTAACCACAGTCACATTTTCTTCTTACCTTTGCTTAACTTTAAAGGCTAACTTGCTGCTAATTTAACTCACACCCAAAACAATCTAGATATTGCTACTGTAGATGCTATAGATGCTGTATCCTACGTCCTTATGCTGCGGTTAAAGTTGATGTGTTAGTCGTTTGGTATGCATACTACCACCACCACCTCCACCACCAACGATTCCCTTAATGTTGCAACAACATTAAAACTTTTTCTATTTGTACATTTTTGTTAATTGGTTCAGTCACCTGTCTGATTCCTGATGCTCATTTACACTTTGTTGGCTGGTTGGTTGGTTGGTTCCTTGGTGATGTGGTGTTGTACTGACATAGTTCCACAAGTAAATACGGTTGTCCATGTACAACCGTACTTATGTATATAAAATTTCATAGCGAAACAAGCAGCTTGTGCAAATGTTTTAGATTACATAAAACTTTTTTTTTTATATATAAAATAGCTACTTATACATTTTCACAGCATATTTCTACACTTACCTGAAAAATTCAAACAGCACCGTTATTACATTGTTGCTCTGCCACAAATTGCCAACTTCTCTGGTTCATACCACAAGTCATTCGCACCGTTCCCATCATTGTCATCGTTAAGTAAATTGTCCATCAAGCGCTGTGCTACAACCATAACCAACAGCGCGCGTTGACGACCACTTTTAGGTCGTTTATCTATGGTTTTACCTTGCCTTGACTTGTCTTGCTGCGTGTCTTGCTTTGGCTAACTTCTCTTCCGTAACCTTAGGCTAGTTTTATTTTTCTACACAAGCACTAGATTTTGTCACATTTTTTGACAATTTTATTTCAATGTTTTTTCCCCCTTATTTCTGCATGTTTTTTTTTTCAAAAAATACTATTTCCTTTTTTCGAACGGCGTCACATACTTTTAGGCGTTTGTAGTTTTGTACTTCTCACCTTATAATTTTCTATTTGTTTTTTGTTTTTTGGTTTTTGGGTTAGCAATTTTTCTTTCCTTTACTTCTGTGCATTTTTATGACATTTTATTTTGGCGTAAACGCACAGCTCCACAAACAGACAAACAATAAAATATGTCCCTTTCGTCCTACCCAAACTAACATTCACAGTCCTCTTCAATATTAACATTGTCAGCTTTTGATAATTTGTTCTGTTGCTTCTAATGCCACTATTACGCTGAGGTGTAATGTTTCGTATCGCGCAATACCTTTGATTAATAGGTGTGTTAATGGATGTCATTTTCTGCTTTTCTTCTAATTTTTTTTTACTCTCTTCTTATATCTTATATATATTTTTTTTTATAATTTCTTCGTTCATTTTTATTTATTTTTCTACATTTTTTGTCGTTACTTCTACTGTTTCTGGTAGAAGCACAGTCTGTCTAGCATTTTATACCTATTTTATACATACCTCCTCCTCGTACACCTTCTCCTCCAGCTACGTTCATTATTTTTATAGACGTTGTAACATTTGCGGCTAATTTTCGAGGTGGTCATTAATTGGACTTTTGGGCTGAAATTATTATGATGACTCGTATTTGCGTGTTTAAGCTTCTGCTGTTGTTAAATTATTTATACGTCTATGTCTATTCGTGCTTCTATTACATTTTTTTTTATTAATATTTTTTTTTTTTTGTGTCCAGAACTTGTTGAAGTATGAAAGTGTAATCTTTTGTTTACCTTTTAGAAACCTTTACATTAGATAAATAAAAAATTATTATTTTCATTTAATAATTTATGTTGGGTGGTGTTCAAGTGTTTTTTTATTGGTCTATTTCTTTTTTTTTTCTTTTGTTATATATATTTTATAGTAATTTTTATTGAAAATATGTTTCAATGGTATTCGACGTTTATATCTGGAATTTTTGTCTGGTATATTTTTTCATTCACTTTATGGATATTAAATGCTCAGCAATAAGAAGGTTGAACCGTAATAAACTGTCAGTATTTTCATTGATATAAAAACAAATTATTTAAAAGGGATTGCCATAAGTATTAATATACTTTATAATGCATTACTTATATAAAGAAATTGATTTTATTAAATTTCTTTTAAAAGATACAAACAGAAAAATCACTTCGAAATTGTAATATCTACCACAATTCTTCTTAAGATATAGTAAACTTACACACAATAAAGAATAATATATCTATGCTACTGCAAATAAGACTTAAAAATAATTTTGTCTAACTAAATGACAAAAATAACATTATTTTAAAATAAAAACTTATCAAATTTTCTGTTTTAAATCTATTTTAAAATAAATAGAAAGAATAGTACAGAAATGATTTTAAAAACTAACTAACTAATTCCTTTAATATTTAATAAATTCTTAAATCCAAATTGATTCATTATAACAACCCTGTCGATGCCTCTCTCCGTGTTTTTTTTTTTTGGAACAGTCTACATTGCTTTATATTACTCTTTTATTGTTTTGCCATTTCGATAGATTCAATTATACTTATAAAACATATAACAGTAAAAAACCGTACTCTACATTGATAGTCAACAAAAATTATACCATCTGCATTCCAAGAAACAGAACCCTTGGATTTAACTGTTAAGGGAACTGTCTTCACCTCTTTTGGAGAAGTCTATAATATTACTATATATATGTTGGTTTGCTTTTTTAAGGTAGTCAGTCATAATTGTACCATCTATATCCTTTTGATTTTCCTTCACTAAATAATGGATTTTATCATTCGTACTATCTGCATTCCAAAGAAACAGCAGCTATAACATTGAGAGAACTGTCTTCACCTCTTTGGTAGAAGTTTATATTGGAATATATTAGTATATATTGGTTTACAAATTATGTTTGGGGTGGTGTATCATAATTTTACCATTTTCATTTCAAAAAACGAAAGGCATAACATTTTCTGCTAAAGAAAATTACTTCGCCTCTTTTACACCAACCTACTTTTGCGACTATTTCCAGGAGTCTTTCGAAAGCATTAGGGTATGTCGGTGCTTCATATCTAGTTGTAAAATGATATAGAAACTGTTAAGAAGTTATTTAAACTATATTTATTCACATGTTGTATACTTTACTATTTATAATAAGATTTATTTACTTGTGATTAGACTCTACTTATAAAAGAATAAAAAATAATTATTTTGTTCATTTGTCATCTATGCATTAAACAGCCCTCGTTTTAAATTATTTTTTTTTCTTTTTAATACTTTCAATAAATACTTTACTCTTATTATTAATATATATACATATATATATAAATTGCTCAAAATAAATATATAAAACTTCATTTGAGTTTGAATATGCTTGCAAGTACATCCTCGTACAAATAAAAGTCCTTGCTATTAGTTTAATTAAATTATATTGACTTGAATTTTATTTCTTTTATTTTATTTTATTTTTATTTTCCTTATTTTTATTTTACTTTTTTTTATTTTATTTTTTTTTTTTTTTTT
>NC_051847.1:186506802-186567390 GCF_002237135.1 Teleopsis dalmanni | reverse complement strand
ACTAAGCAGTTTTATCATCTTATCTACAATTGCAACAGGAAGGATTAAAGAGAAGCTTCAATTGTGTAACATGGTTCCCTAGACGGCTGACCTATGAACAAACCTACCACAAGATTGCTATCTTTACGGGATATATTAAATAGATTGATGGATTTTTTTTTAATAGAACTCGACCAATTTCAATACAGATGCCTGCATATCGTTAAGTCTTCCCATCTTGTACTAAATTATTTAACATAAATATAATTTAACAAAATAAATAAGATATATGAAAACATTCTTATATATGAATTTATTTAAAAGCCAATTGATAGCTTTAATAAATAATGTTTTTTTAATTGAAATTAAACACTTAAAAATAAAATGTAATAATTATTCTACAGATTTCGTTCTAATATAACACAGCAAGTAAATTTGTTAATAAAAACTTTCACAGCAAATTAACAAAACTCCAGGAAATGTGCGAACATAAAAGTCAAATACGGTTTTGGGTCAGTTAGTTAATGAACGCTGACTCTGATCTTCAAATTTAGCAGGGCATGAGTTCGATTCATGGTACTTGCAGTCTTAAAAAATTATTTACGAATAATTAAATATAAGAATTATTTCCAAGACTAATGATGGGTATTTAACAATACTCGAAACAGCTGTATGGTCAGCCAAAAATTGAATTAATTAAAATAATATAAAAAAAGAGTTTTTGTTGTTGTATTTCACTACTTTTCGAAAAACCTATTTATAAAATTAATAATTAATTAATTATATATTGAATTTATAATTATTTTAATAAAATTTCAATATTAAAAATTACATAGTAGATGCAAAAATAAAACCCTTTGTTCCAAAAATTAGTTATGCAGGTAAATAAATTATTAAAAATGTTGCATCGCAAATGTTTATAAATAAATGTGTATATACATCCAAACACTCCAAATTAAAGAAATGGCAAACAGCCAAAGTTTGTTATAAAAGTGTTTTTAAGTGGTTGCAGCAATGCAAGTCGTGCAACATTAACGTGTAGTGGAGTAAACCGAAATGATGAGAAATAAAAGTACACACAGAATGTCATAAATGTTGCAAGTACGACCACAAATGTTGCTTGACGTACGTACGTATGGAAAAACTACAAAGTAAAATATTTTAACTTAAGTTAAGGATTAAAGTGTTTGGTAAGTTACTTTTGTAGTTTTGCTTTTCATCTATTTCTAATTTCAGGATTAGCTATGAACGGAGAGAATGGTTTTTTAGATTTATTTTTTTATTTTTAGTTTTTTTCAAGTTTTTGTGACTCAAATTAAAAGTTTTTAAATAAGGCGATTATAAGCTTGAAACTTAAGTGCTTCATTGGTTTGTCTTAACGGAAAAGTGCTAAAGGGGAACTTTTATTTAAATCAGTTAAAATTATTTAAATGTGAAAAGGGAATAATACTTAGTGTGTGTTGTGGATCAATGTAACATCAGTTTATTTGAGGTTTATTTTTATGAGTATTAAAATTATTTAAGAAAAATTAAAATAAATTAAAAATACTTAATAGATAAAATAAAATTAATAGTTTAAATTAAACTGAATTATTAAAAAAATTAAAATTAACACATATATTAAAATTTATAAAGAAGTTTTTCGAACATTATTAAACTACAACAACAAAAATTCATTTTATATTACTTTATAATTTATTTATTTTTTAATTGAATTTTTGACTAACCATACAGCTGTTTCGAGTAATGCCAAATACCCATCATCAGTGGTCTTGGAAATAACTCTTGCATTTAATTATTCGTAAATAATTTTTTGAGACTGCAATGACCAGGAATCGAACTCGTGCCCTGCCAAATTTAAAGCTCAGAGTCAGCACACCATAACTAACTGACCCAAAGCCGTACTTGACTTTATTGTTCGCACATTTTTCTGGAGTTTTGTTACTTTGCTGTGAAAGTTTTATTATTAAAATTTATAATATAATAATATAATATAATTTATAATTTTAATAATTTTTTTTGTTTTTTTTTTACTTTAAAAAACTAACTTTTAACAATTTTGTTTATAGCTTTTATTATGAAATCCTCGTATGTATTTTCTTCATAAATATCTTCCCTTTGCTGTATATTAATCTTGGTAGAAAACAATAAACAACAAACTAATAACAACAATTGTTAAGCAATTAAGCCGTTGTAAGGCATATTAATATTATTAGCAAAGGATTAACTAACAACAATTACAGCAACAATGAAACAGAAGTGTTAATGCTTGAGCTCTAATTTCACTATATTGGATTTTTACTACCTACGAGCACAACACTGTGTCGTTCGCATTCTATACACAATACAATGCCTGTCATTTTGTTCGAGTTAATGTTGATTTTATTGTTTTTCTTGTCGTTTCGTGTTTGATTTGCGTTAATAATATTATCTTAAGCTGCACATATTGTGTTTATTTAATTTTCTACTTTATTTCAAACTAACAAGCGAAAAAGAAGGATTTTCGCACAAGACCACAAAAGCTTAGCAATCACACATACAAACAAATACATACGTACGAAGAAATATAGAGTTGTAACAAAATAACAACAACCACAACAGCAACAAATGTGTTGCTGTCCGCCACTTATAGTAAAGTTAAGCATATTTCGCTGATTGAACGTAGCAGAAATGTAAGTAGCAGTAAAGGCAAGTTTATTTTTCTCAAAGTTGTAGAAAAATACATATAAACAATACATACACAAGCATGTGTGCCGTGTGGCTATTTCTGTTAGCTTCATGCTATACGTTTCTTCCGTATGGCATATTAGCACATTTTTAAGCCGCTACTAGCAACGCATTTAGTATTCGAGCATTATGTAGCGCTCATCAACAGTTGCTGTAGCTGTTACTTTACATTTTGTTGCGCTAATAATATTAAGACAGATGTGAGTGGTAACAGTGCAATAAGTTAAAGGATTTATTCCACTGACATATTAGCGAGCAGCATGTGTAATGCGCTGTTGCTTTTGTGTGTAACACAGAGGAAGAAATGAGTGTGAATTTAGCAGCTTATGTTTATATGTGTATGAATGTTTTCTATACATTGTTTTTGTTTTTGTTTTTTTTTTGTTTACATGCTATTTGGTTTGATTTTTGCTTTACAGTGTTAATCTTATTGTATGATTTTCCTTTGGGTTTTACGTTTTTCAACACTTTTTTGTCTATTATTATTACTTTGTTGTTTATTTTTTCAAAGGTATTTCTATCTGTAGATATACATTGTTTTTTTTTGGTTTGTTTATACAAATTTTTTCCTTTTTGGCTTAATATTTTTCTTGCAATATTTGGCAGTTGATCCTTGGAGTTATTCGTACGTGGAGGAGTACTTTTTTTTTTGTAGTTATGCTCTGGTGTAAAAGTATCTAAGTAGCAGATTCAATTTGATTGTTGACGTGCGTAAATGGATTTAAGTTATATTGGCATCTGGTTACAAATAAAACCGAAAGTTAAGAAAATAAAGTTAAGAAAACAAAGTTAGAGAAAACGATGAAAGCTAAGAAAAATAAGCAATACATTTTATTATTACATTAATTTTTTTGTTTTGCAAAATAAAACAAAAGGAGTAGTGGGATCAAATTAGTATAAAAGCTAAAACAGTCAATAAAATATATTTCAATCATTTAATTTTTATTTTTATTTTAAATAAGAATCAGATATGACTGCAAGACACAATAAACTTGCCACGCACATAGACAAATCTGACCAAGAATATGCCACGAAAGATCAGATACTCTCTAAAATTTAATACGAAATAGTGTTAATCTGCGTCCGTTATAACAGTTCATTGCTTTTTAGATATACACATGAAGATATTGGGTTGCAACTTTTATGGAATTGATCCAGATGAAGGTACAAAAAAAGTATAATTCACGTTTGTCCACATAAGTAAGTAAAGTAATTAATAATATATTCACATTACTTACAGAAGGGTAACTGAAACTAATTTATTAAAACAGACAACAATGTCAAGTTGACTAGTAAAGGCACATTTAAGCTTTCTAAAATCTTATACAATCATAAATAATTTTCTAAGAAGGTATGGTTAGCTTATAAAGGCGATCACAAGGAGGTTCTATTGTACTACTGTATAGAATTTCAGATGTTTAACTTGCTTGAGTTTTTGACAAAGCCAAAAATTCTCCACTGAAGTAGGTCCTGGATCTAGTCAATATGTTTAAAAAAAGAAGTCACCACCATAATCAATAGCGCCAAAGATACGCATCGACTTTTTAGTACTGCGACAGGAAAGATTAAACTGAAGATTAAATCTTCTAACCATCAACAAATCTATCACAACACCGTTTGTTATCTTTATGAGGTATTTCAGTAAAATCGCATTATTCCCTAAACGTCTGTGAACCATCTTAACAAATCTACCACAAGACTGTTTGTTATCTTTATCGCTAGAGTTTATCTTAATAGAATGCGGCCCATTCACATAATAACCCTGCTTTTAATCAAGCTTTAATCATTTTGGTTTAAAAAATATTTTAGCCACGGGTGTCTGATCAGTGCTGAACTTGTTTCTAACAAAATTTTAATTCGTTTTTTAAATTTTACCCTTTAAGTGTATATAGTCCAATAGTGTTAATATTTCAAATACATTAAACAAAAACTACTCAAAAAAAATGAATACAAAAAATTATATTTAACCCAAACAATCGCACTAATTTGACTTCCCTGGTTTTGTGTTTTTTTTGTTTCGTTTCTTTTATTTCTAATCTCGAAATTGAAATGTTAAAAATTTCACCTGAAGGACATCTATGCACTTATGCCAAATACTTGTACAATGTACAATTGTACAATAGCGGAGGAGTAACAGTGGAGCAAGCTGCAATAATAATAATAACAATAATAACTAAAATAAGAAGGAATATTTGTGTATAAATAAAATACACAAATAATATAAAGTAATGAGAATAAAAGAAAAATGAATGGGAAAAAATTATATGAAACATAACAAGTACAAGAACGAAAATAGTAACAAATAATAGAAAAAAGAAATTGAATTCTGCATATATGATATGGTACAAATAGCAATAACAACAACACGCCCTATGCATACTGAACAAGCGGTAATATATAACAACAACAATACCAACTAGAGCAATAATAATACTAACAACAATAACAACAACAACAACAACAACAAAACATATACAGTACATGTTTATTGTTAAGTATTTGTTATATGCATGCATGTACCTTTGGTGAATTATTTTTTTCGGTTTGCTGCTTGTACATATTTTGTGTAGTATACCTTTAGGGATTTAACCCTCATAGAACAGGATTTTGCAATCATCTACTGAAGCTCACACTGACTGATTGCAAACAACAAGAAATGTACGAAAAAGATATATTAAAAACAAAAAAACAAAAAAAAAAATAAATATGAACAAACAAAACACATGAGAAGTTGAAGAAAAAGTAAGTGTAATTGTTATTGTGTCATTGCTGTGCTACTGTTGTTGTTGTTGTTGCAGCGGTAAGATTTTTTTTTCTTCCACTGACTCTGCTGTTGCTGACATTTATGTTGGCAGTTTAGCTTACGAAAAAAAAAAATTAAAAAAAAAATAATAGTAGTACAAATAAAAATGTACTGAAAATCTAATATGTCATAGTACAGAGCAAGCAGAGAAAAAAAAATCAAAGTCGCAGACCAACAAAATATTTCTTTAAGACATCTAAGAGATATGTAAAAGTCACTGAAGACACATGCCCACACATATAAATACAGCTACACATACTAAACATAGTGAACATGAAATGTCAAGATTTTGCTAGGGTGCTTTTGGTTGCTGCCAGCCAGTGTTGGTAGCAGAAAGCAAAAAGAAAAAATTAAGATGAATGCAGTTGAGGTTAAGGTTGAAGTGTAGGTAAGATATAAGGTAAGTTAAGGTTTAGTATGCTTTATGTTGTGGGTATTTTGGGGATCAAAAGTGACGTGTGATTGTTTTGTGGGTAATTTTGATAAATTAATTTTTAAGCTGCAAATATTTTTCTAAGCTAAAATGTTTGTAAGAAAGGTTAAAAGGGTTTTCCTTGGTATGTGTTGTTACTGGTTATTAAAGATTTACTTGTACTAAACAAAAATCTTCTTAAATAATGTAAGAAAATGTATATAACTTGAGGCAAAAATAAATTTAAATCTAATTTCCTAATTGTTAGCATATTACACACAATCCCAAAAGAATAACTTAACATAAATATCTATGAAATTTAGTTCAAAGCTAAAGTTAAGCTAAAATTTAATAAATAATTTATCTTATTTGGTTAATGCTTTTATGTGTGTAATAACTTTAAAGTTGGCACATGGGAATAACTCAATGCAATTACTCAATGTGCCTTCTACATGGATTTACATTTAATAAACTTTATGAAACAATAATATACTGAATCCGTAATTAATTTGATTTCAGCAAATAACTATTACACATGAAATCTACAAGGTACGTATGTATAAGTTGTTGACGAGTTTATGCATAATACGCACAAATAATAATTATACAAATACATAAACTTTATAATGCCTAGCATTATTTCTACTTAAAGTAAATTAAATCAGACCTTGTCAGACGGAAAGACAAACAGTCACATGGCATAATAAGACGACGAAAGACAGACAGCAGTACCATACATTAAGGACATTGTCAAGCAGTGAATGCAGTGAAGGAACACCTTAATTATTGCAGGTGTTACTTACGTATCAAAGACAAATACATTTAAGCATATATGTGCAGTATACAAGCAGTTATTTTCCACACAAGTTTGCTTAAAAAGTACTTTTGACCCGCCTACAAACATGTGTTAGTCCACAGGATTGTGTACTCAAAGGCGGTCTGTGTTTGTAGGTCTCTCGTACCATAAATCGCGTTACTGTTGTGTAATTTGTGTAATCGACATAAGTGGTACTTGCTTGGCATATAAATTTTATATAAAGTGTGAAAATATATGTATAAAGCAAAACGCATTTGATTTAAAGATTATTTATGTCCAATGGGGGCTATAAGATAAATTTGTTTATATTGGAAAATAAAAATGATATAAAAAAACGCGGTCACATTCATATCTAAAAAACAATAACTTCAAACAATAACAAGTAGATAAAAAAGGAGACTAACAAATATAATTGTTTGTTTTTAAAACAAACAGAGTTTACTAATGAATCTATTATAACTAAATGCATATTTAACTATTTTCTAAAACCTGTAAAAATATCTCAGGTAAAGATGAAAATATTTAAGAAAAAAAAAAAGGTTGTTTAAGAAGTCAGTACTCTTACTTTACTTCCATCTTTATTAGGACAATAACTTGAAGAAATATTTCTTAAGTTCTATATATATATATATATATAACAAGCGCATAAATATAATATTTAAATATTGTAGGTAGGGTAAATAACTATTTTGCAAACCTGAAGTCGTACTCAATAGATGTAGTAAGTTTTATTGGCACGAGAGACCTTATAGCACGTACTGGTAGTCTGCTAGGTGCTGATAAATAAATGTAAGAAATATGTAGTAAGTCAACATAGCTAGTCTATTATGTAGGATTAAAACTGTAATATATCCAGGAAATGGAAATACTTCATAAATAATATATATTTACGTCGGAGAGTTAAATTCTCCAACAAAATATTAATAATAACCCAAGCCTGTTTTAATTTAAGCGCAGTTAGACATTGAATTCTCAAAATAACGTATAAACTATTTAGCAAGCTATAGTCAGTTGGAGAATACGTAAGCCTTATATATAGTCCACTCATATATAGTTCAAATATTGCAGCATTTAGCGTAAGGACTAAGTTTAAATCTTTAAAGTTATGATAAAATTATTTCAATCATGTTGAATGAAAATTTAATGAGTTTCATAGAAATCCTTTATACAGCTCATATTTCTTAAATTGATCTATGACATATTTAAACAACCCTGGTGCACTTTGGATTACAACACTTCAACTAGAGATACTAATTTACTTATTAATTTGAAATATAACACAATTCTTCTATGTAAATGTATTTATCTTATGTTTGTATACATTAATGTTTTCGATAATCACAGGTGATGGTTTTCTGTAACTTAAGAGCTTATATTCCTTTAATATTAATGGAAAATTTAATTGTTAATTTCTTAATGTTATGGCACAAATGATGAAATGAATTATTTATCAGATATTATCCTAAAGTTAGTGTATATAAACAGTTTAAGTATAGGTGTTAAGTACCTCAATTAAGAAAAATTGTAAGTTTCTTTAAATTAAAAATAAATTAAGGGTGAACATTTGTAATTGTATAAAAACTGATAAAAAAAATTATATTTTTTTAAAAAAAAAGTTTCATTTAACAAATGTATAATATTTATTATAGCACAACCATAAAATAAATGAAATACTAAAATCATTTTGCAATAAGTTTACTTCACGACTGAAAAACAATTAAACCGTTATAATCACTAAAGATACCTAAACATATTTTAGACTATTTCAAATATTAGAATATGTTATATTTGTAACTATTTGTTTATACTTTTATTAAAATTCTTTTATATTTTGTTTATATATTAAATAATATGTTCAATTAATTTATTTCACAAATATTCTTTATATAGTATTTCTTCTAATATTGGCAAAAAGTGCTAGTATAAAACACATAGATGCAATAAAATAGAGTTAAAGCTTAAATTTATGAAATGATTTAGTCGTCATATTATATGGTAGTATTACATTATTTGAAATTTGTTAAAGCCTAAGCCCGTATAATTTGATTTAGAACAGGTGATCGAGTTCTATGGGGAAGCCAAAATCAAAGTGACGAATAGGACGTCAGATATTTCCATTTTTTTTATGGCATGGGTGTTACAGAATAACAATTTTTTTTTAACATGAAAATTTGAGCTGTTTGTACTTACAAAAAGTCTCTGACTCTAATCCTATATAAAAACAAATACATATATTCTACACGTATTAGATTGAAAGCACTAATAAAATAATATTTTTTTAAATTTACAACAATATGACAAAAACAGTTGTTTAAAACTAATTTTACTAAATAACAGACATATACCTATATATGTAAAAATTTTAATAATATCTACCATTTCAAATCTATTTAAAAAAAAAAAAGGAAAAAAGATTTTACTCAAATTGTATGCGTTTGTATCAATATGAACTGACAAATAATACACAACGACATGCCTGTCATATGTTAGCATATGTGACAGCAACAATACCTCGAGAAGCAATAATAACAAAAGCACGAACAAAAAAAAATATATATGAGCAACAGCAACAAGGAAAAATTAAATAAATGTGGCAACACACTTAGGGATTTTCTAGGATATTACAACACAATCACAATTGTCATTTCTGTTTTTTTTTTGTTTTTTTCCTTGTAGTTGCTGCTGCTGCCAGTGTTGTCATATCCAAAGAAACAAAATTGCTACTAGGATTAGTAGATAATGCATAGAGTAAGTCAAAAGTGTACACACACATACGCATACACACACACATATCGTTACAAGGAAAGTGTTCTGCAAAAAAGAGGTAATCAGTGAAATGTAACCTATTGTTAAATTGTTATTTTTGCTGTCAATGTGTTCTTCTTGTTGTTCTTCTTCTTTTTGTTGTTGTTACCTTTGCTACACATCACTGTATGGTAGATGTGTGTAATTTTATGTATGGCATTGTTGTCAGTTATATTTACTTTACTTTTACATTAGATCCTTTGTGCTACATTTAACCTTATCCTTTTTTTGGCAAGCAACACAGGTGACTGAAAGACAAAATCAAAAAGGTGACAACCCTGGCTTAACCAAGCCTTCACAATACAATATGGTTGCGTGTGCTGTTAGGTGTTTTGTTCCACTCTTGTGCTTTACACAAGCATTATTTAGGTATATTCTTATCTAAATATATCCATTTTTGGTAGCTTAGAAATCTGTTGACTTTTTAGGGTTTAAATTGAAAGTACAAAAGTATTTGTAAAATTCAAATGTGTGTGATTAAAAGGGATTTCGAGCCTACAAATTGTAATTAATTAAAAAGTAGTTTTTGGGCGGAAATTGAAGTTTGTGGGTAATATTAGGTTTAATATTGTAATAGTTACTGTGGGTTTTAAAATTTAAAAGTGACACTTAAATAAAATCTATTAAAAAATTAATCTTTAATAACATGAAATAAAATTAAATATAGTAAAATGGAAATGAAAATGAATTTTTCTAAAAAAATAATATCGCTAAAGGGTAAATATAATGTTTTAAGGGCCTATGGCAGTAAAGAAGGCCAAGTCTATGACAAAATTCATGGGTTAACTATAAATACAGTTGATTCCTTCATTAATTTAGATAGATATATAATATACAGACACCTAAGCTTCTAGTTCAAGCGGTAAATACATATGTATATAGTCAAAAAAATTAAAATAAAATATATTACATTATATATAAATATATCACATTAAATCTATATTAATAGGTAAACTATAAATGCACTTGATTTTTTCATTAATATAGATAGATATATATTGTACAGCGACATACGCTTCTATTTTAACCGGTAAATAAATAAAATTTATATACTACATTTTATCTATTTTAACTCATATAATAAAATAATATTATACTTAATAAAAAAAATTTACTCACTCCATGATTTTGATCGGTTTTCAATTCACGATGATTTGAAAATTGTACATAAACCATGCGTCCTCGCATTTGTGGTGGATTAAGTGCATAGGAGGTAACCATAGTTGTGGCAGAGGTTTCATCGGCCATTTCTAAGAATGCTTGATTTTTACCTTTAAGAACAAGAACATTTGTAACTCGTCCAAATGGTATGCCTAATGAAATGACATCAGGTTCACTGGATTCACTTGGAATGTTACGCAAATGTATAACCTTAGATGGTTTGCCTGCAATAAAAAAAAAATAATAAAATTAATTTATAATATATATGGATGGAAAAAAAACACAATTGAGATAGATTCTTTATTACTATTTTTATCCGTGGTTAAGAACTTTTTTCAAACAAAACAAATATTTTTTTCTCGTCATAACAATCGAGTCTTCCCGTCATAACAATGAAGAATTGCTCCCAGAGACTTTTTATCCAGTAGGAGAGATTATCAAATGCCACCGTATGAGATTTTAACCGATTAACTAACTATTCTATTGTTTTAGGAATTGTATATCTTTAGATTATTCGTTGAGGCATGGAAACCACTAATGTCATCTTACCGCTGATCAGTTACCACGGAGTCATCACATAGGCATGTAGACTTATAGTGTGGTCTTATGCCTACAAATAAGAGCAGCTTAATCATATAAGAATGCAAATCCTTAGAGTGATGGTATAGCCGCACAGTAGGGTTAGCAGCGGTCTTAGATGGGTTTTAAGTTTCCATGTGAAATAAGAAAGAAACATCACACCGACTAAAAATTCACAATAAAATTGGTGTATTGTCCATTTAAATATTATTTGTGAAATCCCTATTGCGATTTTGCCGTCGACAAGTTATATCAAATTAATTGTATAGGCATGGAAACCCCTAGTTAGGTCTTGCAGTAGAAGTGTAGCAGAGATCTTTGAAATGTTTTAATATTATATGTGATATGAAATCTAGAGATGGAAAAGGGGTAGTAGTATTCATATCTCGGTCATCTTGTAATCAATCGTAATGACATAGAAACATTTAGTGTGGTCTGGTCACCAACCAGTAAGACTAGATTAATCGTATAGGCATGGAAATCACAAGTGTGATTTTGTCGCAGAATTGTAGGGATAATCGTAGAGGTCTTCGGGGAGTTGCCCTTATAACGCCGTGTAAAATAAAATCTTATATGTCACAAATATTTATTATCATACAATAAGAAATTATTACCGAGGAAACTAGATAACTCAGAGCATTTTATTTAATATTTATTTCAAAATTAAAAACAAATGATGTAAAAATTTAAATATATTTCACTTTTCGCTGTAGAACAAAAATATTTAATGTTTTCAAATTTAATTACTAGAATTAAATTTATTGGTGTAGTTCTAAAAGCTATGTGTAATGAAGAACATATTTCAAAAAAAAAATTTCAAGACAACTACTTAAAAAAATGATGGGATGAATAGAGGTATAGTTATTTATTCTGTACCGACATGTATGCACAACAAAAAACACAACACAAAAATCAGGCTTAAAGCTAATATTCCTAGAAACTTGTATAGTGTAAGCATGTACGTATATACGCAGACTCTATATATATATACATATATATGTATATAACATATTGCGAACATATTTAAGATGCAACTGCATACCTTAAAAGCAAAAATCCTTGATCGTCACACACTGAAAGAGGCTTAAAATACTACAAGTTTAGCTGGAACTTCCGTTCCACAATTTTTAAATCCCCATTTTGCTTTACGAGCAGTTTTATTTATGTAAAATTGAAAACAAAAACAACACTGTACATCGGTACATATAGTAGAGTGGTGAATATAAAAAATTAAAAGTACTGCTGTACAATTTTACAGTAACGTAACATATCAAGCGGGTAATACCAGCGCGCTGGATTATGTCGAAAGTGTACGTACAAAGGACACTACGACAAAAAAATCTGTACTGAAAGCATGCAATGGGTGCAAGATACGCACATTTCAGCTAGTATGCGGGTACGCTGAGTACATCCGCAGCGGCGGAGACCTACAAGGACGCTTTATGTTAAAGTGTTGTAGTTTAACTATAAAAAAATATATGTGTAGACTTATATATAATATAAAGGATATACAAATAAGCAGCTTTATGTGTGTTCGTACGCAGCACCTGTTCATTTTGAAAATACACACAACGAGAGAGGTGGTTGAGTAAGCGCTAAGCAAATTAAATTTTAATCACTTTAAAATATATAAACATTAAATGAAAACAATTTTAAAATAATTTACTATAGTTTATTTACTATGTAAACACTTTAAATACTTTTTATGTTATTTAAAATTACGAAAACAAGGAAAAAATCGCATTTTGTGTTGCACCGCATAACGCTGAAGTAATGTCCTTGTTGCTTTATTGTTATTGTTTCTCTTACGAAATGCGTTAAAGCGCGGTTTTAGCCACCGAAAATGCTTTTCACATACACCAAAGTACACGTATGGGAAACGGAAATGTTGCATACGTAACGGTTCACATTGTTTAAAGGAAGCTTTAGAGTACATTTTTATATTTACAATATTTTTTTGTCATACATTTTTACTGCATCCACCTATCCATCCAGCTTTCATCATTTGTTGTCACAGTAGTAAAAAAACATTAATTTTTAATCGCATTTCATGCAAAAATAAATAAAATTCTCTTTGGATATGTGGGTTAGTTGATAGGAGAACGACGAAGAGGAGGAGGAAGACGGAGACACGGCTTCAGTATTCTGTGTACGTTGGATATAGCGGTTTTAAAACTGTTGGTGTTGAAGCTAATAAAAGTTACACACTGATTTCATATAAATAACAGTTGGCTATTTTCTTCCTTTAAAAGCATCCCCCCTCTATCTCTTTTGTTAATTAATTAAATTTTTGCTTGGACGTAGCAATAAAAGTGCACCAACATGAGAAAGCTTTTGAATGCATGATATGAGCAAATAAAATTAAATTAAAATTTATAGAGAAAAAGGATTCAACAAATCACTAAACAAATAATTAATTAGTGAAAATTAAAACGTTAAAAAAAACTTTAAGAACTAAGATAATTAAGAAACAAGATGTTATATATCAGTTGTGTACAATTTTAAAAATCAAGAAAATGATAAAATCGATTCAACGTCATTTATGATGAAAGTGACTATTTTACTTAATACAAATTATTAAAAAATTATTTACTTAATATTAAATTATTAAGAAACTAATAAGCTATTGATTAAATAGAAAAGGTTCTAAAGTGAAAAATATAAAAATGTGGCATTAAAAAAAAGTAATTATACTCGAAACATCGTTATGTGGTCAGCCAATTTTCAATAAATTAAATAAATTTTTGTCCTTGTCTTTTCTTTGATATTCGAGTCCGTCTAATTTTTAAATAGTTTCCTTTCGTCATAAAGACGCATCACTCATGGCAAGAAAAAATTAACATTAAAAATAATTATAATTAATTCAATAATTTTACAGCTGGTTCATGATTTCGTTCCTTTAGGACACAGCAAATGAATTTGTTAATGAACTTTATAGTGAATTAAAAAAAAAAGACAAAAAACTTCGAGTTCGAACACAAAAATCAAGTAAGGCTTGGAGTCATTGGCTAATGAACACTATTTCTGAGCTTCAAATTTAGCATGGCACGAGTTCAAATCTTAGTACTTGCAGTTTCAAAAATTTATTTACGAATAATTAAATATAACAAATAATTTCAGTCAAAAATTCAAATAATTAAAATAATAAAATTTTATGTTGCAATTCACTTCTGCTCATAAAACCTCGTCAATAAATATTTTAATATTTATTTTTTTTAATAAAAAGCGATGTGGAGGTGACGGGTCTAACGTATGCCACCAGGTATATGTTGGTACAACAAAAAATAAACTCAGGACGAGAATCGCTGGCCACAGACACGACATAAAGAGCAGAACAACTCCCGTTGACCAAAAGACAGCATTAGCAACCCATTGCTCTATGATGAACCATACTCCAAATTTTGAAGAAGTACAGATCATCAACAAAGACCCTAATTACAGACGTAGGTTAATGCTTGAAATGTTACATATTATTGAAGTTCCAGACAATCAGAGACTAAACTACAAAAAAGACACAGAGGGTCTTGCACAAATTTACAGGTCTCTGATTAACCATAATTAAAAAAATGTAATATAAATTTATAGTTTTATATAAAAAGTTTAATTTATCTTCCATTGTTACCAATTAAAAAATATTTTCGTATATTTATTTTTGATTTTAATTTTAAATTTTATTGTTTTTTTTTTTTTAAATTACGTTTTGCTTTTGTTCAAATAAATTTAAATGTTAAAAATGTCAAACATTGAAAGAGACAACAATGTTTGTCATTTTTGGTTTTTTGTTTTGATTGTATGTTTATATGTTTATTTACATATAATTAAATATGTAATCTTTTATATACACTGAAGATGGTCTACGATGTAGACCGAAATATTTGTATTAATATAATTTTTGTATAAAAATTAAATAAATTTAAACATTTAACACAGTTGGAAAAAAGTGTAAAAATTTTTTAATTGTTTTAAAAAAACATTTTTATAAACCTATGTGTTAAATAAACGACCTAAGCCCGGTATATATATAAAAAACTAATTTATTTTTTTTTTAATAAAATATCAATAAACAACAAATATTAAAAAATTTGAAAACAATTGTTTACGTATAATTAAATATAAAAAATTATTCCAAAAAGAACACTGATGACTAATTAATTAATTAATTAAAATAGTAAAATTTAAAATTTTGTTGTTACAATTCTCTACTTCTCAAAAACCTCTTCAATAAATATTTGTATATTTATTTTTTTTTTTAAAATAAAAATTTCAATATCAATAAATATTAAAATATTTAAATAAAATATAAAATAAAACAATAATAAAATAACAAAAAATTTTAATTGAGATATTTAGGGCTAGTTTACTACTCGGTCAAGTATGATTTAAAACTGACTTAAGTATGAAATAATCAATAATCGTGGTTTAAGTATGAACTAAGTCAGTGAAGGTGATGACTTAAGTATGAATAAAAATAGTCAACAATAGCTTAAGGTAGTGACTTAATCTAAAATTACATACTGTGTTTAATGACCATTTCCTTAGTGCCAGAAAATCTGGTGACAGATCTGGTATTATAAATTATATGTAGAAATAAATTACGAGTTCTGTGCAAATGTCTTTTCATCTCAAAAATTTATTAATAGTATAAAAATATATGACAAAATCACTACTTATGCTAAGTTCTTCTTAGCTAATCTAATTCCGATATAGATGATTTTGAAATATTTTCATCTATTCAATATAACTTTTTTATAACTTTTTATATAACTTTTATATAAATTTTAAATAAGAAAGATAAAGAAAAGGAGGAACATGTTACTCATTGACTTAGTGCATTTTTCCGAATTCACAAATGTCAAAAAAAAAAATGTTGCATTTAAGATATTTGATGCTGAAATCATTGCAGTTTTCAATTGTCAGCAGCCATGGAATTGATGAATTTTTTTTCGTCTACCTGGCAAATGGTCATTGCTCTATTTTTTTTTACTTTCATGATGGATGCAAAAATGTTTAAAAAACACGTTCAATACTTATCGGAAATTACACTTTTTGATTAGTTTAAAACGGAAATGAAGTTGAAACGAAATTATGCAGCGAATGAAAAAACACTCGTCGATGTCAGAAAAAGTTCTAGACAAGCGAATTCGGAGAAAATATATAAAAATATTAAAATCGTGAATTTATTTATATATATATATAAAATTATAATTTTTGAATATATGTTGAAAAAAAAATAAATTTATGCCATCACAAATCTTTAATATTTACTTATATTCCATAGATCATTTCATGATAAGATTATGGATTAGCACTTATGTGAATTTAATATAAAAACTATAATTAATTTCGTTATTAAAACTTTAGAAAAGGATTTTTTTTATAAAAATTAATATATAATTATAATTTGTAACACAAATTCTGTTCTGTATTGTAAGGAAAAGCTTTCTCTCACATATATTGACTAGAAAAGTAAGTGAGAATTTGATTGCTAACATCATTCTGATTCTAATAATTAAAATTAAGATAAAAAATTAACTTTATTATGTATTAAAAAATCAGGAAAACACCAGAATATTTGTTTTTACAAAAGTTGTATTAAAAGTTTTGCTCCCAAAAGCTTTTCAAAGATTGGGCGCTATTGGGCTACTTAAAGCTCGTCAACGATTGAACAGTTTTGAACAATTGGAAAATTTATGCCTTAATTTTTCTTTGTAGTCTAATTATAATGTTATCAGAATAAAATCTTTTTACATCATTACTATTATATTAAGATTAATAAATAAATGTATTTAACATTATAATACAATTTTTTGCATCAACTAAATTTATATTATTTAAATTAAAATTTTTACACTTTTATTTAAAAACTTATTCAATTCACTGTCACTAACTTTATATAATATATTTTTGAAATAAAACTATGTTAATTTAATAATCATTTAAAATTACCATATTTTTCTGTGAATTAATCATCAAAAAAACAAAAAAGAAATTATTTTTAAGGGAATTGAAAATGGTAAAGGAAATTGTAAATGAACTGTAAGTAAAATAAAGTAAGTTAAGATTAAAAACAGTCATTAATTTTGACTTCATAAATACAAAGGATACGCTGTATATTACTGTTGTTTTAATTGGTAAGAATTAATAAACATGAACAAGAAGAGCAGGACTCGAATGACATTGGCAACTTGCAAGTCCTTTGAATTGCAGTCATGTTGAATGCAACGGAAGTTGATGCAAATAATCGTAATGCGATGAGAGTAATGAGATGAAGATGCTATGCAGATAGCAAGGAATTATATTGTCAAATATTGATGTCTCTTGTTCATGTTAATTATGAAGAAGATGTTGGAGCATTGTATACATATATACAATGCTATTTTATGCACATAAAAGAGTTTATATATATATAAAACAAAGAATAACGAAAAAGAGAAATTGTAAGTAATTTAAAAAATAATTCTTGCTTTATAGTATTACTATTTAAGTATAAATTTTAAGAATTTATATATATTATATCGTAAAACGTAGGTTTTAATTTATATTTTTAGTATATTAAATATTATTGTTCTCAAATTAGAATAGTTACGCGTAAAGATATACGCATAGTATTATTATTTCTGTTTTGAGAAAATCTTCTTGAATCTTCATATTAAGAACTTATTAGTTGGTTTTTATTTTTTATGTTTTTTTAAAGACTTATCAATATAAATATTACCGACATTTTGAAATTTATTTGACTTCTTCTGGAGGGGGGATAATTATTTATTTATTTATTATTTTAAACGGTTTTTGCTTTAAAACCATTTACATAATGTTATTTCAGAATTTCTGTTATCAGCACTTATTTCACTTCTGTGCTGACCAGCTGGAGAAGATGATTTGTATAGTTTAGAGGTTCAACAGAGAATAAATCTTCCTAAAAAATTGTAAGAGTGGTTAAGGAGTGGTTAATCACGAAATTACAATATCTATATATCTTATAATATCAATATCAATATCTTGCATATATAATTTATAATAAATATAGGTAGAACTTATGATAAAAATATTAAAATCTATTACAATTTTTATCTTATATTACTATAGGAGAAGTATAGCTCTTCTTCTAAAAGAGTAAAAGCGTATATATATAAGCATACATATCATATATATATTTTTTAATAGTTGAAAGTTTTGTTTAAATTCTAGAGATGTTTACTTTTTATAATAGAGTTGACTGCTAATGAAGCTGCCAGGATACAGGCTGTTACCATTGAAGTTTTTGATTACAAAGTATGGGTATGCAAACTTTGTGGGAATTACTTGGCGTAAAAAAAAACTTTTATGGAACTCTAGGCTATTCCAGTTTGGAGAAAAGCAGAGAAACTATTTTCTTAATTGAAATGCAATTAAAATCTATAAAAACTGTTATAATAAAAATGTGTTGCATCCGAGTTTTTGCCTTCTGCTATTATGCGCCGCATCAAATGGCTAGGCTACAAATGGATGTTGGCACACAAGGCGGCAGGCAGGGAAAAAAAGTTAATGAATTACATTTCTTGAGGGGGTTTTGGATTGTAAACGAAAAAATTCAATTGAAAAAAAAAATCAATTTCATTTCTATTTAATTTGTTTGACGTTAAGTAAATTTGTTTTACACTCACAAAGAAAAAGTGAAAAATTCAAATGAAATTTTCATATATACATATATACTATAGTATGTATATATATAATATAAATAAATAACTGTAAGCATATAAATACAAGTACATGATATATAAAATTTTTCCTTTTTATAAGGTACATTACATAGTAATCAATTCAATTTTTAAATGAAACATAAATATTTTTAATAAAATTTGTAGAGTGAAAGAAATGGTAATTAATTAGTTTTAAGTTTTATTAAAGGCACATTATCTGAAAATATTTACTTTAGTTTTTATACAAAATATAAAAGTTCAATTATTGTTTACAATTGGACTTTATAAAATTTTTTGCAATAAACTTTTATATTTATCTGTAAAGAATGGACATATGAGTCTATTAGTTAATGTAATCATTCATTTAATTGAAAAATAAATTTATTTATTTTTTTTTATATGAAAAGTAATTTGAATAATAATTATGTGTAATAAGATATATTTGTTGTTTTTAAATCTCTTGCCATTTGTATTTCTAAGAACCAAAGCCAGTATAAGAAGCCAATAGTGATGTAGAAAAATATATAAAAAACAATAATTAAGCACTCATTCTTTATTTAATTTTACTGTTTTATGTCTATGTGGTTTCATTATAAGGATTTAGGTGTGTTCATGTGTATAAAAACGTTTTAGGGATTTAAAAGTCTGTGTAAAATGCTCCCATAGATACGCATCCACGCGTACTCACACAAATTTAAATTCAGATTAAATTATTTCAGACCGAAAGGTAAGGATAATAAGAATTGTTGTTGAAATTTCTGTTTCTAATGATAATTATTCATTTTATTGTTTAAATTAGAATAAAAGAATTAAGAAATTTTATAATAAAAAGAATATATTTGTTTACAGTATAAAAGTCAAAATTAATACAAATAAAAATTTCGGAATACATTAATACATCAGCAGATTATTCACACAAATGTGAAAGATCAGTGGTAGCAATGAAGAGGAATTCGTTTATTAACGGTTTCCCGATTTATAAATAAAAAATTAAAGTAACATTAATGGGAAATCCATTAATATTTATTCTGTTGGAAGATCAGTGGTATTGTAGTAATGAGAGGCCATCGTGTTAACAATCGAAGGGGAAACATAGAAAATAATAAATACAAAATTGAAGTAATGATTAATAGGAAATCCACAGAACTTGTCTGTCTCCGAACTGAACGTCATTGGAAGATCAGTAGAATCAACAAAGGAGACATGTGTTAGGGAAGTCTCAGAAACTAAAAAAATGGCGTCATGATAAGTGGCATTTTCTTTAATTAAACAAAGAAAAAAATTAAATCAATTATTAACTTCAATAATAATTAATTTTTTAAAAACTTATTTTAATTATTAAAAAATATATATAATAAAGTATTGTTAGCATAAAATCCACATTCGAAGCAAAAATTTGCCAAAAACCTAATAATCAAGAAATAGTGTTTTGATGTAATAGAACATTTTAAGAATCTCATAATATAATATGTGGATTTATAGGACAGAACATATGTAAACATAATGTAATAAATAGAGATAATAAGTCAAAAAGAAAATATCCATTTCTAAGGGCAGGTAACTATGCTTTAGATACAGATGAGTGAAACTTAAACCAGATGGCAAGTGTTTATTTAGATGAACAATCTTACTTTGCATCAATACAATTGGTCTTGATTTGCGGGTAACAAGAGTACAAAACTATAACTATAACTATAAGACATGGAAGTTTGTAGATTGACAAAGATGGGAGTAGGTCATCTATTTTGCACTGCACATGCACTCTGTCTTGTTGGTGACAGAACAGATCGACCTTGATTTGCTGCTAAAGTAATATCAGACCACTTCCTGTCTGTCTGTTGATGAAACTTAATGTATATAAATGAAAATATATAAAAGCACTTTAAGTAAAATATAGATACTGTAATTTGCATTCTCTCTTCATCAGTAATTGAAACTATTTAAAAATTCATGAGTTTTCTAAGCCTCTTGAAACGCCAAAGGTTGTACAAATAAAAAGAATTTTAAGCAAAACTAGTTTCAAATATTAAACGATGGCCTAATAAATAGTATATTATGGAAAATTATGAGTTATTTGTTTAAAATATATATTAATATATGAATTAATGGTACATTCTGAGAAATTTGGTTTAAGTTTTATGGCAAAAGCTTGTTTAACACCAAGCCTATTGTAAGAGAAGAAGTTATTTGTGCAGGTTTAGAAAATAATTGAGAAATTGTAATTGTTTAAGCAATTAAAAAATTTTAATAAATAATTTTAATAATTCATTTTAATTTCAATTCCATAACAATAATAATTATTTCCACACAATCACAACAAAAAAAAAAAAATTCTTACAAAAATCTCTCACATTGTTTAATACTTAAAAGCATTTACTGATATACTCGTAGTGTAAGCATCACCAATAGAGCGAGCACACATCTTATCCACACATTAATGGGCTTGGTTCCCATAATCATTTACCATAATCATCAACGCATCGTCATCATTGTCGGCAACAACATTGCGGTTGTTGTGTTATGAATATAAATTGTCATTAATTAACTTTTGCCGTATACGCAATTTTTATTTTATATTTTGCACTTTATTTTTAGGGTTTCGGTTGTGTATTTTGTATCTTTTGTGTGAATTTTAACGTTAACGTTACTTAAAATTTGCTACGGTAAGCAACAAACTATACATACTGATGATGTGTGTGTACGTACGTACGTACGTGTATGGGTAAGATTTTTCACACATATTGAATGTTATTCGATTGTGTGTAAATCTACGAAATACGTGATCATGATAACTACATACGTACATATGTATGTGTGTGCGCGGGCTATGTTTATGGCATGACAGTGCCCATTTTTACTTCCGATTTCCGGCATATGGAGTCAAACCAAAACCAATTACGTTTACGCTATTACTCAATTACATTTTGTAAACTTTTCAATTTGCAATGAATAATTTGTTTATTTATTTTTCATTTACGCAATTTCGCTTAATCGATTAATTGAAAATGCATGAAGGTGCATGCCGGAAACGGAAATGCATATAGCATTTTTCCACACTACACAGCACTGATGTGCACGTGTATATTGTTTCGTATATTGTTCATAGTACATGCCAATGTGCTGATTATTTTATTGGCAATCTGTAATAGCGTAGCATATTTAAATATTATTATTTGCCAATATTAAAACAAAAAAACAAAAACACAAAGAATTTATTATTTTAACGCTTGCTTATTAACATTATTTTTGATATTTTTTCATTATTCGGTGCAACAGTGCGTATGATTGTTTTTTAATAACACTGAACGCAAATAGTGTGTGCGTGCGTGTAGTAATGTAATGTGTCCTGCTTGCATTGTTCATGCATTACACACTACACATTACACACGTTTTGTGTGTAGCATTTTGTGTTTATAGGCGGTACTCTGTGTACGTTATTATAGCATGCAAATTGATTCAGTTTAAAAAAACATATATTGTTTGTGTAAATATGGGTTAAAATTAATTGTTATTATATTGAAAATTATATTTTGATGAAATTGAGTGCAAAATAGCACTTATGTTTTATTATTTTTTGCTTTTTAAATATGAAGTAATTTTCTCCTTTATTTTTTACCAATAAAATACATATTTGCATAATTAAAAATTGTGTAAGCAATCTTTTTGTGTTTAAATACATTATGGTATAATTTAATTAGAGCTCAATATAAATTTTTACGTATGTATAATATTAATTAAGTTAGCTTTGAGTGACAATTTTCAGCTAAATAAGCAATTTTAAACTATTTTTATACATAATTCTGTGTATACTGCGTATACGTATGTGTACATTGCATATGAAAAATTAAAAAGTGTTTGTCACTCAAATTGCAAAATGACACTAAATGATATTTCATGTAACACAATGGGAATAGTGAAAGGTGTTCACTATTCACTATTCACGCAGGATACATATTAAAGTCCAGTTAGGTGTACAATTGTGTATTGAAATTTGTTAGGAAAAAAATTTTATGTACTGAATGTTGAGAAGGTTGAGTAAAAAATATAAAGAAATTATTATTGATATTTTTTCATTGAGATTGTAAGGATATGCTTTGCTGTCATATATCACATTATTCATACACTTTCGTTGTCAACAGTGAGTACTGTACTGTATTGTAGAAACAACTATGCATATCAAATGAGAGTGAAGTGTATGCAAATAATACATTCCTTTGGAAATGTTACAAAGTAATGTGTCTTCTGTTGGTGATAATGCTAATGTAAATATTAGTATCGAAGGTATTTATGATATGTCAGTGCTTAAGATAACAAATTGTTAAGGGGTTAAAGTAGAAAATATGTTAGAATTAACATAAGCTGTTGATATTCCAGGCAATTAAGTAAATTGTCAATCAGTTGGATTAAAAATTTATTCAATTTGGTTCTGTCGACCTAAAAATTTGTTTATTTTATATAGAATTTTACATTTTTTTATTTTCATTAAATTACTGTATATATATTAAATATGAAAGTGTGAAACATTTTTTCAATATTAAAAAAATTGTTAAAAATTGAATTGTTTACTAAATTTTTTTAAGGATATGTAGGTAGACAACCTTATCAACAATAACGATTATAATGGAAACCCCACCATCTACGAACAGAGTAGAAAAGAAAGTCAGAAGTTAGTGCGAGTTCGTTGAGGGCGGTTGTGAAGGGCTTGGCCGAAAATAATAATATCATATATATATATATATATATATATATATATTTATATAGATAACATATATATAATAGGGTGGCCCTGCATGAAACATTTTTTTGCTGATCAGATTTGTTATACCATTTTCTAGTTCCTAAATGGAGAAGAAAAAATTTCAAGAAAAATTAATTTTAAGACGTGCCGCAATTTGTCTTTGAAAACAAAATACTTAGGTAAAGTTTTCACCTAGGTTTTTCAGCAAACACGGCATTTATTAATTAAAATAAAAATAAAATAATATAAAAAATAAATAGAATATATAATATCAACAAAAAAAATATTTGTTAATATTAAAATGGTATATATCGATTGTATATAACTTAGGAATCGAGATATAGGACTACCCTAATTTATATACATATACTACTTTATACGTGTTCACAAAATTCATTAAGGGAAATTTATATTATTTAAATTATTTTATATTAATATTTATTATAGATAAAATTTTTCTAATAGAATTTTCTTCTATATTTATTTTCAACTACAAGAAAACATTTATTATGTTTAACATTTTATATTTGTTTTATCAACACTGGCAGTGTATGGCTGTTAAACAAAAGATCGGCCTACAACATACCAAAAAATACTGATATCAAAAACACAGTACAACCACTTACTTCTCTACTGTTAACAACAAAGATGATAACAAAAAACAAAATAGACACACATACACAAGAACAAGCATGGCAAACAATCAACATGCTGCTACACACAAAATATCCTGCCACTTTAGCACAATATTTGTAGCAACATACGCCGCTTGTCAACGTATGTTCTCGCCACTTTTATTTCATTTACGTGAAATTTGTTGCTTGTTTGAATATTTTTTTCTAAACATTTTTTATTTGTTTTTTGTTCTTGTTTTTGTTTTCACTCTCTACTTTTATATAAACTTTTGGTCTGTTGAATCATGCATAAGTTTGTTGTTGGTATCAGTGTATGTGTATATAATACCAGTACAGGCTACTAAAGCTACTAACGCCATCGAAGCGCAATCTAGTGCAACTACTAATCCACCCAATTCCATCGCACATATCGCACAGAAATAGACGGACGTGTATTCAAAGTACATACTTACAAGCATAAAAACAACTTACACACACAAACACAGAATAAGCGTGCTTTTTTTTGTTGCCATATTTGTATTGATTCAGTGGTATGGAAAGAATACAATTGACTGTTGACTGCAACATGTGGCCATGAATGGACACATTGGCCAACAGCTTTAGCAAATTTGTTTTGTATGTCATTTTTTTCGTTTATTTTTAGTGCTTAAATTATTGTTGCTTTTTGTCGTATGAGTTTATGTTGTTGTTGTTCTTTTTTCTTTTACTGTTTTGTTCAGTTATAATGCATTGTTTATTAGTGTTTGTATGGTACGCTTTATGCAAAGGTGTTGGATGCTTGCTTGTGTAAGTGTTTATTTGAGTTTGTTAACCCTCTAGTTCCTATCTTTTTGTTTAAAAACATTACTGGAGATAGGTTTTAAGTAGAGAAGCAATATTTATTCAAGAAAAAAAGTTTGTGAATAAAGATTATCATATATTTAAAAATTGGGTTGTTTGTAAAGTATTAAGTCGTTTATAGTGTAATTGCAAGGATTTTTGATATTATCACTTTATTATAGGCTGCCATAAGGAGTTCTTGAGAAGTGTAAAATTAATAAGTGCTTCTTTGCTACTAAAAAAAAATATGTGTATATATCTTCGGATGTTTATTTCTTATTACGTTTATTTATTTGTGATTTTTTTATGTATTTTTTATAGAAATTAACTATATTTTTATATATATATATATTTATATTTATATTATATATATTTATATTATATATATATTTTATATATGTTTAGCTATATTTTTTTTAAAGAAATAATAAAATATCAAGTGTACATAAGCATAGCTTTAATCTTTTGAGCATTGCAATTGCATTAGATTATCAGTGCTAGTAAATGGTATATATCAGTGACAACCTGTCTTATAAAAAATATTAAATCACCTAGTATCTTTATACGGACCTATTACGATGACACGTTTAGCATTTAAAACGATCTAGTTTGGAGCGGAATCCACTCTCAGATTTTAATACTATGAAAATGGCTTGAATTATTTCCAACTTCAGGCAAAGGTTTTAAGAAGAAAGACACTTAAGTTAATAAACATTACCAGGCGATTATAAGGCATTGAAGGGTAGATTATTGGTGACACCTAAAATGATTAAACAGTCATAAACAATGTTAGCCCGTCTCAAAAAAATCACTTCACCTAGACTCTATATGTGGATATATTAAGATTTTTAATGCAAACTATTTTAAAAAATCTATTTTGGACCAGGAAACTATTGTCATTTTAATAGTACAGAAAATTGCTTTGATTCCTACAATCGTACAGAAATTAAAAAAACGATGATAAAGTTAATTAACATTTTCTGGCGAGTGCAGGAGACTGAACGCGAAAATGATTCGTACCACATAAGACCCCTAAAAAAATTAAAATATTTAAATTAAATTTGAAAATTAATTTTTTTGCAAAATAATTTAGAAATCATTGATTTTTCAGTAATTTTTTTTTTGTTTGATAAAACGCGAATAGTGGTCTAAAGCACTTTTACTCAATAATCTCTGATAATGATTTCTTCAGGTAGACTTACAGAAGTAAATAATATATAACATTTAGAATAAACTTTATTAGTTCCTTTAAATTCATTTTACTACTCAAAATTTTAACTAAATTTTTTAAAGATATTTTAATATAACATCAAATTCTTATACTCCATAATACCGTTCAATAAAAAAAGGACTATATTTTTATTTTTTGCTAATATAAAAACTTTAGCCAAAAAATTAAAATACCCTAAGGTGCAGTTACTGTATTTCCGTTTGCTTTTAAATTTTTTTTTGCATCTTCCCTCACTTTTGGTTATAAAAATGCCAATGTTAGAAAAACGTAACGTAACGTAATACAACTCAACTCAACTCAACGTAACGTAAGGTAAGGCGAAATAACGCAATACAATAGCAATCAAATACACATTTTTTTCTCCACAGCCACGGCGAATGAACGTGCAAATACCAAAATCATGTTTTGTTATGGCTTTGTCTGTATTACCGAAAGTGCTTGTATGCAGCACACACATGCTTGCTTGCATGCATACTAGTCAAGTTTGTTTGCGTGTTGGCGTTTCGTGTTATTGTAACTGGTAGTTGTCCTGCTGCGTTGTAGCACCAAAATGTAAGTTTGTTGCTTTTTAATTAATAGAAAAGTCCTTTGTAAAGTAATAAATAAATATTATGCTTTGCGGTTGAATGAAAAAATGTTGCGAAAAGGAGTTGAAGTGTTTTGGCAAAACTTTGAGTGTGTAATGGGAATCTATAGCAGGTGTTAAAATAATGTAAGAGTAGGGAATGGCTTTAAATTTAAGGTGACTTTATGTGAACACTGTATATTGGTGCTGGCTGTATTATAAATTTTTATGGTGAGTAATTAGAAATGGTTATAGAGTGAGATTTATAAAGTATTTTTTGTTATATGTTGGTTGAGTTTTAAATATTTAATTGAAATAGCACAAAAATATTTGAACGAAGAAAAGAGAAACCCACATAAAAATCTACATAAAAACAAATGAGATAAATTAATTTTATTTAATGTAGATAGTAAGTAAGCGTTTCGTTCACTAGTGGGAGCCACCGAAAGTCTTTTGTTAATTACAAAACTACATCCAAATTCAAGCAGTTGTAATGGATACCAAAATTTCTCTTTTAAAGCAGCCTTATCTTTTCCAGTGCATTACTTGCATGACGGTGTAATCAGTCTTACATTTATTGACAGCATCCACCAGTTGAGTAGAAGCTCCTTTCCTATTGAGTGTTCCGATATACCAACACTTCATCTTCTGTAGTGGAGCTTAATCAAACGTGAGTTAGTGTCTAAAGTATTTTCAGTCAATGGCATCTATGATCATTAAGTTGGTCTACTGAAATAGGAGCTCCATTGAATTCCAATAATAAATTATGATTTAGTCACATATCCTTAAATTATAATCTTTATGCCGTTTTCGGAATTCATTAACATTCGGTTTTCAATTTTGAAGTTTCTTTACCAGCGGTACTGATTTTACGTGGCAGGCGTCAAATGTTGTGTCCAACCCAAACTTAAAGTCCTAGGAATAGGATACGTTGTTAGCACTATTAGTTCGTTAACTAGTGGCTGTCAGATAACTATACAGAAGTGCAAGTGGAGCCTGCCGCATTTGTGTAGAGTACGATAAGGATCACGAAAATTAAATGCAATCACACATATTGTACTCTGTACTTCAGGGTCTAGTGGTCTTCCAGGGATTGTTTTACATAGGTAAATTATATAAATAGTTACATACTTCAATTTAATAAAATATTAACATACTGTTAAAACTAAATATGAGAACTATTAATATTACTAATTAAATAAAACATTATTTTATAACTTTGATTCGACATCTGAAATAATTCTGGTAGAGGTGTAACTATTAATAGTTCATTCTATTTTTATTAAAATCTTATGATATCTATTAAAACATGGTTTCTGATTTAAGTTATTCAAATAATTCAATCAGTAAGATATTGAGGGTCTAATTGACTGAAGTTTTTGTTGCGAAGTCTATTATTAAATGTATACTAAACATACTAAATACCAAATTTGAAAAAAGAAAAAATCATTTTATATAGCTAAAACGTTTAAGTATGCATCTAAAATTTTTTAGAGTGCTTTTGCTTTAATGCAAAAGCGTTATTCACTCAATATATACAGTTTTAAACTAATTTTCTTAAATTTATTTTTGTTTAAATGAACTATGAAAAGCTTCATTTTTATAGTCTTCATAATATAGATTTTATTCACATAGTTTTTCTGCACGTAAGTAATTCCTTCGCTTTAAGGATTTCAATTTACTACGTAGGTACACTCTACGTGGGCCACTCCACGTAGCCATAACTCTTACCAGCTACGCATTATCGGTCGTAAAATGTGTAATTAATAATTTCACTGTACACAATTGATATATGCATGCATACACACCAATACCCACCACACTAACTGTACAACACTACAATATCTGTGGTGTATTCATAGGGTCGGGTCGGTCTCGGCCTGTGTCATATATTAAACGTGTATTGGCGGCGCACGGCGTGTTTGCGTTCATTATTTTCGTATGTTGATTTATGGGCGAATTTTAATGATATTTATATTGGCGGTAACTTTTATGGTTCAAATATAAATTAGTCTACATAAAATAGATGGTAAATATATAGGTTTATATGTGCACAGCCGTTGAGGTTCAATAAATATTAAGTGAAAGAGTCAAATGTGCTGGTGAGGTCATTTTATGATTTGCCATTTTCTTCATGAAACCGATACTTTGGCGGAGCGGCGGGCACAGTGCACTATCTCTATCTGACTGCGAAGTGTAGATTTCAGCTGTTACTGATTGATTTTATGGAATTGTTTATTTTGCATATCATTTTAAGGACTTTTTGATTTTTTTTGTGGATTTCAGTGTTTGCCATTTTTGTGGTTTACTGAAAAATTTGCTTTTGTTCCTTGCTTGCGTCTGTTAATTAATTTATTTACAATTCAAGGATGTGGCACATATGTTGTGGACTTACATGTGTGGTCAATATATGTTGCAAATTTTATTTTTCGGTTATTGGAACGTTAATTATAACATGAAATAGCTAAGAGTTGGTATTTTCTAACCACAGCTATCAGTAAAATATTTAGTATTAATTAATAATTTCAGTCATATAATAAAAATAGAAATATTAAAAGGCTATGTTATGCGCTTTGAGCGTGAGAGCATATTAAATAATGGAGTATGATATATATTGATTTACACTAGAAGAGCAGACAAAAAAATAAGCAAATTATATAGAATCCTTATACAATTTCTTATTCTGTCATCTTCATCTACCAGTGAAGCATAGGGCCTCATAAGGCGTTAATATAATTTAATATACTCTTAATCGAAAACGTCCAAGTTGGAATACCATCTTGCGTGAAGTTATTATTTTTTATTTTATTCCTTTTTTTATAGTAAATGGTTCTGATGACAAAATTTTTTATATATTTTTAAATTTTTTTTTAAAAAATAACAATTTTTCTCACCAATATATTTAGTCTATATATTGACTATAAATAGTCTTTAGTTATCTCCAGGGTACTATTATATTTATAATTAACATTTAAATCTTTGTTAATATATATGAATTACGATTTGGGGACGCACGGCACTACCAATCCAGTGGCAGGATTGGTTGGCCATCACGTCTGTAATGGCCAACTAAGTAAGTAAATATTACTTACTTACTTTATATCAGTTTACTGATATAAACTAATTTTAAATGAAGCAAAACCTATCACTACACTTATGTCTGCAGTCAGTGTTCAACTAAACAAATGTCCAAACGAACAACATTGTTATTGTTGCAAATTTGTCGTTTTTGATTTGTACATTGTGTTTACATTGATGTGATTGCAAGAACAATTATCATACGATTTTTAAATCAGTATAATTAAATGAATTACGCAGTGATATTAGAAAATAAATTCAATAATCATTGAATGAACGTGAAGTTCCAAAACTTATGAATAAAAATCTCTATATATCTATTTTCAATATCAAAACAAATAAAATATTGAACTTACCAACTGTAGCTAATACAGCATTTGTTTCCAATTTGGCTTTCTTCGTGGCTAAGTCTTGATTATTATTATCTGAAGCCGGGGCCATGATTGCTGCTTGACTAAGAAGTTCGTCGCTACCACGCTAAAAAGATATAAAAAAAGGAACTTAAATACTTTCGAAAAAATTTTGATAATTAATGATGAATTAAAAATTAAAAAAAAATAATAAAAACGTATTGCTTGATTATTTTATTACCATTTTATCTCCTATAGTTAGGAGAATTTTCCTTATATTTTATTTTGAATATTTATATTAGTAAACAATCATTAAACAATCATTTACTTTATTATTAACTCTTATATGTGTACTTTTTAATAACAAAGTTATTAAGTTTATACAAATACATAGACTTGAATTAGAATAAGAATTGTAATGGGGGGAGGGGGTGGGAAGTTGGGTTTGCTAGTTTTAATCATGAATACGTTCTTAAAGCTGATTCAATATTCATAAAAAATTTAGTTAAAATAGATTTACTTTATTGGAGTTGTAAGAATCGATTTTTATAATGACATTAGTCGTAAAGGGGAGGGGAGGACTTGGTGAAAGTGATGGCATGTGAGTCAATGACTACCAAAAAGTTTGATCACGTCAGTCGAGAAGCAATAAATACAGAAACTGTGTTTGTTGAAAGAGGTAGCAAGTAGTTAATAAATGTTTACTGAAGAACAGAGAGAATTAAATTATTTTTAATTGGAAATCGCTCGAGAAGTAAGAAACTTTGGGTATGAATTTCTTGAATTACCACAAATAAGAATAAAACAACATATTTGTTGCTTGGTAAAGAGAAATAGATTAAAAATTTGAATATATTTCAGTAATCTTTGTATATGCGGATAAGTTATTTTTCTCGTACTATAAAAATTAAGTGAAAATAAATTAAAATATTTCAATAAAATTATACATGATTTTATGAAGTTATTAATTTGAATTATATTTATTATCTCATACATTTCATATTTTTGTATATCTCATTATTTTAAGTGCTTTTCGTCGGGTTTTTAGAACTTTTTACATATATACATTTATGCACATTCAACACCTTATTAAGCTACTATATTAATAAATAAAATCGTTACGAAAATATATATATCGAATATGTTCAGGGTTGGAAGTTAATATCAAAGTCAAAGCGAACTCAACCCTTCAGTTAATTATCAGAAACTTATCAAAGTAAAGTAAATAAATACCAAAAATAAAGTGAAAATATAAAAATAGATAAAAATGTTATCATAATATTTTTTTATCACATATCGAAGTAAATTAAGCAATAAATTATATTTTGATTTTTGTATAATAAAATTAATGTGAAAATTATGTTTGTCTCTTTTATGAAGCAGAGGGGGAAAATTTCAGAGAGTAATTGGGGCTAATTGGGGTAGAAAATTTTTTCAAATGAAATGAAAAAGTTTTAGAAACTTTCTCATTAAAAGTTTTAAAGATTTCACTCGATTAGTCAAGAATGATCGACACGCTGCGAAAATCAAAGCCAAAACTAACCTCAAAATTCACATGTGTCCTTTAAATTGTAATGCCTATGAATATATAAACTTAAAATATTTTCTAACCAATTAATTTTAACGTGTTTCCAGGCACTATTCTTTTCCATTTCTATAGTAAAAAGCGCACACTTTTTATTATAAAAAAATGCTGTTAACAGCACCTAAACAGCACTAAACACACAAACACACATAGTCAAATCATTTTATTTTATTTTATTATTTTTATTTTATTCATACATTAAGAACCACTCAAACCAGAGCAGTAAATTGAAAAGGGTAATTTTGTGTGTGAAGTACTTTTTTCCAGTTTGTTTGCTACTCGAATTTTGAGCTTAGATAAAATTGCTTTATGCTACCAGAATAAAAAAATACTAGACAAACCAGAGAGGAGTGAGCTGAAATGGTATAAAAATAATATACAAAAATCGAAAAGTGTGCGTGCTCTTTTGTGTGCGTATATGTGTATGTGTGTGAGCGTTTGTGAAAAGTTCAAGTCAAATATGAAGTCAAAAAATAAACATCGTTATTATGTTACTGCCAATGTTCATGTGTTAGTGTTGTTGGAGAAATGTAATATAAATATATAAAGCAAAAAAACAAAAAAAAAAAACAGAAATGCGAAAGAGCAAAATAGAGCAAAAAGATGAAGAAGAAAAAAATAAACCGCAAAGTACTTTAATGTTGATAACATCAAAGAGTGATGACACTCTGTTGCTTTTTAGTTGTGTTGCCATTGTTGATGATGCCACCGCCACGCCACGCCACAGCTAACCTCACAGCCATTGTTTTTGTTGCTATTGTTTGGCTTTATTTGCACTTTTGTTGTTTTGTTGTTGTAGATAATAGCGAAATTGCCAATATTCTAGCTATTTTGGTTTGCTTTTGTTGGGAATGAGTGTGGAGTGTATGTGAGTGTGTGTGTGTGTACGTAGTGTGCTCTTCTTAAGCGTTATTTTAACTGTTCTATTGTTTTGTTTTTATTGCTTATGTTCTGGTTGTTTTTGTTGTTATTATATTTGTTGCTTGCCTGCGCTTACGTACACGTGTGGCAGCAATTGGTGTCAAATTTATATGCGACGTATTTTTCATACACTTTTTTTTGTTGGTTATTTAAATTGCGTCTTTGGCAAGGTTTTACTATTCTAAATAATTTAAAAGCATACATTATGGCGTTTTATAATTTTCCATTAGCAAAAGAATTAAAAATTAATTGCGAGAAGTGCAAAAGTTTGTTTAAATGTGATAACTGATAATATAAAATTTTTTTAGTTTTGATCAAAGCTTCAGGAATGAAAAAAAGATCTCATAAAATTTTAATTTTATTTCTATACTATATCTCTTTATGGACTAACCGCGAAGATTGTGAAGTGGCTAAAACCTTATAGCCTAGTTTGGACAAAAATAAAACGAAAAGCCTTTAAGACTTTAGCGAACCTGCAGTTCATGTAATTATTGGAGTATTAACGGGTATGCTCCAACGGTGGCGAGTTCCAACGAGTGGATAATGCAAAAGTTGCCAAGATGAAGAGGAGGTAGAATCTATCAAACACTTCCTGTGTCTCTGTCCAGAACTGCAGACAAGGCGACTTCAATATCTTGGAGACAATGCCGGTTTTTCACTGGCTTGGAAGATATAACGAGCCTGTCGGATCTTCTCAATTTCATTTGGAAAACCAAATGGTTTAACAAGGATAACAAAGGTTAGCAACTCGCTTCTCCTAGGAAAATTTTTGAGGGCATCACAATGGGCAATATATGCACTCGAGTGGAAGTGCTGACAATTGTCAGCACGCGCCTTCTGAACCTAACCTAACCTATATCTCTTTCAATATTATTTTTATTTAAAGAAAATATATATAAATATAAATTTCGATCAATAACTTCTTCATTGTCTCTCATATCTTTCAAGTAGTACACTTAAATAATTTTACTTTTCATGTAAATTAAAACATTTCAATTTAACTTATGTAAACTTTTTATAACATTGCATATTTAAAGGCGTTGATTGCAACAGCAATAAGAAAAACAATAACAAAAAGCACATAATAAATGTAGCACATGTAATAGAGCTGCCAGACCTCTTTTCTATTCGTAGCTATGCATTATGGTCTAGTACGTATGCTGATTACCCAAGAACAGAACGCGGCCTTTTGTATGCAGCAGCATATCGTCAGGCTCGTTGGCATATGCCTACTGGTACACGTCACTAGATACAATAACTAAAAATGACCCAGTTACCAGGCAACAGAGAGTAAAAGAAATCATAGAAAAAACTAAAAAAAAATGTTTTAGATGAATATAGCAAAAAGCAGAAAAGGTAAAAAAAAACATAGTTAGAAATATTAGAAAACGTATATCAGAGCATATGTTTAACAAATGTGGTAAATGAAAACTAGTAAATGTAGGCGAAGTTAACGAGTGTAGACAACAAATACAGAAAGAAAAACTTACAAATGCAAAAAAAAAAAAAATTATTATATAAAGCGTATACGTAGGATGTAAGTGTCTGTGTGCACGCAGACACGTTAAAAGTAATCATTAAAAACAAACTGTGACAAAAGGAAACAGAGCTTATCAACGTGCAACTTCAACTTGCATATGTGCGGTACAAAATTTAGAGAAAAAAAAATTAAATCCAAAAAAAAAGTTCTTTTTAAAAGCTACAAAAACGACAATAACATATAACAAACAATATGCGTCCCTAAAATTATAAACACATGGGCATGGGGCACGGATACATATGTGTATTAATCAAATATTTAGCATACATTTTTTGAATGTAAACAGGCGGCTATGCTGGGCAGGAAATTAAAATAACATTTCCGGTCAATCTTAAATGTATAATAGCAAATAAGCCTGATGTTGTGCTTATGCAAGGGATTATAATATTTTTCATGTACTTAAAAAAAAACATATACATACTCATATATATATATTTGTGAAAACGGAAAGGAAGTCAAAATATTTAATCTGCAGAAGTGCTCTTTAAATATATGTAAGTTTCAAAGAATTGTATTTAAGAAATTTAATAGATTTTCAAATTTCGACAGGGGTGAAAATATTTAAATTTTGGATTTGTATAGATAACTATAAACACAACATATATAGTGGTATTTAAAGTACTACATAAGTGAACAGCATATCAGATTTTGTATAATATTAATCTGAAAATGTTTATGGAAAAAAATCGTAAAGTACTTTCAGGCGCAATGTTGACGAAACAGCAGGATTTAGTTCCAACAGTTATATCGTTTAGTTGCTAAGCATTGAGTTGAATGTAACAGAACTTCATAGCTTACATATCAACAACAGCAACAGCAACAGCAACAGCGACAACAACAACAACTAACAACCAACAATTTAAGTGAGAAGTAAGCCAACAGCAAAGGCAATAAAAGCAGCAGCGGCAGCAGCAGCAGCAGCAGTTTAAGGAGCTTAGAAGTGCTAAAACAGTGCATTAACACACTTTTTTCTGCTGAAACTGAAAACGTACTGTACTTTTACTACTTACACGCTACCAACAGTTGTTGTTGGAACTATTGCTAGCACTTTTTGCTCCTATCAACGATGATGTGTCCTGCTTATGCTACTCGTAAAGATCTTCTCATTGCTTAAGCTTCGCTGAATTTTATTAAAACACTTTTTTTTGTTTCGTTCGTATTTTGTTTGGTTGAAATTAGAAAACTTGTGAGTGCTTGGCATACTTTTCTTCTATTTTTTTTACATTTGCAGCCATAACTTACAATATTTTTTCTAATTTTTTCCTTACTTTTATTCTACTTATTATATTTCTTTTTTTGTGTTAGTAGCTTATGTGAACACAAATACAACACTGCAAGGATATCATGAGTATAAAAATTGTATTTTTGCTTAATGAGTGTGTTCAGTGCGCTTCTTCTTACAATATTTTGTCGTACTTGAAAAAGTTGTAGATATAATCCTTTTTTTTCTAACTTAATTTCTTAACATTGCAGTTGTCATGTTATTTTCTTAGCCTGAAGGTATGCTTCTATTGCTACAACTTTTTATGTTATAATAAAGTTATGTTTTATTTTTAGCGGTAATTGAAAATAATAAAAAAAAGGGTCAAGACTATGTAAGAGAAAAAGTTACGGAAATTGTTGCTAAGAACAACATCAGAAGATGGAGTCTAATTTAAAAAAAAAATTTATGTTTACTTATAAACTTTTCAGCAAAATGTTAATAGAGAGAAGTAATAATTACTTCCAACCACAAAACTTTAGGTCACAAGTTAAAATAATAAATAGCTTTAAGGATAAGGATGTCATAATTTGAAGAAAAAAAATTTATTACAACAAAAATAAAACACAACTTTATTGCTTTATTTTAATTAGCTGATTTTATTTAATGTGAGAACTTTATGACTACTCTATCAATAATTTTTTAGTGCTCAATATTATTGCATCTACAATCATTACTTTATGCATAAAGTTGGTATAAAAATTTTTTTATTGAGAATTAATGACATCGCACTTAAATATTAACAGAGATATATAAAGTATGATATAAATGTTAATTTTTAATTAAAGCTGAGAAACTGTCAACTAATTATTGTTAACTTATGGTTTCTAAAATATTTACCAATCTGTGTGTTTGACCGCTCCGGAGTATTGCAAAAAACAACAAAACAACTAAAGTCTCTTGCTAAAGTCCCTTGCTACAGTCTTCTGTTAATACCTCTACCTAAAGTTTCTTACTAAAGTCTCTTACTAAAGTCTACTGCCAAAGTCTCTTGCTAAAGTCTCTTACTAAAGTCTTTTGGTAATTACTCTTGCTAAAGTCTCCTACTAAAGTTTTATTGTAATGTTTACTTTTAAAGTATCATGCTAAAATCATCTTCTTAAATCTTCTGCTAAAGTATTTTGTTAAAGTGTCATGATAAAGTCTCATGCTAAAGTGTCATACTAGTCTCTTGCTAAAGTGTTATGCTTAAGTCTATTGCTAAAGTTATAGTCTCTTATTAAAGTGTCTTGCTAGAGTATTCAGCTAAAGTCTTTTGATATTGCAACAATCTATGACATCACTGTTGAAATATGTTTATACAATTACCAAGTCTTTATTTAACAACCAATTTTTGATGGATGACTGAAATTCTTGTTAAAATTTCTAATGAAGGTTTACAATAGATCACCTCTTAGATGAATAGATATTGCATAACTAGTTTTCTAGAGCAACAGAATAGTGTTGTTCTTTTGCGTGGAAATTAGAGACTTTGGCAAGAGACATGATGTTGTTTTGAAGCATTTTGAAGCCGCTGAATTCACCTATTATTGATAAAGGAGTAATAATACTTCGAAAATTGAACTACAAATAAACTAAAAGAAAAGCGTTCGAAAGAGTGAAGAAATTATTACTCCATAGTTTTTATCAAGTCCACGTAAAATTCAAAGCTACGTTAATCCTAAAACCAAGAAAATTCACTTAGGTATATGGTCTTTAAATTTCACGCAACTAGTTTTTGTTTTAAATAAATCTAAGTTATTGTTAATAATCTGTTACAGATTTCACATTGATTTCACATCACCCATAGATCTGTGCGTTGCCCTAAGTGTCTTTCCTTTTTCTTTTAATTAAAAATTTTATTATTTTTACTTTGCATATCAGATAAACTATATATATCTGGAAAAGATACAAATCGAAAAAAAATTAATTGTAGTTATGAATTTTATTAATTTGAGTAATAAATATTTTCATACTAATAATTGCATTACTGAAATCAAAGTGCTTTGTAAATAACAAACATTTAATTTTTATAAACTAAAAATATTAAGTTTAAAAAAAATAAATATTAATGTTTATTATTTAACATTGACACGCTTGTTGAGATAAAATATAAAAATAAATATTTACGATTTTGCATAAACAATCACAGTATATTCGTTATTGTTGCCTATACCACCAACACAGAATGTTGAGAAAAAAAGAAAAAACACATAGCACTTTAGTGCTATCATAAAGCATATTTATAAATATATATCTGAATACAATATGAATGAATATGAGAAAGAATACAACCGAGGCGAGTGGTAGCGGCAACAATATAGCACAATTTGTTGCGTACTCACTCACGGACTGCAATAAGATTTGCAACCGAGCGGACTTGATTATTGTCGCTTACCACCAACATTGGTTACCGATTATTAGTTTGGTTCGCTGGTTTTGCAAGTGAGTGAAAAAGCATGTGGTGTACACAGTATAGCACAGACAGATTGCAATGTAGATGGATGGGATATAAAAGATACATATCTATAACATTTTCACTGAATATGTATAAGTATGTATGTGTATATTTAATATGCAATGCTTGGTTGTTGAGCACCAAAGTTGTTGAGAAAAATTTTATGAATTTATAAAGCGTATGAATATTAAAATCGAATATGTTGCTGTCGATTAAAGGTTTTCCATTATTTAATATACACACAAGTAAGCAAGTAAATTTGTAATTTTAAACAATTCTTCATACATATATATACGTACAACAGAGACATGCATATGAGATGTGCATGTTGGCAATGGTACCCGTATCGACATCGACATGGGTATGCGGCCGACACAGATATGAGTCAACATTTCCGTATGTGGTGCGATTGTGTGCTCCGGTACAAAATTAAAATAACAATAATGTGAAGCATACATTTGTGCTACATGCAGCATTCAGCAAATACTGTAGAGAATTCACTGCATAGCGTTTAATATGCTTAAAAATATTACAAATATTTAACAAGTTGCAGAAATTATCAATAGACTAAACACAGTTATAGGTAGAGCAGCCAGTTGAAGGACGAATATGGCACAGAAATATTTAAAATATGAAAGAAAACTGTGAAATCAGTGAAGTGAAAAGAATTCTTTTTTATGTTAAAGGTCAGTAAGCAAACAAGCAAAGCACTTATACTTGAGTCAATGATGTGCTCAGCAAACTAATCAACAGAATATGAAAAAAAAATGCTGATATGAAAAAAGCTATAAGCTATGAATCTTCCTAAAACAGGTAAAAGTGTATATAATAATTTTTCAGTAACTAGAATTGCATATTTCATACTTTTGCATTATATGCAACCAGGGATACCACAACCCGACGTAAGTTGTATCTGCGTAGTGCATTCCATTGGTTGTTGTTATTAAGAGTTTCATTTTTTTTTTCTATATTTTTTTAACACTTTACGATGCTTGCTGATAGATGACGTTGTTACATGGAACCGCATTGTGTTGATAGGTTTAAAATATTTTACTTTTTATTAATTTCATAAAGTGAATTTTTCTTATTTTCTTTTTTTTTTTTGCTCTTTACAGCATATTTTTTCATTTTACTGCATTTTTATCTGCAATTCAGCTATAGAAATGTGGCGCATGGCTTTCTTTTATTGCATACTTTCAGGTTTGCATGTTTCTGTTTTAATTAATTTAATGCACATAAAGGAAAACCGCAAAGTTAACTATTCGGAAATACTTTTGATAGTTAAACTTTATTTATTCACTTTTAGTAGATGCTGTAAAGTTACATGTGCGGTAAGTCAAGTTATTAATAAATATTTTATGAATGAGATTTTTTTTATTATGGCTTGAAATAAAAGAAAACGAGTTGAATTTAAATTGAATTGAATAAGCCTGTGTTGTTCAATAAGTTTGTGTACGAATAAATATATAGTTATAAATATAATTTTACATTTCAATATTATCTTCTTGAATCTCAGTACATTTATTCAATCAAAATTTTTAGTTATGGCTACCATCTCTGCTTTTCTGAAGGGTTTACAATACACTGAATATGGAATATCGTGTGTTATAAGAGAAATTTTAAAGTTGTAAGAAGAAATAAAAGTCAGATACAGGCTTTAGAGAGTTTTAATGTGATTACCTGCAGAATAAGCTTAACACCACAAACGTATCGGTATAATAATACGATAAATACTTTATTGGAATGTTAAGATATTCTCCTGGTATTAATTGAAGCCATAAGTTGGCATATAGTTTCCTCTTTAGGAGGAAACAAGCGCTATCTTTGCTATTCTTTGGAATACAGTCCTCAGTTGGAAAATTCAATTTTACATCGAATGAAAGAAATGAATACAGTTAATTTACCCGCGTACTTTTGGGGTTTAATCACAGCTAGCGCGATCCTTCCATTAAGGAGCTAACTTTAATTGGTTAGGAATGTCGAAAATTGTGACCCTGCATATTGTGGCTCTCGTTTGGGAGACCAAACTTCCGCCGCAAGAAAATTTTCTAAGAAAATTTTATTTTAGGCAACAGACAATAAAAATAAGCAAAAGTGCTACGTAACTGTACTAAAAACAACTAATAAACTAAAAAAATTTGCATTTAGGCATAAAAAATTTTATGTAGAATGTGTCTGAATAAATGTTTTCAGTCGTCACAGAAATATATATGTATATAAAATAAAACAAGAGTAAAGTGCTTACTAACTTCACTAAATAAATATTTTTAATGTTAAATAATTTTTATTAGATTTTTATGTTAACTTATTTGTTACATAACGATATAACATATTTCACACATTTCTGTGTTTATGAAGTAAATAAATAGCGAAAATTACATTAAATATTTAAGATTGTTCAAGTGTAGGATATGAAATATGGAAGTATTAAGGAATAAAGCAATCTTTGTAATGTGCCAAATAAGATAAGATGGTTTGAAAAAAGTAAGTAGAACGAAGATTGCAACAATATTTTCTTAAATAAAAAATTCAGAAGTCAATAAAAAAAAACAAATAATACAAACATAAATAAATGTAAATCTAAAAAAATGTTTCTTTGTTAAAAATACCATCGAATGGAAACCAAGTTCCTAACAAATCTACTCTATAGTGAAGGAAACGAAAATTGTTAACTTAAACTTGATATTTTAATGTCAAAAAACCAAGGAAAATGAAAATATTAAGTACGAGTAGAGCAAAATTCGCAAAATAAAAAAATAGAACGAAACAACGAAACAGTATGAAAAATGTTATTAGACAACAGAGAATTGCCGACATGTATAGACACATTTGCACACGTTAAAAATATACCTAAGGCTTTAGAAAGGCTCGTTTTGGATTACTGAATGAAATGTATAGGAGATGATATCCTTGCATTGTCTTGCTTGTCTGCCATCCTGACTGCCTTCCTGACTGGCTTACCTGACTACGTGCATATGTGGAGAATGACAACGTCTATGCCGAAAGTAACAAAATTTGTTGGTCTTACCTTATGCCTGCACATATAGGACTACTTACATTTACATTACGGAGCAGTTTATTGTTTAAAATGGAGCTTTAAAGCAATTCAGACACTTTTAATGTATTAAATTTTTTCTTAATTTTTTCCCTCGATTTTCTCTGTGCGGCAAAAGTAAAAGAAGTGAAAGAATATAAAAAATATTATAAAAGAGAAGAAAAAAAATATGTTAAAATTTTTAGTTGGTCATAAAAACGAATGTAAGTAGAACTCAAGGAAATAAATGTACGGCAAAGTTTAAGTTTATGGCTATTTCTTTAAGGTTTGGTGACTCCTGGAACCACTGCAACTGGCGATTTTACGTTTATCCAACGTCGTACATGGAGAAAAGCTATTGAATTTTGTATGAGCATTTCACAAGGTACCCAAAAGCAAATAACAATAAAATTCTTATACTATATTGAAGCATATCCTTATACTATAGATTATATATGCAATAGCGTATTTGTTGTATATATTCTGCAATATATAGCGCAAATGGTGATACACTTAAAATAAAAAGAAAAACAAAAACATAAAAAAAAAACACTCTTAAATTATTTTCCTTATACTTCAATTTTAAATTTTTAAATATAAATGCTTTTATTTACTTTAAAAGAAATATTGTAAATTGAATATACTTTTAGTTTTCATATAGTTTCAAAAAATTTATTTTAAGTTTATATATATTATATCCATTGAATAAGACTACAAAACCTTTTATAAAACAATGAAGGATATATGGGATTTGAGGTAAAAGTTACATTTTTTGTATCCTCATGAACCGACAAAACCATTTAGTTTAACTGCTAATATAAGAGGTAAGCTCTCATTTTTTCAAATATAGTAAAAACTATAAGTAAGCTTCTGTCCCTGAGTATATTATTATATCATAATTTATATAATTTCGTAGGACTAAGTATATAGTTTGTTGAATAAAATTTTCAGTGGTTAGACGTTACTATGTCCATGTATTGTCAATAGGCAATATACTGATGTCATGTAAATGGTTATGAAGCGATGATAGTGACGAAGCTCTAGTTAGTTGATAACTGAAGGCTTGTACATCAAATACAGAAAGTTCCAAAGAGATATTAGTGGTTGCCTTTTTGAGCTATGTTAAGAACTATAAGCAAATATTCGTCTAGCAATCTGATTACTAATTAAAAAAGCTATGTTACGATAAAAGCTATGTTGAATATGTTAACAAACAAAATTGTCACACCTATTGAAATCGAGCTTTTGGCAGTTATGTATCGACTAATCATCGGTGCTGGCTCAAAAGCAATCAGTACTGTGAGACGTTCAGTAGAATAATGAATGCAAACATCAAACACTCAACGTCTTAAGAATAAACATTTGTCAAGCTATGATTGAGATTTATGTATCGACTAGTTGTCGAGTATTAACCCAAAGCAGCCAATACTCTAATATGCTCAGTGGAATAGTATCGTATTTAATATATATTCATAAGCTTTAAAATAATATACTGAAATTAGAATTTTCCCAATCAATCAATGTTTTATTTACTTTACTATTACTAAGGATATGTCACTGATCTAAAGGATACACTTAAGCCTATTGACACATTGTATTACTATTTTACTTGCTCAAACTATAACTCAAATGGCCATAACAACCTGTTATTGAGTTTCTGCCTAACGTAGCACACCTCTCCAATGGCTTTATTTGCTATTATTAGTACTATAGTATGTAAGATCTTTTATTTTTGAAGATATTTAAGCATGATATATAATATTAAAAATTGACAATACTTAAAGCATCAAGTTTAAAGTAATTGCTTCCGAACATTTAGTAATAATAAATGCAGTAATATTGAGTGAAGTAACTAAAACACCTCTAGTGTAAAGTGACACCCATACCATATATTGTTGGGAAATAGTAAATATCATTTACATTTCAATTTGAATATTGCCACAAATAAATAAAGTGCAAAAATAAAAACTTAAGGAAAAGAAACTTTTCTATTTTATTGCATACATTAACTAAAGCACCAAAGTCAAGCACCAAAGCCAGTCAGATATGCCAGCAGCCAACGTCTTCATTTTCATAGGCTGTCACAAATAATCGTAATCGTGCATATTAGAATACAGTAGAGTAGAGTAGAGTAGATAGGAAGAAAATTGAAAAATTCTAACTTCAGACACTTCAAAATAGAATACTTTGCTAAAACGTGCGTGAAGTAAAAGGTTAAAACTCACACTCTACATTGTTCACATCTGAAATAAATTTGAAGCATTTGTAATGGATATTTTTATACAGAAAGTTAGGAAAATTGTTAAAAGTGAAAAGTTGTCAGCATGCCGCAGCAATTGAAATGGCAGTAAAGGAGCAACAAAACACCAAAATACAAATAAAGTCACTTGGAGCATATCACATTTCATGGGCATTTTAAGAGGGCACATAAAATGCCAGGAATCTATATATTTTATTTTTTGCAATGAATATTTTTTTTTGTAACAATTTTTGTTTTATTTATTTATTTATTTGTTTTTTTTTTCAATTTATTTTTTTTTTTTGCGACTACTTGAATAGAATTGCTACAATGAATGACAGACCTACAAACATTACCAGAGACAGTTAAACAGTTAGGTAGACTATCTGACTGCAGTAACTTTGGTTTAATGGCTTGATGTGGCAAAGAAAAGTCGTCGATACGAGTATGGGAAAAAAATTCAATAGGAAAAATTTGTTACCTACATGAGAGCGATAAAAGTTTAACATGCCTAAAACACTCAACGTATAACTTTTCTTTTCAATCGCACTCATGGCAATAAACACAGCCAAAGCACATGTTTTGAATAATTTATACAAAAAACTACATAAGCGGCAAAAGGTGGCAGCATGTAAAAAATTGCTACAAATCTAGCGATGATATTACGAGCTTGGAGTGATGTTAAGAAAAATCTATACATGGTTACATACGAGCATGCGGATATCTTCTATACGTAGGACGTCGTAGGCATTAAATTAAGATACAAACTTTTATATGTGGCAGGAAGCAAAGTCATAACTGCATAAGGTAAAACAAGTGAACAGAAAACTTTACTAGGTAGATAGTATTTTTCTTCCCTGACTTTTGTAAAATAGTACGGTAGTTTGGTTTAGTTAAAGTTAGTCCTGTCAGAGCACTGTTTCGTAATATATACACAGATTCATATGCATATGATATCATACACTTAACAACTTTTAGCTTATGTAACATAAATATCAATTGAGTTTGACTGAGTAACAAGTAAAACTGCCACAAATCGTTTTGACTTAAAATATACCTTTTTATGCTTCCAAAAACAAAACACAAAAAAAAAAGAAAGAAAGAAAAACGCAGATAACAATTTTATGGCATAAACCAACAACAACCACAACAACGACAACGAGTATAACTTAGTCTAAAATAGAAGTCTGTAAGTCAGTAACTTTTATAGTCTACAGTATGATTATTTGAAATATTTATACAAACAAATTGAAATAAAAGAGTTCTCCTTGCTTGCCGTCATAGTAATAAAGCCTAACGTAAATATTTAGTAGTATACATTAAGGCGCGCATAGTAATGCAAACCTTATGCGGCTGGCTTATAGTGTGCCAAGCAACAGGCCAAGCCAAGCCAAGCCACCAGTACAGGCCACCAAGGCAATAGCAATAGCGTATCCTTTACTCATACCTACAGCGGCAGCACGTTTCAAAGGGCGAAAAAGTATTTTTCCAAGATAAATACTTTAAATAAAATGTAAACAAACTTTCTATATAGATTTCTTTTTTTTTTTTTTGATTTGGTTTGTTGGCAAAGTATCACTTGAAGTTGTTTGTAGCCTAAAAGGATGCTTCTCTTTTCATATTTAAATATAAAAATTTGCTTGGCTAATGGTATCGAATATAGCACAAGGCACAAAAAAAAAGTAAAAATACATTTGCATATATATATGTGTATATATTATATGTATTATTTATGAACTGTTAAATGGGTTAAAAACAAAAACAAAAAAAAAAAATAAACAAAAAGAAGTAAATAAAAACATATATATAAAAATACTAAACGTACATTGACTTTTCTATAGGAGAAAAATTTTGCATTCGGAATGTTAGTAGCGACCAATAACGGCGTTAGCAATTGGACTGGCGACCACCCAGCCAGTGTTAAATTTTGCTTGGGATCCTACCTTCGGAAAATTTCTACCAGCTGTTACCTGGCTTAGAGTGCGTCGCACAATAACTTTTTGCAATAATTAATTACTTTTTACGGTCCAAGGCAAATTACTTTAAAAATAAATAAAACCAATTAAATTAAAATAAATAAAAATAAATAAAGGAAATGGAAATTTGAATAAAAATAAAATAAAAATAATAAATTCTTTACTAAATAAATAAATGACTTATATTATATATTCATAGGATACAAAAACGATTTCGTAAAACTTAAATATTTATTAAAGTGTAAATAGTTTTGCAAAAAATAAAATAAAAAAAAAATAAAAAAAAAAATAAAATAAAAAAAAGTAAAATAAAAAAAGGAAAATAAAAATAAAGTAAAATAAAAGAAATAAAATTCAAGTCAATATAATTTAATTAAACTAATAGCAAGGACTTTTATTTGTACGAGGATGTACTTGCAAGCATATTCAAATTCAAATGAAGTTTTATATATTTATTTTGAGCAATTTATATATATATATATATATTAACAATAAGAGTAAAGTATTTATTGAAAGTATTAAAAAAAAACAAAAATAATTTAAAACGAGGGCTGTTTAATGAATAGATGACAAATTAACAAAATAATTATTTTTTATTCTTTTATAAGTAGAGTCTAACCTTATTATAAATAATAAAGTATACAACATGTGAATAAATATAGTTTAAATAACCTCTTAACAGTTTCTATATCATTTTACAACTAGATATGAAGCACGGACATACCCTAATGCTTTCGAAAGACTCCTGGAAATAGTTGCAAAAGTAGGTTGGTGTAAAAGAGGCGAAGTAATTTTCTTTTGCAGAAAATGTTATGCCTTTCGTTTTTTGAAATGAAAATGGTAAAATTATGATACACCACCCCAAACATAATTTGTAAACCAATACATAATAATATATTCCAATATAAACTTCTACCAAAGAGATGAAGACAGTGCTCTCGATGTTATAGCTGCTGTTTCTTTGGAATGCAGATAATACGAATGATAAAATCCATTATTTAGTAAAGGAAACTCAAAAGGATATAGAAGGTATAATTATGACTGACTACCATGAAAAAGCAAACCAATATATAAAGTAATATTATAGACTTCTCCAAAAGAGGTGAAGACAGTTCCCTTAACAGTTAAAGCCAAGGGTTCTTGAAATGCAGATGGTATAATTTTTGTTGACTATCAATGTAGAGTACGGTTTTTTACTGCTATATGTTTTATAAGTATAATTGAATCTATCGAAATGGCAAAATAATAAAAGAGTAATATAAAGCAATGTAGACTGTTCCAAAAAAAAAAAACACGGAGAGAGGCATCGACAGGGTTGTTATAATGAATCAATTTGGATTTAAGAATTTATTAAATATTAAAGGAATTAGGTATTAAAATATTGAATATTAAATATAGTAATTAGTTAGTTAGTTATTATTTTTAAAATCATTTCTGTACTATTCTTTCTATTTATTTTAAAATAGATTTAAAACAGAAAATTTGATAAGTTTTTATTTTAAAATAATGTTATTTTTGTCATTTAGTTAGACAAAATTATTTTTAAGTCTTATTTGCAGTAGCATAGATATATTATTCTTTATTGTGTGTAAGTTTACTATATCTTAAGAAGAATTGTGGTAGATATTACAATTTCGAAGTGATTTTTCTGTTTGTATCTTTTAAAAGAAATTTAATAAAATCAATTTCTTTATATAAGTAATGCATTATAAAGTATATTAATACTTATGGCAATCCCTTTTAAATAATTTGTTTTTATATCAATGAAAATACTGACAGTTTATTACGGTTCAACCTTCTTATTGCTGAGCATTTAATATCCATAAAGTGAATGAAAAAATATACCAGACAAAAATTCCAGATATAAACGTCGAATACCATTGAAACATATTTTCAATAAAAATTACTATAAAATATATATAACAAAAGAAAAAAAAAAGAAATAGACCAATAAAAAAACACTTGAACACCACCCAACATAAATTATTAAATGAAAATAATAATTTTTTATTTATCTAATGTAAAGGTTTCTAAAAGGTAAACAAAAGATTACACTTTCATACTTCAACAAGTTCTGGACACAAAAAAAAAAAAATATTAATAAAAAAAAATGTAATAGAAGCACGAATAGACATAGACGTATAAATAATTTAACAACAGCAGAAGCTTAAACACGCAAATACGAGTCATCATAATAATTTCAGCCCAAAAGTCCAATTAATGACCACCTCGAAAATTAGCCGCAAATGTTACAACGTCTATAAAAATAATGAACGTAGCTGGAGGAGAAGGTGTACGAGGAGGAGGTATGTATAAAATAGGTATAAAATGCTAGACAGACTGTGCTTCTACCAGAAACAGTAGAAGTAACGACAAAAAATGTAGAAAAATAAATAAAAATGAACGAAGAAATTATAAAAAAAAATATATATAAGATATAAGAAGAGAGTAAAAAAAAATTAGAAGAAAAGCAGAAAATGACATCCATTAACACACCTATTAATCAAAGGTATTGCGCGATACGAAACATTACACCTCAGCGTAATAGTGGCATTAGAAGCAACAGAACAAATTATCAAAAGCTGACAATGTTAATATTGAAGAGGACTGTGAATGTTAGTTTGGGTAGGACGAAAGGGACATATTTTATTGTTTGTCTGTTCGTGGAGCTGTGCGTTTACGCCAAAATAAAATGTCATAAAAATGCACAGAAGTAAAGGAAAGAAAAATTGCTAACCCAAGAACCAAAAAACAAAAAACAAAATAGAAAATTATAAGGTGAGAAGTACAAAACTACAAACGCCTAAAAGTATGTGATGCCGTTCGAAAAAAGGAAATAGTATTTTTTGAAAAAAAAAAACATGCAGAAATAAGGGGGAAAAAACATTGAAATAAAATTGTCACAAAATGTGACAAAATCTAGTGCTTGAGTAGAAAAATAAAACTAGCCTAAGGTTACGGAAGAGAAGTTAGCCAAAGCAAGACACGGAGCAAGACAAGTCAAGGCAAGGTAAAACCATAGATAAACGACCTAAAAGCTAGCAAATAAAGTGGTCGTCAACGCGCGCTGTTGGTTATGGTTGTAGCACAGCGCTTGATGGACAATTTACTTAACGATGACAATGATGGGAACGGTGCGAATGACTTGTGGTATGAACCAGAGAAGTTGGCAATTTGTGGCAGAGCAACAATGTAATAACGGTGCTGTTTGAATTTTTCAGGTAAGTGTAGAAATATGCTGTGAAAATGTATAAGTAGCTATTTTATATATAAAAAAAAGTTTTATGTAATCTAAAACATTTGCACAAGCTGCTTGTTTCGCTATGAAATTTTATATATATAAGTACGGTTGTACATGGACAACCGTATTTACTTGTGGAACTATGTCAGTACAACACCACATCACCAAGGAACCAACCAACCAACCAGCCAACAAAGTGTAAATGAGCATCAGGAATCAGACAGGTGACTGAACCAATTAACAAAAATGTACAAATAGAAAAAGTTTTAATGTTGTTGCAACATTAAGGGAATCGTTGGTGGTGGAGGTGGTGGTGGTAGTATGCATACCAAACGACTAACACATCAACTTTAACCGCAGCATAAGGACGTAGGATACAGCATCTATAGCATCTACAGTAGCAATATCTAGATTGTTTTGGGTGTGAGTTAAATTAGCAGCAAGTTAGCCTTTAAAGTTAAGCAAAGGTAAGAAGAAAATGTGACTGTGGTTACTATGAAAGTAGCGCAAATTCTTATACTCACAGATGACAACAGCTGTTAATGCTGGTATGTTTGTCACTAGTTTCTAACCAAAAGCGTTGGTGTGTATCTATTTTTTTGGGTTTTTGGATAGAACAGCAAAATTAGTCAAAACAAAAACAAAAAAAGTTTAATTTCCAAAAGTGACCTCAAATAGGCACACAATGTTGGCAAGTGAATAAGAAAAAAACATTTGAAGTGAAAATGTCTCACAAGTTGCAAATTAATTTCTCTTAGGAGTTAGAAAATAAATGGAACTAAAAAAAAAAAATAGAAAAATAAAAATTATTTCATAGATAAACAAATTGACACTGAGAAAACACAAAAAAAAATTTAACCTCCAAAAAAACTTCACCTCCAACAGTTACTAACCTACAGTGTTGTGAAATGTTGTTAACAAATGCAGTGTTGTTAGGTAGAGGCGTGTTGCTGTGTGCTGCAGCAGCAGTGGAGGCGCTAACTTAATGGAAGCAAATTTTTTTTTGGTTTACTGGACTGTTTTTAAGCTATATCATAGCATATTCCATTAGCAATTATGAATATGCAATGTCCTGTTGATGAGTTGGTTTTAGCTGTTAATGTTCTTTCGGGCTTGTTTTTTTTCTATTTATATTATTTTTTGTATCTTACCGCACAACACTGAATTTTCAGCAAGTTAGTATAACTTTTTGGTACCGAATTATATATAAGCTGCTATGGTTTCAATGCGAATGGTGTGAGGTCAAATTTGTTCTCTCTACTCCAACTCATCTCATATAATTATTTTCTATGCTGGCATATTTGAAACACTAGATTATTATGTACAAAATACCGGCAGCACAGCGCAACATTTTTATGAGCTCTTAATGCAGGGTTGTTAAATTGTAGCCACTTTACTTTATCTTCGTAATATGGCATAAGGTTGAAAAAAAAAAAACAGGAGGAGGGGGAAGAAAAAAATTTCAAATGCATGAAATTGAGCTGGTTTGTAGGTTTAGCAGCTGTTAGTATAGAGAGTGTCAAATATTTTGTGGCTGATTTGTTTAACGAACAAATGCTGGTTAAGAAAACATAAAACTTTAATTAGAATTTTGAAAATGACATAAAAAGAAGGTTAAGATTTTGTTGCTTAAATGAACTGAGTAAGTTTTATGGAAGAATAATGCATATGGATCGTTACTTGATGAAAGTAGGAAGTAAGACTTTTATTACTTTTGAAAATTTTAGGTACAATATTTTATAAATAATTTTAACTTTGCAATATAATTTCAAGAATGAGTAGAAAAATAAATAATTTAATTACGTAGTAATTTTATTTTATGTAGAAGTTTATAGATTACTGCTTAGACAAAGTGATACTAAAATATTGACCCAGTTCTTAGAATAAGAATTAATATAAAATATAGAAAAATTTACACAGCTTTTGAAACATATGGAAGTGTAGATTATATATATAATACTTAAGTATAAAAGTGAAGTTGACTATAGACTACATTCGAAATATTGATAGCAGTTATATATATTTTTTAAACTGATCTAAAATCAAGTCAAAAATATATAAATAAAATTAGGTCGTTTAGTCATTTTGTCATCAGAAATAAATAATATATAGAAAACTAATATACATTTTTTAACTTTTTTTCAAGATAAGGTAGTTATTTAAACTCTGTAAGATAATTGAAGTCAAAACTGTAAATCGGTCTCGAACTGTACCGTTTTCAAACGGAAACCTATCAATTTTTAGTGTAATCACACCTTCCGATTTCAGCTTTGTAAATTTTGTCTAGAACTTTTAGCTTTGGTTAAAGTACTAGACTTATATTTTTGAAAATTTGTTTGGTTTTTTGAAACAAATAATATTTATTAATTATATTGAGTTTTAAATTTAATTTTAGAAATATAAGCCCATGTCGCCTTTTGACGATTAATTTTGGTGCATTAATTTTTAATGCTTGCTACACTTGATGAATTCTGCAGTTTAAAAATACGAAACATGAATTATGCTTGATTGTGTAAGTGTGTAGAAAACCAAAAGTAACATTGTTCACTGACACTAAATGTATATATTAGTTTCATCACCTTTTTAGCAGCAGCACAACTTAAGTAAAACTTCAATCCACTAAATGCAATAAACTGTGCGAAAACTGTTATAAAAACTAATTTTAATTCTGAATTTTATTTGATATGATGATGATGAGGGTCAATATGATAAAAGAAATCAGTTAGAAAAATTCAATTAAATGCAATAAAATTTTGTTGACATAATTTACTAATATTAAAAAAAATATTATTAATAAAAAACGATTTTTGCCTTTAACAAAAATAAAAAAAAAAAGAGTACGGTTTAGGGTCAGTTGGTTAAGGTGCGTTAACTCTGAGCTTCAAATTTAGTAGGACACGAATTCGATTTCTGGTACTTGCAGTCCTAAAAATAATTATTTAGGAATAATTAAATACAAGTATTATTTCCAAGACCACTGATGATGAGTATTGGGCAATACTCGAAACAGCTGTATGGTCAGCCGAAAATTGAATTAATTAAAATAATATAAAATGAAACTTTGTTTTTATAGTTCACTGCTATTCTAAAAACCTCTTTATAAAAAAAATTATAAAAAAAAATAAAAAGCAAAATTAAAAAAAAAATACAAAATTAAATTTCTGTAAATTATTCTGCTTATACGAGTATTATTATGTTGAAGCTCTTTGAGCCAATGCACTTGAGCAGTTTTACTCTGTCTTAACTCGAGGTATTTTCAAAACCCCTCTTTACGCCTTGACTGGATTATTGTTTATCACTTCATCAGACTAAACAATAATTGACCTCAGATCTGCATACCTTCCCGAGGAGCCTGTAACCATTCTGAGATTCGATAACGCGGTGTTGGTAAGTCTGTAAGTTTTCGCAAATAATTTCAAGGACTATACTTTATATATTTTATGATGGGATCAATCTTGAGGTCCCTGAGGATCTTATTTGTCCTAATGTACTATGGTACTTTGAAAAGTTTTCTCAGAGCCTGACTTTGTGCTTATATGTTATATTAGATTTATAGTTGTATCCTTCGTGGACTTAAGTTTCTTTATAATTAAATTTCTTTGTTAAAATATTGTAGATGTAGATTAGTAAATATATATTTACTATTTAGGAAGTTCAAAATCATATGATCAAAAGTTTTAAAGCAAAACAGATTGAAAAACATTGTAAGGCAATAATTAAACCGCAAACTTGACAAACAAGTTTAAGTAGTCCTTTGTAAATAAAATTTATCCTTAGCAATTTATCCTTACAGTTTGAAGTTATTTCCTATTGACATTCGTAATAATCAATTAAAAACCTACCAAGGAAGCTGAAACATTAAATTTTTGTTTTACCTCAAAACGAATGTAAAACTGTTTAAAAAAGGATTTATCGAACCACTTGACAAACCACACAAGCAAATACTCACACACTCACAACTATAATCCAACCAAAATTCAAACAAATGTACATAAATGTCCTTACCAAAAAAGTTTAAAACCAACAACATCAACAACAATAACAACAGCAGCAGCAACAACAACAACAGCAACAGCAACAACAACAACAAAAAATTGTAACTCATTATGAAATTTTTAGCCACAAGCTGTTACCTAATTTGGTTTTTGTTTGGAAGTTCCTATTTTGCCAGCAGATAAAGGCAGCCAGATAGAGCTGTTTTCCCATAACACACACACACAAACACATACTCACATATATTCACCTCCACTCCACGCATGCAGGCGATCATATTTGCCTTCTGTTGAGTGTAAAATGCTAAGGAGAACGACACACGACTCTCCACATTTGCACATTCGGTTTCATTTGCTGTCATTGACATACGCATTGGAGGCTTGCCAGCCTGACTGCCTCACTGCCTGCCAGCTAGTGTTTGCGTTGCTTGTGTTGCTGATGATATTGTATTTGCAGTTTCACATACACATATACATATGCACAAAAGTAATGTCAGCATTATTCCATATACATACATATATATGTCAGTGTGTGTGTGTGTCGCATATAAAATTGCCGCTGGTAAATCTACCTCATTTCTTTGCATTAAATTGAACTAAAATTGTGTTTGTGTTTGTGTCAAATGAAATTGTGTCTGGTGGCCTCAATAGCTGGTGTATGTAAGTATGTTGTGTATGTTGTGTACTCGTATTGTGTAAAATTGCGTCAATATGCATTTATGTGTTTGTAATTAATTATTTGTGTGCTTGTATTTGTGTTTGTGTCTTTTGCTTCAAAACAATTGTTACATAACCGGAAAATGGTTTTGTAAGCATATTATCCCTGCTCCTGTGTTATTGTCTATGCTGCCAACAACCATTAAGAAATATGCACCCAATATGCTTTGATATCATTTCTTTAAACAAGTCATAGCGCCGTTCGTTCTATCTATGAGTGTATGTTGTATGCATGTGTGTGTGTGTGTGTGTCAGCAGCTTTCCTGTTTGAAACTTGATTTTGCTTTTATAAAATCAACTTTTGGTTCACATGATGCTTTGTGTGCCTTTACCGATAACTCATGCAAAGCAGTTGTCACTATGTAGTTTATGTGTGTGTGTGTGTGTGTATGTCAGTTAGGGGTAACTTAAACAAATTTTCCATTTCACTATGCAGTAAACACAAAATATATGCTTGTGTATTTTTAACCGCAAATGCATGAATATCTACTTTACATTCATACACATACACACACACACAAACAAACCATACATATAGATTCTCTGTTGAGGGCATCTAAATTTTCATTTGACATTTTCGCGCGCGCAATTCATTGCGGTTTAATTGGCGGTGTCATTTGAATCGACGTTCCTTCTAACGTTGCCACATAATGAAAAATGATGCTATTTTGTTTATTCATTTTGAGTTTCCATTTCTTTTTTTTTTCAATTTCAACTTGTATTTATCTTTGGGTTGATTGCTGGGTATTTGCTAAACATAAGAAACGTAAATGACCAAACGATGGTTTGGTTGGACAGCGAAAAAATATTGTAGAAAAATGACAAGTAAAATGGGCTGAAATCCATTCTACGTAAAGAATTACAAAGAATTTTTTATCTAATTTAAACTGATTAAAATTTTAGTATTCCCTCTATTTTTCGCTCTAACCTCACTTTCCGATATTTTGTGCCTTTTTCCTTTGCCTTGATCATAACGTCTTTTTCTACCTCTCATATGTTTTTGTTTCTTATACTTATTTTTCTATATCTTTGACTAGATCTCTTTTCTTTTTGTTTTCCTCTCCCTCTCTTTCATTCTTTCTCTCCCCCTCTCTCATAGTGTGAACTAATGTAAAAGATCGTTACGTGAACAAAAAGAAATCTATCCACTGGAGGCTTTCTTACTACCTAAGTCTCGAAAAAAGTGGTCCGACTAGAAAGATGTTTGATGCGTTATCCACTGGTAAATGTGCAGTAAATTACCAACCGTATTTTCAGTGGAAGGAACAGGTAACTAATGATATGAAGGCACTTGGTACTACTTGGTACTACTACGGAGAAGACTACTGGACGCGGTCAAGAACGATTTGCGTACTTCATGTTTCACTATTTTTGGAATTATCGGAATAAGTTTCACAGTTATTGGATTTACAGCTCTAATGTGAATCTTTCTACATAATATTACCAAAAGGCTTTTGTCTCTTGTCTTTGACTTTTGTTTTACTTTAAATAGTATTTCATTTAAATATACATATATCTACATGTAAGTTTGTTTGTAATTAGGATATTTTTAAGAACCGGCGTCATTGCGTTTGTACAATAAATGATATTGAAGATTGTTTCCTAATTTCACTCATTTTTTTTTTTCGAAGAGTTGTCAATATGCTATAGTAGTTTTCTTACAGAACATGTATGCTATAATTGTTTTATTATGTTTTGAGCTTTTACAGGTTTTTAATAAGAATTTTTTATTGTTGCTTTTCTTATTTTGCTTTCTCTAAATACTAAAATAGGTTTTCAACTATTGATTCTTACGGATAGATAGGTGAAATCTATAATCACAATATTCATAAAAAGTGATTTTTAGTGAGTTCAATACTCATGTTGTAACTTTCAATGCTATCTACCGACTGGAAAAACCAGTGTCCCCATTTTATGGGCATATTTTTATTCGCTCACTCTGTTTCCTGCTTCTTCTGTCTACCCTCTCGTTATCTTTTACTGCCTTTTTCTTTGTATAAAAGAAAAAGGCGTTATCTAATCTGTTCTTTTTCTTTTATTTCTTGTTTATGTGCCTATCTATATCTCTGAATTATCTTCTGCGTCACACATATTTATTTCGTTTTAATGCATACTCGATCTCAAGTTTTAACTCCACATCTTTATCTCTTTTTCTGCTCTCTTTCTCTTTTCTCTATTTTTGGCAGTGTTTCTCTCTAATAAATGTCTCTCTATTTTTCTCAAACTCTCCTGTCATTCCTTCCACGGTTGCCACTTGAAAATTTTTTCCTGTACCAAAATTGGTTTAAAAAGGTACCATTTCTGTAAAAAAAGGTCCAAACATTTTTTGAACCTCTTTATTTTTTCGTTCTGTGTTTTTCATAGTGTTATAAATGAACAAAATATAAAATAGTGTAAAGATCGATTTATAAAAAAAATTAATTGGAAATATCCACAATAAAGTTGAGTCGTCAAAAATGTATCATTTTTTGAACATGAGTACCAAACGAAAAAAAAAGTACCAATTTTGGTACTAAAGTACCATAAGTGGCAACCGTGATTCCTTCCTTTTCTTACTATCTCCTTACCTCATTCTTTTCTTTCCTTACTTTCACATTCTATCCTTCCCTCGGCCTCTTCTTATTTCTCTCGCTCTCTTTATTGTTTTTAACATTTTCTTTTTATTGTAATTCCAATCAAAAATTTTAATTTGGATTAAACGCTAATAATAAAAAATAATTTATTTATTTGAATATTTGTTACCGAAGTACATAATTATACCACATTATGCTAAAGTAAGTCCTAAGCAAAGAATTAATGTTTATATATTTTGGATTGCATAAAACGTTTTGCAACACTGACACATTGGAGGGGGAGGGGGCCCGCGTGCCCCAAGGTGCCAGTACACAAGGCAACGTGTCTGATTGCATTTAACATGGAAAATGCCAGCGCAATCCTTGTTGTCCTCAATCCAAGTTATCGCACAGCCTCCTCGTGGCACCCCTGGATAGTTACCTGGCACCCGCTGAACTAAAAGTGCGTACGGCGAGTCTCATCTCCAGGACTTTAAATTTGGGTTGTGACAAGTATTCAAAAATACTATATTATAATTATAATAAATATTCTACTAAGTAGTATTTAGCTATAAGAGGCTAATACTTACTTAAATGCAATAAATTTATTTAATTTATTAAAAATAATTATTTTAAATTTTAATTAATTTAATATTTAAAAATAAATTCATTTACAAATGTTTGAGAGCCGAAAATATCCTTGCAGTAAATTATATAAATAATGAATATCAATATTTTTTCAATACTTTAATAGTAATTTGAGTAAATAATTGTTGCAATCTGTTTTCAATTAAAGTTAATGGAATTTGTTAATTACCAATTTAATAAACAATTTTAATCCATTAAGGTATATAACTAGCAGATATTCTCAATATTTTTTTTTTGTGCGTTATTAATTACAAATAAATTGGCATATGGAAGAATTTTCGCAGGATTTGAGTATAAAACATTTACTGTGATGTAAAATAATAAAATGTGTATGTGTATTCAATCAAATGATTTAAATGAATTTACAGACGAATATATGAAATAAATTTCATTGAATATATGGAAAAAAGGACACAGCAGCAAATAAACACTTCCGTTTTCACAGCAGTTAATTTAGTACAACTTCATTTGGTGAAGTTTTTTTAAATAACTCATTCGAATGGTACATATGAATATGTACAAATGTATATATGCTATATGTAAGCATACATATATTTATATATTTTTATATATGAGAATACTTAATAGCATTGGATTGTAATTGAAAGTTTTTAATATTAATTTATTTTTTTTAACTATTTTTTTTTTTGAAATAATCGTCTCAATGATTTAATTGTGTGTGAAGTGTGACTTTAATGACGAAAATTTTATTTTGATGTATTTAAATAAAATATAAAAACATTTTTATTTATATAGCAATATCGATATATACTTATTTTAGCTATTACACTACAACTCCCGCCCTGTAAATATTGTGCATTCAATTAATAATTCAGTTTTTAATAAAATTAATTATGCACTTTATATTTATGTACTGTAATGTAGTGAAAAAAAAATACTAAAATAAAAAATGTATTTAGCCGGCTAAAGATTTTTTGTAAATTTTTTACAATTGAAATGGAAAAAAATTGTGTCCTTTTATTATACATTTATTAGCAACATTTTTTTTTTAAGTACAAACAAATTTTTTAACAGATTGTATGTGAAATCCTCAACAGCTGCGGTGCATTTCATGTACATTACAAACATTCTGATTTATTCACATAATGGTCATGTTATATCCTTCACAGGATTTCGTTGAATATGCAAGCGCAAGTATGCGTGCATGGGTTTGTATGAATGCTAGCTTGTTTTATAGTGGCCATTATTATGAATGCGTAGCGATTTAAGGTCAAAATGTGGAAACAATGCTAACAACTACAAGCACAAAAAGCTTAACAACAATTAAACAAAAAACAAAACAAAGAACAAAAAAAACTTAACCCGAAAAAGTCAAAAAAACAAAAAAAAAAATTTACAAGTGTAAACTCATTTGCATGTGTATACAAACCAAACGGGCACACCAATACAGTAAAATTGCCATAAAAACATATGTTAAAGTGCAGCAACATGCTGTGCAAATGTGTAGCTGCAGCGGTCACTTTTTCAATTGCGGGAGAATAAAATTGCAACAGCAAAAAGATCCAAAAAGACAACTGGCACTAATTTTTTTTATTCACAACATGTCTCCCCACCATACACTATACGCTGTACCACGTATCAGCTTCATTCCTTCACTCTCTACATACTTCATGTTTCCTGTGGTGCCTTGAATGTGTATGTTCCCTACTGCCATGCTAACATTTGTTGCCAACTTTTATGGTTTTTTTCTTCTGTTAAATAATTTTTATGCAAAAAATAAACTCTTCAAGGATGCTGTGCATTGAATCACTTATATTTTTTTTTTTTGTTTTGTATGCCAATAGCGAGAAGAGTTTATTGTGCTTTCATTTAAGTTGACCTCAGCGGTGCATATGACTGCTGCTGCATATAATCATCATGGGTTATCACGTAATAGTCAGCAACAGCAGTCATTGTGGTAACGTATCCGTATCCGGTCGTAGCCTGCGTGGTGCACTATGTTAGTCTGACTCTGTTGGCTACAGTTTATTGGTCAAGCACTGAATTTTTTTCATTCATTCATTCATTCATTCATTCATTACAATTACACAACAAACTTGGAACAAATTTTTGCTCAGCTATTGTATGTGCTTTCAATTTTTGTGCTAACCAAACGTTGAACTTCACGCAACCGAACTCATAACAACATCCTTTTTTCGTCTTGTTCCCCTATTGACGCTGCTGCTACCGCTGTTACCAGTGCAGTGTAATTACTCTACAGTGCAATAGGACAACCGTTGCAATATGGTCTTTATCATTGCACCATGCATAACCGACACTCAATGGTATTGGTCACAGTGTCCTAGTCGTCAGTTTCTGGTCTCATATAACCGGAAAGTATTTATTGTGTCACATAACGCTAATTAGTGTATTTATCCTATTTGCCATTATTGCTGTTGGTTTTAATATATTGTGAAATATGTATTGAAAGCTATTTCTAGGGTGCATTAGTCGTAGTTCAGGGAAGAAAACACTAATTCAAGGAAATGAATTGATTCCATGTTATTATGATTAAAACCAAATGAGAATGTTAAAGAGGGTGTACCTTTTAAAGTATAAGCGGTAGCAATATGTAGATATAGTCGTGAAAGTATTCTAGAAAAATAGTTTCACATTATCAATATATATCTTTATCAGTATATTGAATATAAAATTTTTTTTTTAAATAAAGACTGATTTAATCTTGCAAAAATCGGTTTAAACCTACAATTGAGTAGATTTTAACCCTTCTCTAGCATTGGTTATTGGGCAACTTCACCTTTTTAATGACGTACTAGGTAACCACGAACCTAACGCGACGGTTCTTTAATTTGATTACTGCTTATTAGTAGGACAGACTTCTGATTGCTGGCTGATTACCTAGTAGATCATCATATGTCGTGCTATCATGTTGTCGAGGTAGGTCTGTTCGAACTAATGGAATATTATGGAAGATCAAGAGGAAGATGAAATGTTTAGTCACATTTCTTTATAATTAAACGCACTTATCGAGCTTTTATTAACTAAATTAAACAATGCCTAAAAATATACTACATTTTCTATAATTAGTAGAAATGCGTTGCTTATAATTAATTATACTCACATAGGCAATAGGGTGCATGTAGTGGGAAAATTTCAGCCACCGACTGACATCAGGAACTTTTAAAAAAAATTGATCATCTGGTCAATGGAAAGTTATTAAGTTCAATAATCATACTTATAATTAAGATTAAAGTATTTCTACCAATTATAAAAAATGTAGCATACATTTAGGCATTATTGAATTTGGTTAACTTTGGCAATACTTACTTAGTGTCTCACTTGACTAGAGTTTAATGTTGAAACGTAAATTCCAACATAAATTTGTAAGCATTAACGAAAAAGTGAGACCATATTAGTATACAATAATTTAGGCTATGCTCTCCTGAAATAGCCTAAAAGTATGATACATTTTTTAAAATTGGTATGGCTGGTTGCTTTTAGGAGGAGGGGAGCTACAATTTTCTTAAGGGGAGCTACATAGTTGCTGTCTGTAATTTATTTTGGATAAGATAAATTGCATATGTCAATACGCAGTTGTATGTATGGATAAGTAAAGTATATTTAAGCATTTAAAGGTTAATATCAGTTTATTTCATATAATACTAAGTCTATATTTGTATGATTTGAAAAATACATTTTTAATTAAATACTATTACTTTTTGATTAAATTCTGCCGAAGTAAAAACTTTACTGTACAAAAACTAACTACACTTCTCAAATCATGGTAAAAATATCTATATTTTGTCGCAATAGACGTATTTAACTTTTATGGTTAAAAATCCATTGAGAATCAATTGCTGAATCAATTTCAATCAACAAAAATCACCGAAAACTCAGCGAAAAAGCCAAAAATAAACTGCGGAACGTTGAAAGAAAGAAAGACTTAAATGCATAAAAAAACAAAAGAGCACGAAATAAAAGAACGAGCGAAATAGAGAATAGTGAAATAAAAAATAAAATAATGTCAAATTTTGTAGGAGAAATGCCAGTAGAAGCGCAACAAGGGAATTTTAAAGCCACAAAAGTACAGAATTAAAGATAGATTG
>NC_051847.1:186481394-186506702 GCF_002237135.1 Teleopsis dalmanni | reverse complement strand
AGCACATCATTGACTCAAGTATAAGTGCTTTGCTTGTTTGCTTACTGACCTTTAACATAAAAAAGAATTCTTTTCACTTCACTGATTTCACAGTTTTCTTTCATATTTTAAATATTTCTGTGCCATATTCGTCCTTCAACTGGCTGCTCTACCTATAACTGTGTTTAGTCTATTGATAATTTCTGCAACTTGTTAAATATTTGTAATATTTTTAAGCATATTAAACGCTATGCAGTGAATTCTCTACAGTATTTGCTGAATGCTGCATGTAGCACAAATGTATGCTTCACATTATTGTTATTTTAATTTTGTACCGGAGCACACAATCGCACCACATACGGAAATGTTGACTCATATCTGTGTCGGCCGCATACCCATGTCGATGTCGATACGGGTACCATTGCCAACATGCACATCTCATATGCATGTCTCTGTTGTACGTATATATATGTATGAAGAATTGTTTAAAATTACAAATTTACTTGCTTACTTGTGTGTATATTAAATAATGGAAAACCTTTAATCGACAGCAACATATTCGATTTTAATATTCATACGCTTTATAAATTCATAAAATTTTTCTCAACAACTTTGGTGCTCAACAACCAAGCATTGCATATTAAATATACACATACATACTTATACATATTCAGTGAAAATGTTATAGATATGTATCTTTTATATCCCATCCATCTACATTGCAATCTGTCTGTGCTATACTGTGTACACCACATGCTTTTTCACTCACTTGCAAAACCAGCGAACCAAACTAATAATCGGTAACCAATGTTGGTGGTAAGCGACAATAATCAAGTCCGCTCGGTTGCAAATCTTATTGCAGTCCGTGAGTGAGTACGCAACAAATTGTGCTATATTGTTGCCGCTACCACTCGCCTCGGTTGTATTCTTTCTCATATTCATTCATATTGTATTCAGATATATATTTATAAATATGCTTTATGATAGCACTAAAGTGCTATGTGTTTTTTCTTTTTTTCTCAACATTCTGTGTTGGTGGTATAGGCAACAATAACGAATATACTGTGATTGTTTATGCAAAATCGTAAATATTTATTTTTATATTTTATCTCAACAAGCGTGTCAATGTTAAATAATAAACATTAATATTTATTTTTTTTAAACTTAATATTTTTAGTTTATAAAAATTAAATGTTTGTTATTTACAAAGCACTTTGATTTCAGTAATGCAATTATTAGTATGAAAATATTTATTACTCAAATTAATAAAATTCATAACTACAATTAATTTTTTTTCGATTTGTATCTTTTCCAGATATATATAGTTTATCTGATATGCAAAGTAAAAATAATAAAATTTTTAATTAAAAGAAAAAGGAAAGACACTTAGGGCAACGCACAGATCTATGGGTGATGTGAAATCAATGTGAAATCTGTAACAGATTATTAACAATAACTTAGATTTATTTAAAACAAAAACTAGTTGCGTGAAATTTAAAGACCATATACCTAAGTGAATTTTCTTGGTTTTAGGATTAACGTAGCTTTGAATTTTACGTGGACTTGATAAAAACTATGGAGTAATAATTTCTTCACTCTTTCGAACGCTTTTCTTTTAGTTTATTTGTAGTTCAATTTTCGAAGTATTATTACTCCTTTATCAATAATAGGTGAATTCAGCGGCTTCAAAATGCTTCAAAACAACATCATGTCTCTTGCCAAAGTCTCTAATTTCCACGCAAAAGAACAACACTATTCTGTTGCTCTAGAAAACTAGTTATGCAATATCTATTCATCTAAGAGGTGATCTATTGTAAACCTTCATTAGAAATTTTAACAAGAATTTCAGTCATCCATCAAAAATTGGTTGTTAAATAAAGACTTGGTAATTGTATAAACATATTTCAACAGTGATGTCATAGATTGTTGCAATATCAAAAGACTTTAGCTGAATACTCTAGCAAGACACTTTAATAAGAGACTATAACTTTAGCAATAGACTTAAGCATAACACTTTAGCAAGAGACTAGTATGACACTTTAGCATGAGACTTTATCATGACACTTTAACAAAATACTTTAGCAGAAGATTTAAGAAGATGATTTTAGCATGATACTTTAAAAGTAAACATTACAATAAAACTTTAGTAGGAGACTTTAGCAAGAGTAATTACCAAAAGACTTTAGTAAGAGACTTTAGCAAGAGACTTTGGCAGTAGACTTTAGTAAGAGACTTTAGTAAGAAACTTTAGGTAGAGGTATTAACAGAAGACTGTAGCAAGGGACTTTAGCAAGAGACTTTAGTTGTTTTGTTGTTTTTTGCAATACTCCGGAGCGGTCAAACACACAGATTGGTAAATATTTTAGAAACCATAAGTTAACAATAATTAGTTGACAGTTTCTCAGCTTTAATTAAAAATTAACATTTATATCATACTTTATATATCTCTGTTAATATTTAAGTGCGATGTCATTAATTCTCAATAAAAAAATTTTTATACCAACTTTATGCATAAAGTAATGATTGTAGATGCAATAATATTGAGCACTAAAAAATTATTGATAGAGTAGTCATAAAGTTCTCACATTAAATAAAATCAGCTAATTAAAATAAAGCAATAAAGTTGTGTTTTATTTTTGTTGTAATAAATTTTTTTTCTTCAAATTATGACATCCTTATCCTTAAAGCTATTTATTATTTTAACTTGTGACCTAAAGTTTTGTGGTTGGAAGTAATTATTACTTCTCTCTATTAACATTTTGCTGAAAAGTTTATAAGTAAACATAAATTTTTTTTTTAAATTAGACTCCATCTTCTGATGTTGTTCTTAGCAACAATTTCCGTAACTTTTTCTCTTACATAGTCTTGACCCTTTTTTTTATTATTTTCAATTACCGCTAAAAATAAAACATAACTTTATTATAACATAAAAAGTTGTAGCAATAGAAGCATACCTTCAGGCTAAGAAAATAACATGACAACTGCAATGTTAAGAAATTAAGTTAGAAAAAAAAGGATTATATCTACAACTTTTTCAAGTACGACAAAATATTGTAAGAAGAAGCGCACTGAACACACTCATTAAGCAAAAATACAATTTTTATACTCATGATATCCTTGCAGTGTTGTATTTGTGTTCACATAAGCTACTAACACAAAAAAAGAAATATAATAAGTAGAATAAAAGTAAGGAAAAAATTAGAAAAAATATTGTAAGTTATGGCTGCAAATGTAAAAAAAATAGAAGAAAAGTATGCCAAGCACTCACAAGTTTTCTAATTTCAACCAAACAAAATACGAACGAAACAAAAAAAAGTGTTTTAATAAAATTCAGCGAAGCTTAAGCAATGAGAAGATCTTTACGAGTAGCATAAGCAGGACACATCATCGTTGATAGGAGCAAAAAGTGCTAGCAATAGTTCCAACAACAACTGTTGGTAGCGTGTAAGTAGTAAAAGTACAGTACGTTTTCAGTTTCAGCAGAAAAAAGTGTGTTAATGCACTGTTTTAGCACTTCTAAGCTCCTTAAACTGCTGCTGCTGCTGCTGCCGCTGCTGCTTTTATTGCCTTTGCTGTTGGCTTACTTCTCACTTAAATTGTTGGTTGTTAGTTGTTGTTGTTGTTGTCGCTGTTGCTGTTGCTCTTGTTGATATGTAAGCTATGAAGTTCAGTTACATTCAACTCAATGCTTAGCAACTAAACGATATAACTGTTGGAACTAAATCCTGCTGTTTCGTCAACATTGCGCCTGAAAGTACTTTACGATTTTTTTCCATAAACATTTTCAGATTAATATTATACAAAATCTGATATGCTGTTCACTTATGTAGTACTTTAAATACCACTATATATGTTGTGTTTATAGTTATCTATACAAATCCAAAATTTAAATATTTTCACCCCTGTCGAAATTTGAAAATCTATTAAATTTCTTAAATACAATTCTTTGAAACTTACATATATTTAAAGAGCACTTCTGCAGATTAAATATTTTGACTTCCTTTCCGTTTTCACAAATATATATATATGAGTATGTATATGTTTTTTTTTAAGTACATGAAAAATATTATAATCCCTTGCATAAGCACAACATCAGGCTTATTTGCTATTATACATTTAAGATTGACCGGAAATGTTATTTTAATTTCCTGCCCAGCATAGCCGCCTGTTTACATTCAAAAAATGTATGCTAAATATTTGATTAATACACATATGTATCCGTGCCCCATGCCCATGTGTTTATAATTTTAGGGACGCATATTGTTTGTTATATGTTATTGTCGTTTTTGTAGCTTTTAAAAAGAACTTTTTTTTTGGATTTAATTTTTTTTCCTCTAAATTTTGTACCGCACATATGCAAGTTGAAGTTGCACGTTGTTAAGTTCTGCTTCCTTTTGTCACAGTTTGTTTTTAATGATTACTTTTAACGTGTCTGCGTGCACACAGACACTTATATCCTACGTATACACTTTATATAATAATTTTTTTTTTTTTTGCATTTGTATGTTTTTCTTTCTGTATTTGTTGTCTACACTCGTTAACTTCGCCTACATTTACTAGTTTTCATTTACCACATTTGTTAAACATATGCTCTGATATACGTTTTCTAATATTTCTAACTATGTTTTTTTTTACCTTTTCTGCTTTTTGCTATATTCATCTAAAACATTTTTTTTTAGTTTTTTCTATGATTTCTTTTACTCTCTGTTGCCTGGTAACTGGGTCATTTTTAGTTATTGTATCTAGTGACGTGTACCAGTAGGCATATGCCAACGAGCCTGACGCATATGCTGCTGCATACAAAAGGCCGCGTTCTGTTCTTGGGTAATCAGCATACGTACTAGACCATAATGCATAGCTACGAATAGAAAAGAGGTCTGGCAGCTCTATTACATGTGCTACATTTATTATGTGCTTTTTGTTATTGTTTTTCTTATTGCTGCTGCAATCAACGCCTTTAAATATGCAATGTTATAAAAAGTTTACATAAGTTAAATTGAAATGTTTTAATTTACATGAAAAGTAAAATTATTTGAGTGTACTACTTGAAAGATATGAGAGACAGTGAAGAAGTTATTGATAGAAATTTATATTAATATATATTTTCTTTAAATAAAAATAATATTGAAAGAGATATAGGTTAGATTCAGAAGACATGTGCTGACAATTGTCAGTACTTCCACTCGGATGCATATATTGCCCATTGTGATGCCCTCAAAAATTGTCCCGAGAGAAGCGAGTTGCTATCCTTTGTTATCCTTGTTAAACCATTTAGGTAAAGTTGATGAAGTTGAGAAGATCCGACAGCCTTGTTTTCGTTATCTCTTCCAAGCCACTGAAAAACCGGCATTATATCTAAGTCATTGAAGACGCCTTATTTGCAGTTCTAGACAGAGACACAGGATGTGTTTGATAGATTCTACCTCCTCTTCATCTTGGCAACTTTTGCATTATCCACTTGTTGGAACTCGTCACCATTGCAGCATAGGCGCAATGGCACAGTACCCCGTTAGTACTCCAGTAAGTACACGAACTGCAGGTCAGCTGAAGCCTAAAAGACTTTTCGTTTTATTTTTGTCCTAACAAGCTTGCTTTCGTTATCTCTTCCAAGCCATTAAAAAAGCGGTTCCCAAGACATTGAAGTCGCCTTGCCCGCAGTTCTGGACAGAGACACAGGAAGTGTTTGATAGATTCTACATCCTCTTCATCTTAGCAACTTTTGCATTATCCACTTGTTGGCGCATGGGCAAAGTACCCCGTTGGTACTCCAATAAGTACATGAACTGCAGGTCTGCTGCAGCCTAAAAGGCTTTTCGTTTTATTTTTGTCCAAACTAGGCTATAAGGTTTTAGCCACCTCACAATCTTCGCGGTTAGTCCATAAAGAGATATAGTATAGAAATAAAATTAAAGTTTTATGAGATCTTTTTTTCATTCCTGAAGCTTTGATCAAAACAAAAAAAATTTTATATTATCAGTTATCACATTTAAACAAACTATTGCACTTCTTGCAATTAATTTTTAATTCTTTTGCTAATGGAAAATTATAAAACGCCATAATGTATGCTTTTAAATTATTTAGAATAGTAAAACCTTGCCAAAGACGCAATTTAAATAACCAACAAAAAAAAGTGTATGAAAAATACGTCGCATATAAATTTGACACCAATTGCTGCCACACGTGTACGTAAGCGCAGGCAAGCAACAAATATAATAACAACAAAAACAACCAGAACATAAGCAATAAAAACAAAACAATAGAACAGTTAAAATAACGCTTAAGAAGAGCACACTACGTACACACACACACACATACATACACTCTACACTCACTCCCAACAAAAGCAAACCAAAATAGCTAGAATATTGGCAATTTCGCTATTATCTACAACAACAAAACAACAAAAGTGCAAATAAAGCCAAACAATAGCAACAAAAACAATGGTTGTGAGGTTAGCTGTGGTGTGGCGTGGCGGTGGCATCATCAACAATGGCAACACAACTAAAAAGCAACAGAGTGTCATCACTCTTTGATGTTATCAACATTAAAGTACTTTGCGGTTTATTTTTTTCTTCTTCATCTTTTTGCTCTATTTTGCTCTTTCGCATTTCTGTTTTTTTTTTTTTTGTTTTTTTGCTTTATATATTTATATTACATTTTTCCAACAACACTAACACATGAACATTGGCAGTAACATAATAACGATGTTTATTTTTTGACTTCATATTTGACTTGAACTTTTCACAAACGCTCACACACATACACATATACGCACACAAAAGAGCACGCACACTTTTCGATTTTTGTATATTATTTTTATACCATTTCAGCTCACTCCTCTCTGGTTTGTCTAGTATTTTTTTATTCTGGAAGCATAAAGCAATTTTATCTAAGCTCAAAATTCGAGTAGCAAACAAACTGGAAAAAAGTACTTCACACACAAAATTACCCTTTTCAATTTACTGCTCTGGTTTGAGTGGTTCTTAATGTATGAATAAAATAAAAATAATAAAATAAAATAAAATGATTTGACTATGTGTGTTTGTGTGTTTAGTGCTGTTTAGGTGCTGTTAACAGCATTTTTTTATAATAAAAAGTGTGCGCTTTTTACTATAGAAATGGAGAAGAATAGTGCCTGGAAACACGTTAAAATTAATTGGTTAGAAAATATTTTAAGTTTATATATTCATAGGCATTACAATTTAAAGGACACATGTGAATTTTGAGGTTAGTTTTGGCTTTGATTTTCGCAGCGTGTCGATCATTCTTGACTAATCGAGTGAAATCTTTAAAACTTTTAATGAGAAAGTTTCTAAAACTTTTTCATTTCGTTTGAAAAAATTTTCTACCCCAATTAGCCCCAATTACTCTCTGAAATTTTCCCCCTCTGCTTCATAAAAGAGACAAACATAATTTTCACATTAATTTTATTATACAAAAATCAAAATATAATTTATTACTTAATTTACTTCGATATGTGATAAAAAAATATTATGATAACATTTTTATCTATTTTTATATTTTCACTTTTTTTTGGTATTTATTTACTTTACTTTGATAAGTTTCTGATAATTAACTGAAGGGTTGAGCTCGCTTTGACTTTGATATTAACTTCCAACCCTGAACATATTCGATATATATATTTTCGTAACGATTTTATTTATTAATATAGTAGCTTAATAAGGTGTTGAATGTGAGTAAATGTATATATGTAAAAAGTTCTATAAACCCGACGAAAAGCACTTAAAATAATGAGATATACAAAAATATGAAATGTATGAGATAATAAATATAATTCAAATTAATAACTTTATAAAATCATGTATAATTTTATTGAAATATTTTAATTTATTTTCAATTAATTTTTATAGTACGAGAAAAGAATCCTCCCCTCCCCTTTACGACTAAAGTCATTATAAAAATCGATTCTTACAACTCCAATAAATTAAATCTATTTTGACTTAATTGTTTATGAATATTGAATCAGTTTTAAGAACGTATTCATGATTAAAACCAGCAAACCCAACTTCCCACCCCCTCCCCCTATTACAATTCTTATTCTAATTCAAGACTATGTATCTGCATAAACTATGTCCTTTAATTTTACTTTAATCAAAAAGTACATATAAAAGAGTTAATAATAAAGTAAATGATTGTTTAATGATTGTTAACTAATATGAATATTCAAAATAAAATATAAGGTAAATTTTCCTAACTATAGGAGATAAGCAATACGTTTTTATTATTTTTTTTTTAATTCATCATTAACTATCATATTTTTTTCGAAAGTATTTAAAGTTCTCTTTTTTTTATATCTATTTTAGCGTGGTAGCGACGAACTTCTTAGTCAAGCAGCAATCATGGCCCCGGCTTCAGATAACAATAATCAAGACTTAGCCACAAAGAAAGCCAAATTGGAAACAAATGCTGTATTAGCTACAGTTGGTAAGTTCAATATTTTATTTGTTTTGATATTGAAAATAGGTATATATAGATTTTTATTCATAAGTTTTAGAACTTCTCATTCATTCAATGATTATTGAATTTATTTTCTATTATCACTGCGTAATTCATTTAATTATACTGATTTAAGAATCGTATGATAATTGTTTTTGCAATCACATCAATGTAAAAACAATGCACAAATCAAAAACAACAAATTTGCAATATTAACAATGTTGTTCGTTTGGACATTTGTTTAGTCGAACACTGACTGCAGACATAAGTGTAGTGATAGGTTTTACTTTGCAGTTTATTTAAAATCAGTTTAATCAGTAAACTGATTAACGTAAGTAAGTAATACTTACGAACTTAGTTGGCCATTACAGACGTGACTCGTCCTTAGCCGCATCGAGTAGCCTCTGCCACCGGATTGGTAGTGCCGTGCATCCCCAAATCGTAATTCATATATATTAACAAAGATTGAGTCAATATATAGACTAAGTATATTGGTGAGAAAAGTTGTTATTTTTTAAAAAAAACTTTATAAATATATAAAAAAATTTTGTCATCAGATCCATTTATTATAAAAAAAGGAATAAAATAAAAAATAATAACTTCACGCAAGATGGTATTCCAACTTGAACGTTTTCGATTAAGAGTATAGTAAATTATGTTAAGACCTTATGATGCCCTATGCTTCACTAGGACATGAGGATGACAGAGTAAGAAATTGTATAAGGAATCTATATAATTTGCTTATTTTTTTGTCTGCTCTTCTAGTGTATATCAATATATATCATACTCCATTATTTAATATGCCCTCACGCTCAAAGCGCATAGCCTTTTATTATTTCTATTTTTATTATATGACTGAAATTATTAATTAATACTAAATATTTTACTGATAGCTGTGGTTAGAAAATACCAACTCTTAGCTATTTCATGTTATAATTAACGTTCCAATAACCGAAAAATAAAATTTGCAACATATATTGACCACACATGTAAGTCCACAACATATGTGCCACATCCTTGAATTGTAAATAAATTAATTAACAGACGCAAGCAAGGAACAAAAGCAAATTTTTCAGTAAACCACAAAAATGGCAAACACTGAAATCCACAAAAAAAAGCAAAAAGTCCTTAAAATGATATGCAAAATAAACAATTCCATAAAATCAATCAGTAACAGCTGAAATCTACACTTCGCAGTCAGATAGAGATAGTGCACTGTGCCCGCTGCTCCGCCAAAGTATCGGTTTCATGAAGAAAATGGCAAATCATAAAATGACCTCACCAGCACATTTGACTCTTTCACTTAATATTTATTGAACCTCAACGGCTGTGCACATATAAACCTATATATTTACCATCTATTTTATGTAGACTAATTTATATTTGAACCATAAAAGTTACCGCCAATATAAATATCATTAAAATTCGCCCATAAATCAACATACGAAAATAATGAACGCAAACACGCCGTGCGCCGCCAATACACGTTTAATATATGACACAGGCCGAGACCGACCCGACCCTATGAATACACCACAGATATTGTAGTGTTGTACAGTTAGTGTGGTGGGTATTGGTGTGTATGCATGCATATATCAATTGTGTACAGTGAAATTATTAATTACACATTTTACGACCGATAATGCGTAGCTGGTAAGAGTTATGGTTACGTGGAGTGGCCCACGTAGAGTGTACCTACGTAATAAATTGAAATCCTTAAAGCGAAGGAATTACTTACGTGCAGAAAAACTATGTGAATAAAATCTATATTATGAAGACTATAAAAATGAAGCTTTTCATAGTTCATTTAAACAAAAATGAATTTAAGAAAATTAGTTTAAAACTGTATATATTGAGTGAATAACGCTTTTGTATTAAAGCAAAAGCACTCTAAAAAATTTTAGATGCATACTTAAACGTTTTAGCCATATAAAATGGTTTCTTCTTTTTTTCAAATTTGATAATTAGTATGTTTAGTATACATTTAATAATAGACTTCGCAATAAAAACTTCAGTCAATTAGACCCTCAATATCTTACTGATTGAATTATTTGAATAACTTTATTTATTTATTTATTTAAGTAATAGGCTATTGAAGCTCCCTGACCTAAAAGATCTATTGTGCGCCTAAAGACCAAACTAGGAAAATTTTAGACTATTTATAAATCTTGTAATTGCTGTGGGCTTAATTTTACCTATTTGACTTGGGACTAATATCCCGCTTCCAAGGTAATCGAGTCTACGTCTTGCCACCGGTGGGCAGTTGCATAGAACATGTTCTGATGTTTCCTTCTCCTCATGACAGAGTCGACAGGAGTCACTTTCTACCATACCTATAATCTTCATGTGGTAATTATGTCTACAGTGTCCTGTAAGAAGTTCAGTGTAGATTTTAATATCGTTTATGCTAAGGCCAAGGATAAAAATAACTTAAATCATAAACTATGTAGCATAAGATAACATAAGATTTTAATCACAATAGAATAAACAATTAATAGTTACACTTCTACCAGAATTATTTCAGATGTCAAATCAAAATTATAAAATAATATTTTATTTAATTAGTAATCTCAATAGTTCTCATATTATTAATATTAACAGTATGTTAATATTTTATTAAATTGAAGTATGTAACTATTTATATAATTTACCTATGTAAAACAATCCCTGGAAGACCACTAGACCCTGAAGTACAGAGTTCAATATGTGTGATTGCATTTAATTTTCGTGATCCTTATCGTACTCTATACAAAAGCGGTAGCCTCAACTTGCACTTCTGTATAGTTATCTGACAGCCGCTAGTTAACGAACTAATAGTGCTAAGAGCGTATCCTAATCCTATGACTTAAGTTTGGATTGGACAGAACATTTAGTGCAAGTCGTAAAGATACTTCAAAACCGAATGTTAATGACCTCCGCAAACGACATAAGGATTATAATTTAAGGATATGGGACTAAATCATAATTTATTATTGGAATTCAATGAAGCTTCTATATCAGTAGATCAACGTAATGATCATAGACGTCATTGACTAAAAATGCTTTAGAGAGTAACTCACGTTTGATCAAGCTCCACTACAGAAGAAGAAGTGTTGGAATATCGGAACACTCAATATCGGAACTTCTATTCAACTGGTGGAAGCTGTCAATAAATGTAAGACTGATTACACCGTCATGCAAGTAATGCACTGGAAGAGATAAGGCTGCTTTAAAAGAGAAATTTTGATATCCATTACAACTGCTTGAATTTGGATGTAGTTTTGTAATTAACAAAAGACTTTCGGTGGCTCCCACTAGTGAACGAAACTTTTACTTACTATCTACATTAAATAAAATTAATTTATCTCATTTGTTTTTATGTAGATTTTTATGTGGGTTTTTCTTTTCTTCGTTCAAATATTTTTGTTCTATTTCCATTAAATATTTAAAACTTAAACCACATATAACAGAAAATACTTTATAAATCTCACTCTATAACCATTTCTAATTACTCACCATAAAAATTTATAATACAGCCAGCACCAATATACAGTGTTCACATAAAGTCACCTTAAATTTAAAGCCATTCCTTACTCTTACATTATTTTAACACCTGCTATAGATTCCCATTACACACTCAAAGTTTTGCCAAAACACTTCAACTCCTTTTCGCAACATTTTTTCATTCAACCGCAAAGCATAATATTTATTTATTACTTTACAAAGGACTTTTCTATTAATTAAAAAGCAACAAACTTACATTTTGGTGCTACAACGCAGCAGGACAACTACCAGTTACAATAACACGAAACGCCAACACGCAAACAAACTTGACTAGTATGCATGCAAGCAAGCATGTGTGTGCTGCATACAAGCACTTTCGGTAATACAGACAAAGCCATAACAAAACATGATTTTGGTATTTGCACGTTCATTCGCCGTGGCTGTGGAGAAAAAAAATGTGTATTTGATTGCTATTGTATTGCGTTATTTCGCCTTACCTTACGTTACGTTGAGTTGAGTTGTATTACGTTACGTTACGTTTTTCTAACATTGGCATTTTTATAACCAAAAGTGAGGGAAGATGCAAAAAAAATTTAAAAGCAAACGGAAATACTGTAACTGCACCTTAGGGTATTTTAATTTTTTGGCTAAAGTTTTTATATTAGCAAAAAATAAAAATGTAGTCCTTTTTTATTGAACGGTATTATGTAGTATAAGAATTTGCTGTTGTATTAAAATATCTTTAAAAAATTTAGTTAAAATTTTGAGTAGTAAAATGAGTTTAAAGGAACTAATAAAGTTTATTCAAAATGTTATATATTATTTACTTCTGTAAGTCTACCTGAAGAAATCATTATCAGAGATTATTGAGTTAAAGTGCTTTAGACCCCTATTCACGTATTATCAAACAAAACAAAATTACTGAAAAATCAATGATTTCTAAATTATTTTGCAGAAAAATTTAATTTTCAAATTTAATTTAAAAATTTGAATTTTTTTAGGGGTCTTATGTGGTACGAATCATTTTCGCGTTCAGTCTCCTGCACTCGCCAGAAAATGTTAATTAACTTTATTATCGTTTTTTTAATTTCTGTACGATTGTAGGAATCAAAGCAATTTTCTGTACTATTAAAATGACAATAGTTTCCTGGTCCAAAATAGATATTTTAAAATAGTTTGCATTAAATATCTCATTATATCCACATAAAGAGTCTAGGTGAAGTGATTTTTTTGAGACGGGCTAACGTTGTTTATGACTGTTTAATCATTTTAGGTGTCACCAATAATCTACCCTTCAGTGCCTTATAATCGCCTGGTAATGTTTATTAACTTAAGTGTCTTTCTTCTTAAAACCTTTGCCTGAAGTTGGAAATAATTCAAGCCATAAAATTTCAGAGTGTATTCCGCTCTAAACTAGATCGCTTTAATTGCTAAACGTGTCATCGTAATAGGTCCGTATAAAGATACTAGCTGATTTGATATTTTTTATAAGACAGGCTGTCATTGATATATACCATTTACTAGCACTGATAATCTAATGCAATTGCAATGCTCAAAAGATTAAAGCTATGCTTATGTACATATATTATTGATATTTTATTATTTATTTAAAAAAATATTATAGTTAATATCTATAAAAAATACGGAAAAAAATCACAAATAAATAAACGTAATAAGAAATAAACATCCGAAGATATATGTTATACATATATTTTTTTTAGTACCAAAGAAGCACTTATTAATTTTACAGTTCTCAAGAACTCCTTATGGCAGCCTATAATTAAAATGCTGTGACTTTAAAAATCCTTGTAATTACATCATAAACGACTTAATACTTTACAAAAAATGATCTTTATTCACAAACTTCTTTTTCTCTACTTAAAACCTATCTCCAGTAATGTTTTTAAACAAAAAATAGGAACTAGAGGGTTAACAAACTCAAACAAACACACAAGCAAGCATCCAACACCTTTGCATAAAACGTACCATACAAACACTAATATACAATGCATTATAACTGAACAAGACAACAACAACATAAACTCATACGACAAAAAGCAACAATAATTTAAGCACTAAAAATAAACGAAAAAAATGACATACAAAACAAATTTGCTAAAGCTGTTGGCCAATGTGTCTATTCATGGCCACATGTTGCAGTCAACAGTCAATTGTATTCTTTCCATACCACTGAATCAATACAAATATGGCAACAAAAAAAAAACACGCTTATTCTGTGTTTGTGTGTGTAAGTTGTTTTTATGCTTGTAAGTATGTACTTTGAATACACGTCCGTCTATTTCTGTGCGATATGTGCGATGGAATTGGGTGGATTAGTAGCTGCACTAGATTGCGCTTCGATGGCGTTAGTAGCTTTAGTAGCCTGTACTGGTATTATATACACATACACTGATACCAACAACAAACTTATGCATGATTCAACAGACCAAAAGTTTATATAAAAGTAGAGAGTGAAAACAAAAACAAGAACAAAAAACAAATAAAAAATGTTTAGAAAAAAATATTCAAACAAGCAACAAATTTCACGTAAATGAAATAAAAGTGGCGAGAACATACGTTGACAAGCGGCGTATGTTGCTACAAATATTGTGCTAAAGTGGCAGGATATTTTGTGTGTAGCAGCATGTTGATTATTTGCCATGCTTGTTCTTGTATATGTGTGTCTGTTTTTTTTTGTTGTCATCTTTGTTGTTAACAGTAGAGAAGTAAGTGGTTGTACTGTGTTTTTGATATCAGTATTTTTTAGTATGTTGTAGGCCGATCTTTTGTTTAACAGCCATACACTACCAGTGTTGATAAAACAAATATAAAATGTTAAGCATAAAAAATGTTTTCTTGTAGTTGAATAAATATAGAAGAAAATTCTATTAGAAAAATTTTATATAATAATAAATATTAATATAAAATAATTTAAATAATATAAATTTCCCTTAATGAATTTTGTGAACACTTATAAATTAGTATATGTATATAAATTAGGGTAATCCTATATCTCGATTCCTAAATTATATACAATCGATATATACCATTTTAATATTAACAAATATTTTTTTTGTTGATATTATATATTCTATTTTTTTTTTATATTATTTTATTTTTATTTTTATTTTAATTAATAAATGCAGTGTTTTCTGAAAACCCTAGGTGAAAACTTTACCTAAGTATTTTGTTTTCAAAGACAAATTGCGGCACGCCTTAAAATTAATTTTTCTTGACATTTTTTCTTCTCCAATTAGGAACTAGAAAATGGTATAACAAATCTGGTCAGCAAAAAAATGTTTCATCCAGGGCCACCCTAATATATATATATATATATGATAAGATATTATTATTATCGGCGTCCAAACCTCTCATAGCCTTTCTGCTATCTGAAATTTGTCACCAGCTTGCCCATACAAACCGATCAGATCGCATAGCCAAACCTTTCACAATCGCCCTCAACGAACTCACACTAACTTCTGACTTTCTTTTCTACTCTGTTCGTAGATGGTGGGGTTTCCATTATATCGTTATTGTTGATAAGGTTGTCTACCTACATATCCTTAAAAAAATTTAGTAAACAATTCAATTTTTAACAATTTTTTTAATATTAAAAAAATGTTTCACACTTTCATATTTAATATATAAACAGTAATTTAATGAAAATAAAAAAAATGTAAAATTCTATATAAAATAAACAAATTTTTAACTCGACAGAACTAAATTGAATAAATTTTTAATCCAACTGATTGACAATTTACTTAATTGCCTGGAATATCAACAGCTTATGTTAATTCTAACATGTTTTCTACTTTAACCCCTTAACAATTTGTTATCTTAAGCACTGACATATCATAAATACCTTCGATACTAATATTTACATTAGCATTATCACCAACAGAAGACACATTACTTTGTAACATTTCTAAAGGAATGTATTATTTGCATACACTTCACTCTCATTTGATATGCATAGTTGTTTCTACAATACAGTACAGTACTCACTGTTGACAACGAAAGTGCATGAATAATGTGATATATGACAGCAAAGCATATCCTTACAATCTGAATGAAAAAATATCAATAATAATTTCTTTATATATTTTACTCAACCTTCTCAACACTCAGTACATAAAATGTTTTTCCTAACAAATTTCAATACACAATTGTACACCTAACTGGACTTTAATATGTATCCTGCGTGAATAGTGAATAGTGAATAGTGAACACCTTTCACTATTCCCATTGTGTTACATGAAATATCATTTAGTGTCATTTTGCAATTTGAGTGACAAACACTTTTTAATTTTTCATATGCAATGTACACACACGTATACGCAGTATACACAGAATTATGTATAAAAATAGTTTAAAATTGCTTATTTAGCTGAAAATTGTCACTCAAAGCTAACTTAATTAATATTATACATACATAAAAATTTATATTGGGCTCTAATTAAATTATACCATAATGTATTTAAACACAAAAAGATTGCTTACACAATTTTTAATTATGCAAATATGTATTTTATTGGTAAAAAATAAAGGAGAAAATTACTTCATATTTAAAAAGCAAAAAATAATAAAACATAAGTGCTATTTTGCACTCAATTTCATCAAAATATAATTTTCAATATAATAACAATTAATTTTAACCCATATTTACACAAACAATATATGTTTTTTTAAACTGAATCAATTTGCATGCAATAATAACGTACACAGAGTACCGCCTATAAACACAAAATGCTACACACAAAACGTGTGTAATGTGTAGTGTGTAATGCATGAACAATGCAAGCAGGACGCATTACATTACTACACGCACGGACACACTATTTGCGTTCAGTGTTATTAAAAAACAATCATACGCACTGTTGCACCGAATAATGAAAAAATATCAAAAATAATGTTAATAAGCAAGCGTTAAAATAATAAATTCTTTGTGTTTTTGTTTTTTTGTTTTAATATTGGCAAATAATAATATTTAAATATGCTACGCTATTACAGATTGCCAATAAAATAATCAGCACATTGGCATGTACTATGAACAATATACGAAACAATATACACGTGCACATCAGTGCTGTGTAGTGTGGAAAAATGCTATATGCATTTCCGTTTCCGGCATGCACCTTCATGCATTTTCAATTAATCGATTAAGCGAAATTGCGTAAATGAAAAATAAATAAACAAATTATTCATTGCAAATTGAAAAGTTTACAAAATGTAATTGAGTAATAGCGTAAACGTAATTGGTTTTGGTTTGACTCCATATGCCGGAAATCGGAAGTAAAAATGGGCACTGTCATGCCATAAACATAGCCCGCACACACACATACATCTGTACGTATGTAGTTATCATGATCACGTATTTCGTAGATTTACACACAATCGAATAACATTCAATATGTGTGAAAAATCTTACCCATACACGTACGTACGTACACACACATCATCAGTATGTATAGTTTGTTGCTTACCGTAGCAAATTTTAAGTAACGTTAACGTTAAAATTCACACAAAAGATACAAAATACACAACCGAAACCCTAAAAATAAAGTGCAAAATATAAAATAAAAATTGCGTATACGGCAAAAGTTAATTAATGACAATTTATATTCATAACACAACAACCGCAATGTTGTTGCCGACAATGATGACGATGCGTTGATGATTATGGTAAATGATTATGGGAACCAAGCCCATTAATGTGTGGATAAGATGTGTGTTCGCTCTATTGGTGATGCTTGCACTACGAGTATATCAGTAAATGCTTTTAAGTATTAAACAATGTGAGAGATTTTTGTAAGAATTTTTTTTTTTTGTTGTGATTGTGTGGAAATAATTATTATTGTTATGGAATTGAAATTAAAATGAATTATTAAAATTATTTATTAAAATTTTTTAATTGCTTAAACAATTACAATTTCTCAATTATTTTCTAAACTTGCACAAATAACTTCTTCTCTTACAATAGACTTGGTCTTAAATAAGCTTTTAGCATAAAATTTAAACCAAATTTTTCAGAATATACCATTAATTCATATATCATATATTCATGTACATTTTAAACAAATAACTCATAATTTTCCATAATATACTATTTATTAGGCCATCGTTTAATATTTGAAACTAGTTTTGCTCAAAATTCTTTTTATTTGTACAACTAATGAAAACTAATGAATTTTTAAATAGTTTCAATTACTGATGAAGAGAGAATGCAAATTACAGTATCTATATTTTACTTAAAGTGCTTTTATATATTTTCATTTACATACATTAAGTTTCATCAACAGACAGACAGGAAGTGGTCTGATATTACTTTAGCAGCAAATCAAGGTCGATCTGTTCTATCACCAACAAGACAGAGTGCCTGTGCAAAATAGATGACCTACTGCCATCTTTGTCAATCTACAAACTTCCATGTCTTATAGTTATAGTTATAGTTTTGTACTCTTGTTACCCGCAAATCAAGACCAATTGTATTGATGCAAAGTAAGATTGTTCATCTAAATAAACACTTGCCATCTGGTTTAAGTTTCACTCATCTGTATCTAAAGCATAGTTACCTGCCCTCAGTAATGCATATTTTCTTTTTGACTCATTATCTCTATTCATTACATTATGTTTACATATGTTTTGTCCTATAAATCCACATATTCACATATATTATGAGATTCTTAAAATGTTCTACTACATCAAAACATTATTTCTTAATTATTAGGTTTTTGGCAAATCTTTGCTTCGAATGTGGATTTTATGCTAACATTATATATATTTTTTAAAATTTTAAATAAATTTTTAAAAAATTAATTATTATTGAAGTTAATAATTGATTTAATTTTTTTTTGTTTAATTAAAGAAAATGCCACTCTTTCTTTGACTTCTGAGACTTACCTAACACATGTCTCCTTTTTTAATTCTACTGATCTTCCAATGACGTTCAGTTCAGAGACAGACAAGTTCTGTGGATTTCTTATTAATCATTACTTCAATTTTGTATTTATTATTTTCTATGTTTCGCCTTCGATTGTTAACACAATGGTCTCTCATTACTACAATACCACTGATCTTCCAACAGAATAAATATTAATGGATTTCCCATTAATGTTACTTTAGTTTTTTATTTATAGATCGGGAAACCATTAATAAACGAATTCCTCTTCATTGCTACCACTGATCTTTCAATAATATCTATGTCATCTACTGAGACACACATTTGTGTGGATATTCTACTGATATTGTACTAATGTATTCTGAAATTTTTATTTGTATTAATTTTAACTTTTACATATACTGTAAACTGTGACGATTTTTTCCAACGCGTCACAAATAAATTATGATAGTTGAAAATAGCATGAAGTTATTATTATTATTGTAAAACAAAACAATAGAATTAAGCTATTATTAGTAAAACCAAACCCACGGAAAAAAATATTAGTCTAAGCTATGAAAAAATATATAAAGTATTAATAAAGTAAAAGGAATTATTTTAGAAAGTAAGATAATAATAAGTAATTATAAACTATCATAGAATTTAGTTATCAAAATTAAGAGAAACAATAAATCTCTTGAAAATACAAATTAAGTAATAATACTTCCGATTTCTTTGAGGGTAATATTTTTTGCAAAATTTTAATAATAAATATGCAGCGAACAACAACAGCAGAACATAGCGAAATCAGTAGCAGGCAATAACAACTTAGAAGAAAGCTACACAGTATGCACTCAGAAGTCAGTTATCCCGTTATATAAAATCCGTATAAAAGGAGAAGCAAAGTAAAACACAGCGACTTGGCCACAGCACTTCGAACAGTGCACATCACCAGAGGGACTTGGCCACAGCACTTCGAACAGTGCACATCACCAGAGGGACTTGGCCACAGCACTTCGAACAGTGCACATCACCAGAGGTTCAATCACAGGTCGTGAAGCAGAACACTTCACAAGGTAATCACAGAGGTAATTATTAAGTCATAGAACTGATTCCTAGCAACACAGCCCTATCGGTAGTGTTGTTTCCTAATCCCACAGTGTAGCCCAGTCGGTAACACTGAACCTAGCAACACAGCCCTATCGGTAGTGTTGTTACCTAATCCCACAGTGTAGCCCAGTCGGTAACACTGAACCTAGCAACACAGCCCTGTCGGTAGTGTTGTTTCCTAATCCCACAGTGTAGCCCAGTCGGTAACACTGAACCTAGCAACACAGCCCTGTCGGTAGTGTTGTCTCCTAGCCTACCTTTAGTCATTCTTTTGTGTTCTCTTATTTACAGGAGTTATATTAATTGTCCGTATTTATAATTACAATAAAATATCATTAGTACATAAGTATAACTATAAATATTGTAATAAATTTATTTTGAGAAAAATAATAAAAACCACGAAACTAACGAAAATAGCCCGTTTTTTAATTACGAGAAGATTCAGGGTTACAGAGAAAAAATATTCTTGTAACGACTCTGGGATCCGGCGAGAAAAACCCCGGCTTAAGAAAAAAGGTTCTTTACAAAACAAATATATTCTTTTTATTATAAAATTTCTTAATTCTTTTATTCTAATTTAAACAATAAAATGAATAATTACCATTAGAAACAGAAGTTTCAACAACAATTATTATTATCCTTACCTTTCGGTCTGAAATAATTTAATCTGAATTTAAATTTGTGTGAGTACGCGTGGATGCGTATCTATGGGAGCAGTTTACACAGACTTTTAAATCCCTAAAACGTTTTTATACACATGAACACACCTGAATCTTTATAATGAAACCACATAGACATAAAACAGTAAAATTAAATAAAGAATAAGGGCTTAATTATTGTTTTCTGTATATTTTTCTACATCACTATTGGCTTCTTATACTGGCTTTGATTCTTAGAAATACAAATGGCAAGGGATTTAATCATTCAATTAAATGAATGATTACATTAACTAATAGACTCATACGTCCATTCTTTACAGATAAATATAAAAGTTTATTGCCAAAAATTTTATAAAATCCAATTGTAAAAAATAATTGAACTTTTATATTTTGTATAAAAACTAAAGTAAATATTTTCAGATAATGTGCCTTTAATAAAACTTAAAACTAATTAATTACCATTTCTTTCACTCTACAAATTTTATTAAAAATATTTATGTTTCATTTAAAAATTGAATTGATTACTATGTAATGTACCTTATAAAAAGGAAAAATTTTATATGTATATCATGTACTTGTATTTATATGCTTACAGTTATTTATTTATATTATATATATACGTACTATAGTATATATGTATATATGAAAATTTCATTTGAATTTTTCACTTTTTCTTTGTGAGTGTAAAACAAATTTACTTAACGTCAAACAAATTAAATAGAAATGAAATTGATTTTTTTTTTTCAATTGAATTTTTTCGTTTACAATCCAAAACCCCCTCAAGAAATGTAATTCATTAACTTTTTTTCCCTGCCTGCCGCCTTGTGTGCCAACATCCATTTGTAGCCTAGCCATTTGATGCGGCGCATAATAGCAGAAGGCAAAAACTCGGATGCAACACATTTTTATTATAACAGTTTTTATAGATTTTAATTGCATTTCAATTAAGAAAATAGTTTCTCTGCTTTTCTCCAAACTGGAATAGCCTAGAGTTCCATAAAAGTTTTTTTTTTACGCCAAGTAATTCCCACAAAGTTTGCATACCCATACTTTGTAATCAAAAACTTCAATGGTAACAGCCTGTATCCTGGCAGCTTCATTAGTAGTCAACTCTATTATAAAAAGTAAACATCTCTAGAATTTAAACTAAACTTTCAACTATTAAAAAATATATATATGATATGTATGCTTATATATATACGCTTTTACTCTTTTAGAAGAAGAGTTATACTTCTCCTATAGTAATATAAGATAAAAATTGTTATAGATTTTAATATTTTTACAACTTTTCTGATTTTTTGGAATAACTTTAATTACCATTTCTATCATTATATATACAAGATATTGATATTAATATTATAAGATATATAGATATTGTAATTTCGTGATTAGCCACTCCTTAACCACTGTTACAATTTTTTAGGAAGATTTATTCTCTGTTGAACCCCTAAACTATAGAAATCATCTTCTCCAGCTGGTCACCACAGACGTGAAATAGATGCTGATAACTGAAATTCTGAAATAACATTATGTAAATGGTTTTAAAGTAAAAACCGTTTAAAATAATAAATAAATAAATGATTATCCCCCCTCCAGAAGAAGTCAAATAAATTTCAAAATGTCGGTAATATTTATATTGATAAGTCTTTAAAAAAACATAAAAAATACAGAACAACTAATAAGTTCTTAATATGAAGATTCAAGAAGATTTTCTCAAAACAATAATAATAATAATACTACACGTATATCTTTACGCGTAACTATTTTAATTTGAAACAATAATATTTTATGTACTAAAAATATAAATTAAAACCTACGTTTTACGATATAATATGTTATATATAAATTCTTAAAATTTATACTTAAATAGTTATACTATAAAGCAAGGATTATTTTTTAAATTACTTATAATTTCTCTTTTCCATTATTCTTTGTTTTATATATATATAAACTCTTTTATGTACATAAAATAGCATTGTATGTATGTATACAATGCTCCAACATCTTCTTCATAATTAACATGAACAAGAGACATCAATATTTGACAATATAATTCCTTGCTATCTGCATAGCATCTTCATCTCATTACTCTCATCGCATTACGATTATTTGCATCAACTTCCGTTGCATTCAACATGACTGCAATGCAAAGGACTTGCAAGTTGCCAGTGTCATTCGAGTCCTGCTCTTCTTGTTCATGTTTATTAATTCTTACCAATTAAAACAACAGTAATATACAGCGTATCCTTTGTACTTATAAAGTCAAAATTAATGACTGTTTTTAATCTTAACTTACTTTATTTTACTTACAGTTCATTTACAATTTCCTTTACCATTTTCAATTCCCTTAAAAATAATTTCTTTTTTTTTTTTTGATGATTAATTCTCAGAAAAATATGTTAATTTTAAATGATTATTAAATTAACATAGTTTTATTTCAAAAATATATTATATAAAATTCATGACACTATGTTTCAGATTTCTTAATTAATTTCAGAATTGAATACATTTTTAAATAGAAGTGTAAAAATTTTAATTTAAGTAATATAAATTTAGTTAATTCAAAAAAATTATATTATAATTTTAAATACATTCATTTATTAAGGTATTAACATAATAATAATAATATAAAAAGATTTCATTCTTATAAAATTAAAATTAGACTACAAAGAAAAATTAAGGCTTAAATTTTCCAATTGTTCAAAACTGTCGAATCTTTGGCGAGCTTTAAGTAGTCCAATAGCGCCCAATCTTTGAAAAGCTTTTGGGAGCAAAACTTTTAATACAACTTTTGTAAAAAAAAATATTCTCGTGTTTTCGTGATTTTTTAACACATAATAAAGTTAATTTTTTATCTTAATTTCAATTATTAGAATCAAAATGATGTTAGCAATCAAATTCTCACTTACTTTTCTAGTTAATATATGTGAGAGAAAGCTTTTCCTTACAATACAGAACAGAATTCGTGTTACAAATTATAATTATATATTAATTTTTATAAAAAAAATCCTTTTCTAAAGTTTTAATAACGAAATTAATTATAGTTTTTGTATTAAATTCACATAAGTGGTAATCCATATTCTTATAATGAATTGATCTATGGAATATAAGTAAATATTAAAGATTTGTGATGGCATAAATTTTTTTTTTTTCCAGCATATATTCAAAAATTATAATTTTATATATATATATAAATAAATTCACGATTTTAATATTTTTATATATTTTCTCCGAATTCGCTTGTCTAGAACTTTTTCTGACATCGACGAGTGTTTTTACATTCGCTGCATAATTTCGTTTCAACTTCATTTCCGTTTTAAACTAATCAAAAAGTGTAATTTCCGATAAGTATTGAACGTGTTTTTTAAACATTTTTGCATCCATCATGAAAGTAAAAAAATAGAGCAATGCCCATTTGCCAGGTAGACGAAAAAAAATTCATCAATGGAGGCTGCTGACAATTGAAAACTGCAATGATTTCAGCATCAAATATCTTAAATGCAACATTTTTTTTTTTGACATTTGTGAATTCGGAAAAATGCACTAAGTCAATGAGTAACATGTTCCTCCTTTTCTTTATCTTTCTTATTTAAAATTTATATAAAGGTAATAAGGTAATAGGTAATAATGGTAATAAATATTTAATAGATGAAAATATTTAAAAATCATCTATATCAGAATTAGATCAGCTAAGAAGAACTTAACATATGCAGTGATTTTGTCATATATTTTTATACTATTAATAAATTTTTGAGATGAAAAGACATTTGCACAGAACTCTTAATTTATTTCTACATATAATTTATAATACCAGATCTGTCACCAGATTTTCTGACACTAAGGAAATGGTCATTAAACACAGTATGTAATTTTAGCTTCAACACAACCTTAAGTCACTACCTTAAGCTATTGTTGACTATTTTTATTCATACTTAAGTCATCACCTTCACTGACTTAGTTCATACTTAAACCATCATTATTGATTATTTCATACTTAAGTCAGTTTTAAATCATACTTGACCGAGTAGTAAACTAGCCCTAAATATCTCAATTAAAATTTTTTGTTATTTTATTATTGTTTTATATAAATATTTTATTTAAATATTTTAATATTTATTGATATTGAAATTTTTATTTTAAAAAAAAAAAATAAATATACAAATATTTATTGAAGAGGTTTTTGAGAAGTAGAGAATTGTAACAACAAAATTTTAAATTTTACTATTTTAATTAATTAATTAATTAGTCATCAGTGTTCTTTTTGGAATAATTTCTTATATTTAATTATACGTAAATAATTGTTTTCAAATTTTTTAATATTTATTATTTATTGATATTGAAATTTTTTATTAAAAAAAAAATAAATATTAAAATATTTATTGACGAGGTTTTATGAGCAGAAGTGAATTGCAACATAAAATTTTATTATTTTAATTATTTGAATTTTTGACTAAAATTATTTGTTATATTAAATTATTCGTAAATAAATTTTTGAAACTGCAAGTACTAAGAGTGCCAAATTTGAAGCTTAGAAATAGTGTTCATTAGCTAATGACTCCAAGCCTTACTTGATTTTTGTGTTCGAACTCGGAGTTTTTTGTCTTTTTTTGTTAATTTACTATAAAGTTCATTAAAAAATTCATTTGCTGTCATAAAAGAACAAAATCATGAACCATAATTATAATTATTTTTAATGTTAATTTTTTCTTGCCAAGAGTGACGCGTCTTTATGACGAAAGGAAA
>NC_051847.1:186471501-186481294 GCF_002237135.1 Teleopsis dalmanni | reverse complement strand
TTGGGTGTGCATTTTTCGTTCCACTCGAGATGTTCGATAAAGTATCTCAGATTTGTTTTATGCATTGACATTTATGTGATTTTACACTTATGTGTGTCCTTCTCGTAACAAGTTTACAAATCAAGTATTTTAAAATCCTGAGAGCATTTACGCACTGTCCTGTTGCTTGTTGATTCTCTCTTATGATTTGATTTTCTGCGTTTACGAATTTTTGGGAATTCTTTTTTGCCAGAATATCTAAGAAAAGATTTTGAAAAATTATTAATTTCCAACTACTATGTATGGATCTATTGAACTGTATGAGGTATAATTTGGAATTTAAATTTACAATGACAGCTAGAAAATTGCATCAAAAGATTAATGTGAAGTGAAGTTTTCACAGAATTTTTTTCGTATCTGTAGAAATATGCTAAATACCCAATCTCCTTTTCAATTTTGCTATGTAAATTCGTTAAATAATGCAAAAAATTGTCCAAAACTAAACAATAAATTATACTAACCAATTTAACAAGAAACATACGTCACAGTAAACACAAGTTCAATTGTGGTATGATATTTTACATTATTATTATTTATTTACATAAACTTGCTTGGTTTTGCATATTCATTATAAGCCAATAAAGTATGATTTTTTTTCATATTTTGTATATTTTTTTTGTATAATTAATTTAAATGCATTTAAGTATTTGTTGTCAAAGTTAATTTAACATAAAGCAATGAAAACTCATAATTAATTTGCATTGTGCTGCGAGGCATTTGCAGCAAGTAAATACACATTAAATTTGCTGAAATTTATGCACCGACTAAATAAAATACTATAGTTTTGCAATCGACTATTGTATTTATCGTTATTATATTCAACAATATAAATATGAATATAAATTTCAGTAAGCTCAACTAATAGGAAATATTTTGCTTTGTTAATTATGCACAATTGTGTGGCCAATTTATATGGAATTTGCTCTGATTTATTGATTTAGGCTACAGAATCCAACTGTTTTTGGCTTTATTCAATTTTCAGCACTTTAGTTTGTATCGAAAATAAATTAAAATTTATATTCAATGTTAGATATTTTTTGCTGACAAATTAGTAAATCGAAACTTATTGACATATGCACTTCAATTAAAGACTTTAATTTAATTTTTTCACTAACAATTATATAGTGAAATGCTGTCATTATAAAAACAAAAAATTCTTTATACTTTTATCTAAAATATTTTTTTGGACGAAATAACATAGCGCTTCTCTTAGAGAAGCTCTGAGCTCTGACGCTTAAATACGTTGATATACCTATTTATAATGTATACCTGTTAATGTTTACTCACGTTTATAGTAGCAGAAGACCTGATAGGCCCAAGCAAACGTGGAAGCGAACACTAGAGATAGAAATCCAAGCAAGCGGAAGAACCTTTAGAGAAATTAAAATTCTGGCAAGAAATCGTGACAGTTGGAAAATGTTCGTTATGACCCAATTTACCCCTGGGAACATACTGGAGTGAAGAATGAAGAACGGTTCCAGTTATTTACTATTTACAAAATAAAACGAACATATTTCTTTTATAACTATTTTATATTTTGTCTATTATTCATTCGTCCAATAGGTTTCCCCGGTCTGACAGAGATTAGCTTCAATTGAAAATCCCACGCATCCTTAACTCACTTGCATATAATGCTTCGTCTTAACTTCTATCCTCTACATATATATATAAATACTGTATTGATGAAATGATTGCCGCAAATTTTTATTATAATTAATTTTGTGAATTGCAAAAAAAAATTTCCTCCAAAAATATTGTCCAATATAATATATCCCCTCAAAGTATGTCGAATAGTATGTGGATATAGCTTCACTACATCAGTAGTCATAACTTGTCCATGCTGTAAGAGATTTGCTGTTGCCATGATACCATAGATTTGTTTTTAATGTAGTCCAATACTATTGACTTTTCTGACGAAAGTTACTGACGAAAGAAGTGAGCCGCAATTTTTTCATCTAAGTACAAACGATGTTTCAGCCGCTCATATAGATCTTATACATTCTTAGCTACACATATAGATTAATAGCTGTGGCTGATAATCTAATGAAAAACAAATTTATTTAGCTCATCCTATCTATTTGTCTAATCATTAAATTTTCTTAAAATGTAACTGATACATTTCTACTATCTCTATTTTCTATTTTGTATATATTTTGTTTGTCCATTGGGTTGTGTCCCTTATTAAGCATTAGCGTTTAGAGGGTTGATACCTGTGGCTATATGTTTTACGAAAAATGTATGAAATTACCTCATACTTAAAAACATTTCTAATAGCTAACTCTTTTCAAAATGTAATAGATATTACTATTACATTTATCCCTTTCAGCATTGTCTATTTTTTGTTCTATCATTGAATTCTGTTTCTTACAGAATCCTATAGATCGATACCTGTAACTGTCTGTCGTATGGAAAATTAATTGATTTACTTTGTGCTTAATCACAGGTCTAGTTATTAAATATTATCAAAATATAACTAATACTTGACTACGATTAATGAATTTATATGTTGGCTATTTTTCATTCGACTATTGGGTTCTGTTCCTTACTAAGCATTAGCTTAAATAGGGAATAAGTCCTTTGATTTCAGTTCGAAGCTCCTAATTTTTTTTTATTTTATCTTAACTTGACTTACTTCCTTACGTAGTTGAACATTATAGACGTAAGTCGTCTTCAACCGAGTTCAATATCTTCTACCAGACAGTCAGCTGAGTTGCTTGTTGTCGCTACATTGTACTACCGAGTTCCTTCATGTCTCTGGTTATTTGGTCATTTCCACGAAGATTTTGAATTTCTCTACCGTGTTTTTCATCAGCGGTTAGCGAATTAAACATCTTTTTGGCCTTTCTAGTTATTTATAACTAGCACAATATACGATTGAAACAATTTTCTTCACTTTTCTCTTAATTTATTGCTTAGATATTCTAGTAGGTATTTCATTCTAATTGTGATAATCGTTGATTTTGATTTGAAAGACTTTGATTTAAGTTTAAATGCTCTTGATTTCTTTTGAAATAGCTTTCTTTGGTTCAGGTTGCTATGATTCTTATAGAAAACTTTATCTCATCTGTATTTTTACGTGTCAATAAGACCTGTTTTGTTACTATTTTATTTTGTATTTAAAATTTGTTTACTAATATAAGCTATTGAAATCACAAAAAACAATTCATAACAACTTTTATATTTTTATGTTTTCACAGACTACCTTCAATTGATAAAAAACAATCCCTCCTTCAACTTTGAATACCTCATGTATCATTCATGAACTTCAGTTTTACCAAAACACGCGGCATTTTTTTTTCTATTAAAAAATTTTCTGATTAAAATTAAAAATAAAATTAAAAATGAAATTAAAAAATGTGCTCAAAGTAAATCGTCGTCGTTCTGCCTTCATTCATACCACGGGGTACAAAATTTTGCATATTATTTGTTAACCACTGAAAGAAAAATAATTTTTCTTTCTTAACGTTCACAAAAAAATAAAAAATAAAATAAAGAATAATAAAAAAAAATAAAAAATCAAAATTATCTAGAACACAATTGCTGTGGTGCTGCTGCTATTGCTATTTACCCTCTCCTTAAGCCAGAATAGAATTTACCCGCAAACAAAGCTGTTTTTGCCATTTTAACTGATTTAATTTTCTTTCACAAAAGGCAAAAGGAAACTGCTCTGTTGTGTTTTTCTATAAAATGTACGTTATCAGCAGATTTTATTAACTTTTTAGAATGCCGCACACAAACAATAGAAATAGAAGAAGCAACAGATACAGATACACGAAATCCGCTCTAGGCATAGTACGTTTCTATCGTCGTGCCACACAATATAAGTACACAAAAGAAGGTACAAGAGAAGTAGCTAGCAACAAATGGTTGCAATATATTAGTATATAACTTTTTATATCTTTTTATATATAACTGACATACAAATGAACAACAAAAAAAACAAAATTTGTAATAAGTAGCAAAAGAAAAAAGGTACTTCTTACTGTAAACTTTAGCCTAGGAATTGCTGAAGCAACTAGTGAAAAGGAATTGAGCCGCCAGCCTAGGAGTCTAGCAGTAGTAGGAAGGATTTATCAACAGAAGTGTGTGCTCTTTTGGTTAATGCCAATTTATGTGTCAGAGCTAAAATAATATATAATAAGTGTTGTTTGTATATATGTGGCTTAAAGCAAAAAGACTTGAGTACTTATAAACAATATAGCGCATTCCATCTTATATCTTATTGTGTTTTTTCTTTCACTATAATTTTTTTTTTTTTCAATAGAGATATACGTATATGTGCTTAAACACTTACTAAACACATTAAACTCAATACTGACAATTCGTTAATATTTTTACGACTTTTTGTTGTATTTGTGTTTGGTTGTTTGTGCGTAATTGTTTGCCATTTGAAATTTACTGTAAAAGCACACTCATAGATACATTTTTATTCATAACCAGTCATTGACAGTTATTGTTATTTTCTGGTTATTTATTATCCTAAATTTTCACAGCACTTTGCTCGATATCAATTTTTATTTCTCCTTTTGTTTCTGTTATTTATGCTTTTATTTGTTTTATTAAACATATTTTTATGGCATATTTTTATACTTTCATATGTGTGAATAAAAATCTATTGGCACGTGGAGACAAAACACACAAAAATATATTCATAGAGGCCGTATTTGATGTATTAAAGCCGTAGAGCACTCGTACGTACTGCATTCATAGATGATGAAGATGCTACATTTATTGTCATTATCAATATAATAAACGATAAAGTTTGTTTCTATATTTTATTCATATTAAAACTTTTTTGCTTAAGACATATATATTTATATATATATATTTGAAAAAATGAAAAAAAAAATGAAAATTAAAAAAAAAATTTATTTCTATTTTCTTGGAATTTTCTGCTTACAATTTTTTAAAACTTTTTTTGCTGCTACGAGCGAGCACTTTGTTATTCTAAAATCTTCTAAAAAGTAGCATAGATTTTGTTGCCTACTTTTTGGCGCTGGTTATGCTAGAGAGAAAAAACGTACGTACGTACGTACACAACTTTTGCTTTCACTTCGCTTGGCAACTTATAACTTTTTTATGTCTTCTAGGAAAAAATTTTTTTATGTTTCTTAACCGAAGTAAATGTAAAAGTATTTTTTTTTCTGCTGTATTAAAATCTGCATAAAAGTTGTTAACATAATAACTCAGAGAATATATCTTACACACAAAATATCTACAAAGTAGCTACAGTACACGTCCATACTGTGTACTAGCACTTATACTTCTACGCCTAGATTATTATTTTTTTTTTTATGTATATTGTGTGTATGGCTTATGCATTATAAGTGCTTTTATGTTCTTGCCTAAGTTGTGTGTGATAAGTACGCACATAGCAGCTTTAAATCTTAAGAACAGATTTTTACATAAAAATTCTACTTGTATCTCTCCTTTTTTTTTGCTTGGTTGTACATTTTGAAAAACAATTTCTGCTTTTCAATTTATCATAATTGTTTGTTTAAAATTTTGCTTTACCAAAAAGCAACACGTTTCTATCACACAGTTTTTTTATTTTTTACTTTTTTCAAGCACATTACACACTTATAATTTACATAGAAATTTATTTCAAATGCAAAGCCTTATTCCACTCCTACTCCTACCCATTTTTACAAGAAATCCTTACTCCAGCATTATCCTAGGTAAATATTGGTTTTATTAAATGTTGTTGTAGTGTAGTACTTCTATAGCTGTAACTGAAACTTATTTGTGTACGTGTGCGTGTACTAGACTCAATTTAGCTAAGAGCCTGCCTGCTGCCTACCTGCCTCACTTTAGCCTGCTCGACTATGTTAGTACTTACATTTTGTCTGTAACTGAAACTTGCTTCATTAGCGCATTTTATGCTGTCAGTTGAAACATGTACGCTGCACTAATGAAGCGAAAAATTCGTACACATTTCATTTTACCTTTCAAATAACAAAAAAATACACCAAAATTTAGAAGTAAAATTTCCAAAAAAAAAATTTAAGAAACATAACCTAAAATTTCATTAAAAAAATATTATTTTACATTTTATGTTTAATTTGTATTTGGATTTTTTAATAGCTGCATCCTAGCAAATGTCATATGCGCATTTTTCATCTAGCATTTTTAAAAATTCTCATATTTCCGGTACTCATTAAAATTGGTCCATTGTCAATAATAAAAAATAATTTTCAGATAATTAGAGTTAGACGTGACTTTTGTTATAGAATTTAATTATTCTCTTCTGTATAAAATTTAATATTAATAGATGTTGAAAGTTAAGTGGTATATCAATGCCACGTAATGTGGTGCAACTGAGTTCTCAATTATCCATTAATTTATTAGTTCAATGAGAATGTCAACCATTGGTACTGGCATTTGGCATTGAAAAAAAAAATTTTTTGAAGTTGAAGAAGCGATATCTTCAGCATTAGCATTAGCCAGATCCTTACCTTTGCTAACGTTTCGGGCTGGTTCTAGTTTGACCCTCTATCTATTATGAGGTATTTTGTGGATTGAAAACGGCTTTCCTTTTTCCTTAGCTAATTGGGGAGGATTCGTCCTCCCTCCACCACAACTAACTATCTAACTAACTGAATAAAATGCAAAGAATTCTCACCGTACTCGACTTCTTTGACACATTAATTGCTATAACGTAAAACAATATTTTTTTATTATCCAAAAGGTCAATATGTTAAGTGTTGTGAGACAGCTTAAAACTGCACTTATAAAGAGCAATATGCTACGTATTAAAAAACCACTTTAAACTACTTTGAGGGGTAATACTTCAAGTGCTGTATATTGACCTCTAATATAAACTCTTGTAACTTTAATGTAAACTAAAGTTCTTTGATGTCGCAATATATACGTATTTCACCCTGTATATATAAAATCAAATTATTAGTTTTTAATAACAACTTCATTATTGATGCTATCATCAAAGAATGCTATTTTTCAATTTTTAGAGCATAATAGAGTGATCAAAGTCATTTGACTAAATTAAATTATTTGGCAAGCGATTAAATTTTAATTAGCAAATTTAAATTTATCGATGACATAATTAATTAATGTAATGATTATTGTAATGATGATAACAATAGAATGATAACGATGCATATAATTATTATGGGCTGCAATAAATTCATGTCGAGTACGTAATCTGCTATTTTGAAAAATTGTAAATAAATTAAAACAATTTGCTATTTTATTTATCACAATAGCGAATAATATACATATTTTATATCGTTACTAATAAAGGTTTTATTACAGATTTATAATTTATAGTTCTTCAACCCATAATTTTGGTAGCGGAGTTTTAGTATGAATTAAATAATATTTAATTTGCTTTATTAAGAAAGAAATATTTGCAATTAAAAAATTTAGAATTAAAATCATTGAAGTTTATTATAAAAATATGTAGTACAGTTAAGTGTATAAGTGCAGTTTGATTGCCTTCACTTAAAAAAAATCACTTAATATTGTTGCAAAAATAAATACAATATTTAATCAAAATATTATGGAAAAAAATATTGCACTTTTTGTCATTAAATCCAATCATTTATTCATTATTTTAATTGTTTTAATTTTTTATATAAATAATTCAATACATTTAACGTTAATTAAAATCAATACACTGTAAGCATAGCTTATTATTTTTGTTTATTAAATATTTAAAGCATACTTTTAGTCGCTATAAACATCATTTCAAATATTCATAATTATTTGGTTAAAGTGTTTAGTTGTTAAAAAGCATATGTAATTAATATTAATAAAGTCTAATGTAATTAAAATCAAATTACATTTTTTAATGTACAATAAATTTAATCACATTTGTAATTAAATGTACTTTTATAAATGTTATTATTGTATCCGTAGTTTAGGTAAAACACTTCTAATTATGTTGTAATATTTATAAATGTTTTATTGTGTCTGTGTGCCTTAAATGACTTATTAATTTGATTTCCGTTTTTTTTTTTTTTTTCAGAGTATATATAGTATGTTGTATGTAAATGTTGTGATATTGTATGTTGTAGTATATTATATTTTGTTTTATATATATGCATATATTTATTTTTTTCTCTTTTTTATCTTTACAGGTAAGAGTCGAAGATCAACTATTTTATATACAGAATTATTTGGTAAGAGTGAAATTGCTTATAAGAAATAAGTTTAGAATTTAGAACAGTATAGTTTAGTTTTTATTTTATTTGTTGAAGTAGATTTATGAGTTTAGTATCATCAAGTTTAAACAATAATTTTAAGCATTCAATATTATCATATTATTATTCATTTTTTTTATTATTTATGGTAATAACGCCTTTTTAAACGTCGAAGTTAATGTTGTTCAACTTTAAAAAGAGTATTTAAAAGTTAATTCATTAAAAGCTTTATTCATGAATATAGTCTACTTGAATAGTAATGCTATCATTTTAGGGCTTGGCTCACATTTCGATATAACTTTTGTGGAATGATTCACCTTTAGCTTTAAAATATGCTAAAGTTTCGGCAGTGATTTTTTCATTTGAGCTAAATTTCATTCTCTGGAGTATTTTTCTTAGTCTACGAACAGGTAGTCATCGCTGGGAGCCAAATCCATCGAATACGGGGGTGCAGATGCAACTCTAAGTGTAATTTATACAAATTGGCCATGGTAATAAACGACATGGGACAGGTGCGTTTTCTCGATGAAAGTGTCATTTTTTCTTTTCTATATGGGGACTTGGCCTTGCGACTTCTTCCTTCACATACACTAGTTGGACTAGTCATTTTCATTGTTTGGCTATTTTTTGTATTAGTCATTGAACAAATATCTATGCTCATCGCAAAATAAAGACGTATTCTTCCCAGCTATCTGTTGCTGCTCTGGTCGGAGAAGCTCACCGACTGCAGTTCACTGAGGTACTTGCTACCTTCGTCTGTGAAGTGAAGAGGTAGATTCAAGTTTTTTCTATTTTCACATACCAATGCAAAAAGTCCTTTTTATTTCATTTCAATAACTTTAATCATTTAAATCTTATGAAATTCTGACATTTGAAACTTGCAACTTTTTGAAATTTATATGAATTTTTCATAAGTAGAGCGCTGCCTTTTGGTGTCATTCTATCTCTAACTTATCAGCCAATTATTTAACAGCACTTGAATTATTTTATATTAGAAAATATTTTAAATAACAAGTCACTTAGCTTACAACCATTTATGCTGTACCTACCACACTTACATTATTCTAATAGATAAATACATTTAAGTATTACTTAATGAGGTTTATCGAACACTAGTGTACTACAACAAAAAAAATTCATTATTATATTATTTTAATTAATTGAATTTTTGGCTGACCATACAGCTGTTTCGAGTGTTGTCAAATACCTATCATCAGTGGTATAATTAGTTATTACTAGAAAACAATTTTCTATTTGAAATAGATATCTTGCCACAGGACAAAAACAGTTTTTAATTAAATATTTAATAATTAATTATATTATTTTGTTCTTTAATATGTATTATTTACTTAAAATACTACTTGCTCACTTTACTTATAATAACTTTTTGCGAAAATCCGCTTACCATATTTATGAGACGTTGTCCTTTATATCAAAGTTGGAATAACCCTCTTACCCAACAACTGTTCTACTTAAACCTTGAATCCCTTATCACCTATTTTTATATATATGTTAAACCTTTTTTATTTACTTTATTAACCCACAAACGTGCATCATTTAACCTAGTTTATCACTTGTCATGCTTAAAATTT
>NC_051847.1:186290348-186471401 GCF_002237135.1 Teleopsis dalmanni | reverse complement strand
CAACTACATAAAGTATTTATACTCATACTTATATTAAATGGAATAACTAAGAGGCAGAAAGTAGTAAAATACACTGTAAACAACTTTGAGTGCCATAAAAACTAAAATATGCAACTACAAAATTTTCCAAATGAACTAATTTCAATTTAAACTCCAATTAAAACAAATAATACAAAGTTGTGCGCACTTCTCCTTTATACTTTAGTAGAATATAAATATTGCAAGCAACTAGTAACTTGCAACTGAGTAACAACTACCAACAAAATTAAGCAATTTTTTTAGCCACTTTTTCATTACAGCAGACGCAGTACCGAATTATAGAGTAAACCAAAACTCGGTTAAAACAAACCTGATCCAGACCAAATCAAACTATTTACATAGCCGGCAACTAAAACAATCCAGAAAAAAAAAAAACAAAAAAAAATTAATGCAAAAAAGAAAACAAATATTAAAAAAATAAGAATAAAACTGGGAAGTGTAAAATGTGAAATTAATCTAAAAAAGTTTTTAATGCGCTTTTAAATGATAACGATCCTGACATAAGAAACGCAGCAGCACAGCAACATAGCTAGCCAAGCCGCCTCTGCAAAATTTAAGTTTTATTCCTATTTCCCTACTTTTACGTTGCATACTTTTTAGCGCGTTATTATGTGCGGCTACAATTTGCAAACAAATTACTTAAAATTTTGTTACCGCTAAAGAGGTGCTAAAAATGTATGAGAATAAGTATAAAAAGGTAGAATTTAACAAAAAGTGGAGTAAGTGAAGAAAAGTTATAATAGCGGCAGTGTTAAATACCAAAGAAAATGTTCATTCACGCAAACCACAAAAATAACACAAAAAATAACTTTTGATTTTTTTTTTCTCACTTCTCACAACAACAAACTAAAATATCAACCTGTTGCATGCGACGCAAGTGCTGCCAACAATGTTCAAAAAAACTTAAAATAATATATAAAATAAAAGTTGGCAATGTTTTCTTTTTTCTTTTGTGTTTTTTATTTTTTTCCTTATGAAAAAATTTGTATGCGAACTATTTTGCATGAAAATGAATTGCCAAAACTTTTGTTTTCTAAAGCAAAGTTATTAGCATAAAAACACCAGAAAAGGGTTTCGTAAAACTTTAAGTTTACAAAATGTAATAAGCGGTAAACATGTTTTACGTTTCAAAAGGACTTAATGTTATTAACTAATTAATTTGTGTTGAAACAGATTTTATACTATTTTAACAAACCAAAAAAAAAAAATATCAACAAACATAAAGCATTATAAAATAAAAGGTTGCAGTCATAAAAACGTGTGCTTTAAGAGAGATTTTTTATCAAAATTGAGGTCTAAGTTAGAGGTCTAAGATAGAAAAAATCTCATAATTCAAGTATTAAGTATTTGAGTACTTCCCAATATTTTGTTTACACTAAGAGATTAAAGAAACCGCGATTTAATAAATGCAGTTTTTTAATCTTCATCGTGAAGATTAATTTTAAGAATTTAAAAAAATTTGTAGCATACTTTAAGTGAACGTATTTGTATATTAAAAATAAATGTTTTGGTTGGCGTATGACCGTAATTTATATTAATAATGTTAAAATTAAAACTATTAAAACTACTAAATACTTACAATTTTTTGAAATAGGCTTTTAGCTCAATAGGTCATTTCATTTCTGTATAATACCAAGTTTATATTGCAAACTTTAAAGCTGTACTTTATTGAACTTTATGCTTAACACTAGTAGCTGAAGCGAACTTTGCTTTAAAAAATACTCAAATACTTTTGTTCAAATACAGTTTTGAGCAGCTTATTTCAAGGAAAATGTGTTTGAATATATGGAAAAGGACCACAGAAAACAAAAGCAAGAATGTGGATAGGTTTATTTTCATCAAATTGTCAACATTTGAAGATTATGCAGCTTATACAAAATAATTAATCTTTTTTAATTATAATGATATATCTGTTGTATTGTACTAATTTTTGTTATACATTTGCCATACATAATTTTTTCTTAAAAATTGCATATTAATTTTTATTGCATAATTTTTGGCAAAATAAAAATTAATAGTATTTATTTTTGAATGATGAGGGATTGACTTTATATAAATTTCAATTCAAATAAAAATATTAAAATAGCATATTTGTGTTTTTTAAATAATTTTATTAAGTACTATAATTTTTAAAAAAGTAGTAAGATAAGGTGAACTTCAAATAAAGTCCAACAATAATTACAAAAAAACATTATAAAAAATAAGTATTTAAATAAAAATTATATTTTGTTTTTCATTTGAAATTTATACCAAAATAGCAGCATAATTATTATAACAAGTCTATGTTTCGTAAATATTTATTAAAATCGTTAGAACAAGCGCAATGAATGTTTATTTGATTTATTATTGAAATAATTTATTTCGGGGGTTGTGCTGAGTGTTTCAGTCATAAATATTAAATGTGATAGTGCAATTAAGTGTTACTTTTAATAGGAAATGTGCTTGATTAGATAAACACGATAAGATTACAAAGAGATTGGAAAATGTTTGCATATGTATAGTTTGAATATTGAAAAATAAACCATTTGTTGTTTATTCAAGTGAGGGTTGGTTGCTAAGTGGAGTTAGTACTTTGTTAAAAGCAAGCAATGAAGCCAGAAGTATTTATAATAGGGGTGGTAACAAATTCTAATGTAAACAAAGAAAACATATTGAACTATACACTGATAAGATTAACAAGAATAGAATACGAGATAAGTAACTTTTGACATATTGCGTTATATAAAAATTATAAAAAAAAACGAGTAAATATTTTATCTTAAATAAACTAATATTTTTGGCTTCTTGTGATAATTTTTCTATGTAATAAAATCACTGCGTATCAAATAAATTTTATTTTTAGAATTGCAACCACAAACTTATAATAAAGAAAAGTTCTATTACTAAAGCAAAATGAAATAAAACTTTTTTGTTTTAAGCAATATGTGACTGTGGACTAATAACCTGTAAATTTAAGAGCCCTTCTAATATTTTATCAGTTCTGTATAGTACAGATTATTAGAATTTTATATAATAGTTATCTCTATAATAGTTACAAGGTCTTCTATGTACTTCTAGTTATTGTGGAATAAAGGTGCCGTAAAAATTTAATAATACATAGAAGCAGCTTATTATTTCAAAATAAACTTTCAAAAAATTGAGTTTATAGATTAATGTAAAATAATATTTTTCAAATGCAAACTCTTACCTTCTACATTGCCTATATAACATTTTATCTAAAATTTTTTATGAGTTTACATGTTAACGCATATTTCCTTTCGCTATATTGTTAAATTTTGTATTTGACAGTGCTTAAAACGTTTATAAAAATAGCAACTGTTAAATATGCATGAGCACTCATATTCACACTCACCATTTGCTCTACTATCTGACAAACTTACTCACATCTATTCGAGCGTGCCTTTGTGTGCCATAAACTCGACTAAATGCTCTTTAAATATGCAAAACAGTTCAAAAATAAAAATGAAGGAATTTCCTGTTTATTTTTTTGTTGATTTTTTGGTAAAAGAAAACGGAATATGTTGGTAACAAAACTCTATGTGTATGACTAAATGTTAACTGAGAATGTTACTTAAGCTTTGCATACATTTGGGCGCCAAACAAAACACGCACACAGTGCAATACACACAGAGATATTATTCAACGAAGTGTCGCAGTGCAACAAGCAGCAAGCAGCAGGCAACGTCAGCTATTTTACACTGCAAAAACAATAAAAACAAACAATAATACCAAGGAAAATTCCTACGGCAACCCTAAAGCAAGATTGCAATTCCATTACACTCAGTAAAATATATCCAATACACTCCAGAAAAAAAAAGTACTCTATACTTTACACCACAACACTCAGATAGCATAAATAAATGTTTTTATAAATCACAAATATTAACACACATGAATTGTCGTTCTAGTGGTCAAGGTTGTAAGTAATTTAAGCCTTTCTTATGTAGTCGTGTGCATATTAAACAAAAAGCTCTTAAAATATGCCGACGCAACACCTTTAGAAATATTTTGTGCCAAGATGAGCTTAAATATTTACATTAGAAAAATAGGTACACCACTCATTTGCATGTTGGCAGTGTAGGTCTGTGTATTTAGTACATAAAATTTATTTGCAATATATTTACATGCAGCTACTTTGGTAAATTTGATCTACACAATGACGACGTAGACGCCTGAAAGTATGTTTTGTCTAAATTTTAATATTTTTATTTAATTGCGTGTTGAAGAGTGTTGTGATTCCCATATGATTTAAGACGTAATAAAATTTAATTTTAATTAAAATTCATAATAAAAAGTTAAACATAAAATAAAATAAATAAATGAAATATATACAAGTATATAGTGAAGCTCATATTATAAAATTTTACAAAATATTAAGTTAAGTGAAAAACTGGGATTTCTAGAGAAAAATATGGCGCCATGAAAATGCTATAAACTGGAAAATTGTATTTAATTGCAATTGTTTACTTTTAAAATTCTCATATAGATAATCTTCCAAAAAATTTATGCTTAACTTAAAAGGTGGTAAAATAGGTAACACGACTTGAAATCGGTTTTAAAAGTTATGTTAGGTTTTTTTATGGTCCATAAAAGCTTTAGGTGTTAGAAACCCTTATGATGAAGTAAATCTATTTTAGAAGATTAAATGTGGACAATAGATCATGTGAAGTTATGAATACTACAATGTTGTTTAATAACTTAGGTTCATGCGGTACCATCTATTCTCTAATAGTGGAACTAAAATTTGAAAAGCATTTCATTATCTCATAAAAGAGGAATGGAAGACGTCAGAGGTTAATAAGAAAATAGAAAAGATCTTAGCGACTAATAATAGTTGAATATCTGTTCTAGAAGATTGTATTTAAGCGATTGATTATGTTTAGTTGACGTGACAACTACATTGTTTAACAAGCTTCTGAAATGCCATATAATCGACTATAATGGAACGTAAATTTGGCAGCATTTCAGTATATCATCCAGAGAGATATAGAAAAGCTGAGAAGGAATTGGTCACACCAGTATAAATGAGGATGACCTGATTTTTGAAAGAGCTCAGCATAGATAGATTATGTGAAGTTAAATTGACGTCACTACTACATTGTTTAATAAGCTTGCACAGCGGCATCTATCGGAAATAGGGGAATTAAAAATTTTGACAGTTTTGGAACACACTTCTATCTTTATAGAAATCGACTATAAGAGTGTTAGCGGTAGTTTATTGTTATAGCAATATAACAATAAACTTGGATTACCACTACAACCAATTGGACCAATTAGATGCAAAAATGTTGAAAATCGAAATCGGCATACAAAACAAAAATCAGTTAACTAAGTTATATAGTTCCCTGTGATTCTTCAATGCTGCTGTTAAGGAGAAACTTATTATTTAAAAATTGTTTGTTCATATCACAATATACTGTTTATACCAAATAATATAGTATGTAACTAACAATATACCGTACATACTTATATATTCAATTTTATAAACGATGAACTCAATGGCACACCTGTTGAATTGTATTCAGCCGCAAGAATTATTCTAAAATGACTTCCATGTAATTAAATATGTAAAATGTTAAATTGAGTTTGTATGTTATTCAGAAAACAATAAGATATCTACTTTCCTTATGAAAAACAAGCAAAATATCTTTTGAGGTCGTAAAATGCAGCTAAGGGATCTTTACCAAAAAGTCAGAAACAATTAAATCATTTGCTTTTATTGTCTTAATTGTTTTCTGTTATTTTAGTTATTATTATTGTTATTATTTTTGTTACGAAATGTTTTTGTTGGCATTGTTTATTCAAATGAAATTTAATATAAACTACACAAAACAGCTAAATACTTCAGATATATGTTTTTAAACAAAACTTTTGAGTGAATTTGTATGTAAAGTTTATTATAGGATATAAAAGGGGTAAGCTAAAGTGCCGAGGAGAATAAGAAATTCTTCGGGTGAAATATTTATTAATTAAATATTTAAAAGTATAAACTGACTGACTACACTAATAGTTTATTCTTCTGAAAGTAATATCCCAAAGTATTTCAAATTGTTTACAAGAGATTCGTAGTAAATAACACCAATGACAAACGGAAATATTTATTAATGTAAATTAAATACGTATGTTTCCACTACTTCCTTAGTTACTAAGTAAATTTTGTTAATCATACAAAAATAAAGTAAGGAAAATTAGTCCAACAATTTTTTGAGGGAAAAATAAATTTCCCACAAGGGAAATTATAAAAATTTGAAGTATTTGTCATGTTTTGTATGTAAAATACAAACAAATAACAAACAACAATAAAATTTTTGTTATTTATTAATTGAATATGTAATGGAGATGTAAAATAAATATATATATATATGTATATATACATATAATTTAATATATCAATTATATATTTAATATTTTGCTTAATATGTTATTATAACTATATTTAAACAACCACAAGCTCTCTAAATACTTTTAAAGAACTGTCTGATACACAAAAGCTCTTTTATATGCAATAAGTAACCTTTGTCAATGAAAACGATAAAATCTTAAAGTTACTTAAGTAATTTACTAATTAAGCAATGGAAACATAGCATTAAGGATATATTGTGTGTTCAAAAATATGCAATGAATTATATTTTTTCATTATCGACAGGGAAATTTCTTCTTTGGACTATATTAAACATTTGATTTAATTAAATTAATTACAAAAATTAAATATAAATTAAATATTAATAAAACATTAATATATGCATTTAAATACAATACACGTATTGTGCAATTTTTTTTATTACTAGCTATTAATAATTATCATTTAAGAATCGATATATTTATCTTCATACATCAGTGTTTACGATCATTTTTTATTACTCTGTATTTAATTATTTTTATTGCCCTTTTTTCAATTTTTATTACTTGTCAATACACAAATCTTTTAATTTTTTAAACCTTATTTCTCAAAAAAATATCCATGTATACTTTGCATGCATTTTTCTTCAATTTCATTGTTAAATTTAATGACCTTAAGTCCTTCAAAAATAATATTAAATATATAAAAAGTGTTAATAGGATTTTTATCAACTGCTAAAAATTTTCTTTGGATTACTTTTAGGCGGACTAAATTACAAGAATAAAAATAGGAAACAAAAATCTGATTTTTAATCATTGTGCCATAATAAAAAATGCTATTATACAAATTTTACACACAGCAAACTTTACATAAATTTTTAATTAGCAATTTTTGCTATTTTGCTACCATTTTTTTTTAATCAACTTTAACACTTCTTTTTTTTAAATTAGCACTTTGCTAAACTCTAACACCGCTGAGAAGGAGAAAAAAAATTAAAATAATAAAATAAATAAAAAAGCGCTAAAGTTGAGCATACACTCAGGCGCACATAGAAAATTCATTTAAAAATTTAACAAATTCTAAAAAAGGGGTTATTACACGTAAGCAGGCACAAGGCAAGCCAGTGAACGGCGGCATGCAGGCGTGAAGTGAAACGCAAACTCTAACAGCGCTGCCAACTGTCATAAATTTTAGACGAAAAAAGCGCCAAAAATGCCACGTTAAGCTTGCATAAGCTAGCGAGCAAACAAAGCAAAATTATGTACAAAATGAAGGTAGCAAAAATTTGTAGGCGCTACTTGGTGGGCTGCGCTGCATTATGCGCGGCTTGAACTTGTGTTTTTTTTAGAGTGTGTGATTTTTATGACGTTAGTGTGTGTTGTTGTGTTGCTTTAGTATATTAGCTGAAACCTAGCAATGCAGTCGACTCCCATTAACTTTTCTTTATTTTATTTTAGATTTTGTGAATTTTATATAACCAGAAAAAAAGTTACTTGTCACAAAAGCCTACTTTAAAACCCTTTACACCCCTTTTTGTACCTTTCTACCACAGTGGGGGTTGGCAATAAAACCGAGCAGTTGATTAGCGTTTGTGCGACCATTAAGCTTATGCATACATGCAGCACACCACAGTTTATCAAAGGCAAAAAATATTTACTCTGAGCTGAGTCGGTGTACGGAACTCGCGTGTATGTGTTTGTGTGAAATTTTGAAAATTTTCAACAATGTTTGGGGCATGTGTTTTGCTTGACTTGCGGTATAATAATTATTAGATTTTATGGGTTTTATGTTACTGCTACTTTCCTACTTTCAGTGCACATTCACATTTAATCCTAGACATATGCTACAAAAAATAATCAAATGAAGGACTTCTACTACTGTGTATGGCAGCTTTAGTGGCTGCGTTCATCAGAGTTGGAATATATAAAGTTATATATAATTCTGGTAAAAATTGGTTGGGGAAGAATGTGAAGTATTTTAAAAATATATATTTTTTTAAATTTTATGTTATTTTATATGACGAATTGTCTATTAAAGCATTTTCGAAAATCTGTTCAGGAATATGAGAAATTTTAATTAAAAAGAGCAGCAATAAAAACTATAAATGTATATATTTCTTACTTCAAATATTATTTAAATATACTTAGACATCATATATCACTGTTTTGATTTTGGATGCGATACCAAGCTTTTTACTTTAAAAATATATTTATAAGATAAGTTTTGTTAAGCTCTAATGCTAAATGATCTGATCTCTTTGTATATGACTGTATGATCAGTGAGAAAAAGTAAGTCACTGGTTAATAGGTTAACAGAGGAGTTTTTCTTTTCTTACATACTTTTTCTTTATGCTTAAAACTCCCGCTTCTGGAGCTTTATCACTGTCACTGTCTTATACCCATATCATGGTTACAAAGCCATGTCATCTATTTAAAGATCTTTATAGATTTTTCCAAAATATAAGAACAAAGGTGACAAGATGAGGTAGAGAGGATGTAACAACAATATAGTATGAAATTAATTGAAATTCTAAATCGATCTGAAAGTAATGTTATCTCTGCTTAAGTTATAAAGGTTTTAGTCTAATTACCGACGAAGTACCTCTACCTATCATCTAAGTGAAGCCATAGAGAGGTTATATTATCTCCTATAAGTTTAGATTTTAGTGTAATTATCGACAAAGTGCCTCTTATAAAAGTGTAAAGTGCATCGCGATTAACTATGACTTGTCACTGAGTTTTTAATTCATGAATTGAAAACTGAATGAAATGAATTGTCCCAAGTATACCACACAAGATTAAAACTAATATGCAACACCATGAATGTGTTGGTTTAACGACCTACTATGGTAATATTACTTCAATAAATTATATATTAGTAGAGTTAAGATCGAAAAAGTAGGAGCCTATAATTAAGGTTATAGTATACTTATACTTTTCTACTATCAAACAACTTAATCATTTTAATTAAAATGAACAATGCTCATTTTTCTTAATTATTCTTAATATCAGTTTACCAAAGTTTATTATTGTTCCGATTTGTGCTGCTATTGTGTCATCAGCACTTGCCAAATTTCAAACTAACTTACCCAAAGAGTCTATTTCATATCTAAACAAGGTTACATAGCAAAAGCCAAGAGTATAGTAAATACTATCAAGCAATGAAATGTATGAAAACTTGACTACAATTCCGCTAGTCACCCTCCCTGATTAAGTAGAAATGTTCAACAATTTCTACTGCATGCCACTGAAACTGACTAAGAACAAAACAAAAATCAAAGAAATGAAATTAAGTAAACTTTGTACACTAATAAGCCACTTTACTTCGGAAACTGACTGAATTGAGTTAAGAGAGTATGAAGTAAAACTTAGTAATATATTTTTGCTAGGAATACAAACAAAATTACTTTTATAGATTTCGCATAGCAAAAGTACGGAGGCGGGGCAGAGATTTCTACAACAAATGCCAGAGTTACAATTATTAATTGGGTGCGGTAATTTTGGTGTACAATTCGCGTAGAGAATTCAAGTTTAAAAGTTAAAAGCAAAAATATCATTGACAATTGATCATTAATTTGCAGTGCAAAAGGTTTAAAAACAGTGGGAAATAGAGAAATAAAGTAAAACGTCGTAAAATATGTGATGCAAAAACTTCTAAAGAACGAAAAGAATGAAATGAAGGGGTAGAATAATATTTGAAAGGGGTTCCCGTTCGAAAGTTTGGATTTATGTCAATACTTCACAGTTCAACTCACAATACCGGAAAAGTCAAACTGAGTTCGGTTAATGATGACTGCTTTCACATCGATTACTTCCACGCTCAAATGTAGCAAAACGTATGATTTACACATTTTGTTGATTTAATTGTAGTCGTTACTCATTAACTGTGCTTAACTATGCGCATTCCCTTGCACGGTTAATAGCACAGAGAGGGTTGTGCAATAATTAAAGCAAGCATACTTTTTGGCTGACATTGTACCGTAGCGACTTTACGGTCTTTAAAAAGTGAAAAGAACACAAAAAGTGGAATATCTTTTAAGTGCGAATACTAAAAAATTTGGTGCGCTACGGGGTAGAAGCGTAAAGGTTTGCCAAGTATTTCATGGTACATAAATATAAGCATAAAATACTTGAACAATTTCGATTTGAAAAATATGATAAGCCAATTACTTGTAGCTTGTTGCTGTTTGCTGTTTGCAAGTGAATGGTTGAATGAATAAAATTATGAACTGCGGTAGCGTAGAGTAAGTAAAAGCTAATATTTTTGACATTTCATAAATACTGTTTTGCCACGACAACAGCATAAAGCTTCCTCGCTTAAGCCAGCCAAAAAGTCTATTGTTCTGGTTTCTGAAATTCCTTTGATAATTATTAAAATTACCATAGACCACCGCTGCTGCCCGTTTGTGCGCTCTCCTAATTAAGTTTTGCTAAATAGGCAAAAAATAGATTTTCGGTGAATTTTCGGAATGAAATTAGCACTAAATGCTTTGATATTAGTAATTGTTTCTGGATAGCATAGAAGGCAAGTTAGTCTTTCGAGCCATTTTTTTTAAAGGTACAAGGGTAAAATGTTTAACCGTTTGTTAAGACACTGTTTGTTGTAAAACAAATAACAAAATTATTTGACTGCCTTTAAAGGTTCGAAGTTGGTTTCAGGTTAAGTGAGTGAGTTGATTTCGAGTATTAAAGCAATTATTAAATTAAAATTTAAATTCATTACGTAGGATTGTGATGATCAAGAATGATTATTAAATATAATGGGGAAAATAAATATATATATAGACAGGTACTGCAGTAGTCCAACAGTAGTAATCCAATTTTAAATACCTATATACAATAAATTGACAAAAGTTAATATATTTTACAAATATTAAAATATCTATCTGAGTTCGTTTTACTTCGCAAAATAAAAGAAGTTTATCCAAAAAACAGAAGTTTGACTTTGAAATTACAAAAAAAAATTTAACCGTTTTCTGTATATTTTAAAAAAATTTAAATATCGTTGGAGAAAAGTGTTTTATAAAACATTGTTATATATGTATTAAACAAATAAATCTATAAATAAGGAACATGATTTCAACAAAGTATAGAAAATAAACCTAAAAATGAAAAAAATTCTTTGCATATGTATAAGCAAAAATTTAAGTTTTATATTTTTCCCCTGTAAATATGCTATAAAAATATTTAAAAAATAATACATTAGGAGAAGGGTTTCTTTTTAATTTAATATGTACGATAATGAAGTATATTAAATTTTAGATGGAAGCGCATGTAAATAAACAATTTTATTAAAATTAAAAATGTTATATGTATGTATATATAAAATAAGTAGTATGATTTCAGAAAGGTCACTGTGAGAAAACTTTTCACTTCTCTATTCATATTTTCACTGCATATAACTATACAATACTTAAATTTAATAATTAGTATTGGTTATGAACATTTTTTATTAGACTCTACCAAGAAATGTGAGCATCAAAATAAATAATAAATGCCATAAACATTCCATACCTATTCAATTCAATGAATGGCGTAAGCAAACATAAGTGGATACATTGCAATTTACTATACTCATAGATAATGTCAAGTTTTCTATAGAATCTACAAATAGGGAGAACATTGAATGATGTAGAATTTTTGGGGAACATTTTTTTTTTGGTGATATAACCTTCATTTAAAAAATTGTTGAAATTGAATTTTTTATTATACAATAGTTCTTTAGTTTCTCTGAAATAGTGAACCATTTTTTTGTAGATATGTGAGAACCCTAAATTTTTATTACATTTTGAAAATAATAAGGGTTGAATTAAAAAAATTTTTTATGGTTTACAAGAAAATCAAAACTCAAATTTCTTTTAGGTTCTTTTAATATATAATAGTATATTTAAAAAAATAAAAATAATTAAAGTAAAAAAACTTACTATTTTCTGCGGCATTAGTATGTAATATTCTTGTGGACTCACCTGTAAATATAAAAAAGAATTTTTTTATTAATAACTTTATATGAAATTGCTTATAAAATAACAATAACATTTAGCAATAAATTAAAACAAAATATTTTTATAACGTTTGTTTATAACCTAGATCTTTGAAATACAGAATCATGGAAGTATTGCTTTCATTGCTTTTTGTTCTTTTATAAACTCTTTCATGTCACTATAATTAATAATTTTCTCTGCGTGTACCAAACCAAGGAAGTTTGTGTTAAAATATGTAGACCCCATTCGTATAATAATATATAAGGAATATAATAATTTTTACGCTATCTAGTGCATTCACGCATACGTGGATGATATGACTTATAACAAACGGTGATACCATGGGATCTATCCATATGTCCCTGATCTATCTGCAATATTTCAACAATGGATTGATCATTCACCCATATACAGTAAACATTACCATATCATTACAATACGTGCAGCGATGATGCAAAAACAATATAGGTTGAGTTATATAGATGGCTTAAAGAATACAAAAATAATCCCACCAATGATTCTCTCACGTTAACTTAAATAAAATGTAAACGAAACTAGAACTAGTACTAGAATGATAACTTTATTGGTCAAGACGAAGAAATTTTTTAACCCCTGTTGTTTTGGCCTTTATTAAAATGTCTGAATATGTTCGTCTTGGTTAGGTTAAGCTGCAGCATTCAAGATTTATAACACCTCGTTCTATAATATATAATATATATATAGAAATATATACAACATTACTGTCTAATACAATTAAAAGAAATTAAAATCCAAATGACAAATCAGAATGAAGGTACTGTAGAAATTATATAGGAATTTTATCAATGAAAGCTGTGTTAGTCTTCATTAGAGAATATGAATGTTTTTCACTTCGTTAAGTCATTACAGTGGCAATAGTTCGCTCTATATAGTGGCAGAATCGCCATTACAATGACATTCACAAATTAATTCACTTTATGGTTTCATTTGAAATGAATGCTTGTATCTATCAACTATAAACGAAATATATTGAAAAAATATCTTTGATAGAAATATAATTTTATAAGCAGAAAATGTATTTCAAAGAAGTTAAGAGGATTCATTAAGCTACTTAACAAACCAATTATGTTACTAGGCAGATATGCATTAAATTTATATTATTGAAAGGAATCTGGTTATAATTACATGTAATTTGAAAACTAATTTGAATCATGGAAAAACATTTGTGTTTATTCAGAATTCAGTTTTATTATTCGCTTATAACTAGAGATAATTAGTAAGTATTTTAATTATGCAATTAAGTACTTAAGCTATACAAAAGAATATTCTGAGTACAAAGTAAACATTCAATTAAACTGTACAAAAATGTATTCGTATTCATATAATTAAAACAATTATAAATAAAATAATTATATATTGCATACACACACACATGAAGGTATATGCATGTTTGTTTAATACAATTACAATTGCATTTGAATCTGTAGTAAAGTAAACTTCCCTTTTGACAGATTAAATCAGCTATTAAAATACAATTTTAAATTTCATTATTGCAATTGGAGTGAAGTGGCCGCAACGGCTAATTAGTGAGATAAACAGCAGCAATAAAATTATTATTCATGATTTACAAATGCAAAGATATATATGCAGAAGTTTTTATGACCATTGAATAATGAGTACATAAATAACCAAACAACCCAAACAAACAAAATCGCAACAACTATTAGTAAAACAATATAGCAACAACAATAACAACAATAATAAAAGGAACAAAATACATAAATACTCGCATAAAGTCTATAAAGCATTTGCAAATATTTAACTTGAATGCATATAAACTGCAATTTAATGCACTGCCACAAATGGACAAAGGAGCGCACGAAAGTATGCTTCAAATATTAAGCGTATTATGACTTAATTATAATTCATAAATCGAGCAAATGAGGTTGGCATGTATGTTGAAAGATTTGCAGAGATTGCAAAGTTATTATTAATTATCACACACACATACACGCACACACGTATATACGTATATAAACAAAGGCGTTTATTTGGTGGTAGTGGTTTTAGGTCCTTTTCCCATACATATCCAGAATATGCACACAATGTGCTTTATAATTATTTTTGCACGTATCGATAATTAAAGATATTAACATTATGACAATTAAATTTGTAGCTTACTGATAAAAAAACGATTTTTTTTCATTTGAATTGTCTTAATTAATCGCATTAAGGCTTATTTTAAGCAGATAATTGGAGCAATAATAATTTATGCATCTTCACAAATATTTTATGGTGTAGTAATACCTACACCATACCATATTACAAGCATAAAAAAAAAGTTATTTAAAATGAATATATTGCTAAAAAAAATAAGTATTTATATATTATAGTGAAATGAAATGAAATATTAGACAGAGAATACACAAATTATTTTCAATGAAATTCACATTTCTTTCATGGAAAGTGTATTACAAAAAATATTATAGAGAAAATTAAAATTAAGAAGATTATGATATTAAAGTAGAATATATTATTGAAATATATTAAATTAATATTTTCTTAATTAAACAGGCTTACAGACAATCCATTGACCAATAAAAGTTTATGTTAAATAATTTAATATTATATAAATTAAATTACTGGTCTTATTTATGGGAAATAAATAAAATATCATGGTTTTCGTTTAAGTAAAATAATATTATGGTTATATATACTTAAAATTCTATATAACATATAAATATAACATATAGTTAAAAAAGAGGTGCAATTCAATATGCCCAAAAATGAAAACTTAGCTCAGAATTGTTAACGAATTGATTGCAGTTTAGTTAATTTTCAGTTAATTTTTAAAATGACCCTTTCATACCTTGACAGAGCTATCATCCGAAAAAATTGGAGACATCACCAAATTTAAGACTTCTTGTTGGTATAAAATATACCAAAAAGTACAACTCGCACATATCAGATATAGCAGTAAAGAATGCAGCTCTATATATTTATAGGCTATTATTATTTTGTTTTACTTCCTCTATATATTCTCACAAATAAAGCATATAAAATTTAACTATCATGTATTGAAAATAATTAATAACAATAATTTCAAATGTTTAGCTTTTAAGCTCCTAAAAATATGCAATAAAAATTTATGCAAACATTTAAATCTTAAAATAATATTAATAGTTGAAACATACTAAATATTGTGTAAAGGATTATTTTTTAACAAATAATGCTTTCAAACATCAATTGAACAAATTAAAGTAAAATAAAATACGAGTATATGCACAATAAAAAATGTCAATTGTTGTTAAGAATGGATTTACAGATCGCAATGAAATTTTGATTATATTTTAACGAAAGTTAAAATATTAACAATGTCTTAAAGTTTTAGTTCCAATACTGACTAATAAATTACACTCCTCAAATGTATTTAAGAAAAATTGTAAGCAAATTATGCTGTTTATAAATAAATATTATTTATAGTTATGTGCTCAATAAAAACAAACCTTTCATTTAGATGTAATTATGTCCTTAAAGTTACAACTTAAGTCTATTACACAGACAAGTTCTATTTATTATAAATTCGTCATTACAAAATAAATCTTACTTTCTTATTTTCCACCTTTGTCAAAAGGAAATAAATGTAATTGCTTAAAAAGCTCTTAATGACATACAAATTAAATTGTTTATTTTATTACCGCAAAATATCCTTTAACCATATTTTCTAGGTAATAAAAGCAAACAGAATAAAATATTTTGCGCGTGAAATGTGCGCTCAAAAGCAGACTATGAAAAATTTTTAAACTGGAAAAAAGAAAATGTGCAAGCTAAATTAATCATGCAACCGATTCAAGTTGCAACAGAGCGGGAAGTATGCAAATTTGTGTACATTTGTTGCTACTAAACCTAAATGAACAACGGAAGAACCAAACTTCGCCATTAGTGGCCAGTAACCACAAAACCAAGAGAAAACAAATCCAAATTCGTACAGCAGAGAATACGGCACAAAATGGCAACAGCTTAACACAGCGCTGTTATTTAAATGAGTTGCTAGCCAAGGAAACTGCAGTTTGCAGATAGACCACAATAAAAGCTAGCCAACTCGGTTAAGAACATGACTAACTACAAATTCTTTTTAAGCTAAAAAGTGCATTTGTTACTTTGGAAAAACAAAAAAAAAGAGAATATAAAAAAACAAACAAGAAACAAAATAAAAAACAAGCACTCATAAAGATTTATTTGGGCAGACAAAAAGGACCACCATAAGGATTATTTTTTTTTTTTCAAGTCCATAAAGAGAAGAAGTAACAACTCAATATGTTGTTGCTCTTGTGTTGCTGTGAATGCATCATATTCTCTAAGCTAAATAATACCAAATGCAGGATTTTTTTCTGGAGAAGGGGGTTAAATGTTGTAAGCCACAAACGTTTCATTTTTCGGTGGCTCAAATGGAGAGAAGAATAATGATTTACTTTAAAAACTTAAACTTTTCCTTGTAACAAAAATTTGTAGACAAACATAAAAGTTTTCAACTCAACTTAAAATATTTGTATGCGTTTTTGGCATACACATTCTGTGGCTTCAGTTTAGATTTGCTTTGGGTTACCAACATTTGTAAAAACAAAAAAACCAATTTGAAAAAATCTCGACAACAACCAACAAATAAAAACAACAAATGATGTGGTTGTAAAGTGATTTTCGGATTTAATGTTTTTAATGGTCATGTTTCCAGCTACGATTTTTTAGAGATTTTTGTGCTTACACTATGACATTGTTGTTGCTCTTCGTGCTCCTCATGCTGCTCCTATTGTTTTTGTTCTAATTGTTGTTGTCATCAGTTTTGGATTTAGTGCTTTTACTGCAATTTCATGCTCGTGAAGCATGTGCAGGGGTTTAGTTACAGTTCTTGTTGCTACTTGATACCTACTACTGATAACAATGCAACTTTTGTTACTTTGTCATATCATATTGCAGCAATATCAGCAATGGTAGAGGCAACGGCAACATTAGTAGCAATTGTAGTTAGTAGCAGTTAAAACATAGTCAAGCACTTGTAAATTGCTGCAACATAACATTTTGATTTTGCTATGGCTTTTTGGTTATGCGTGGTTTTGTATTTTTTCAATGAGTGCATTAGAGAGTTAAATCGCCACTTATTGCACTTTCAATCTTTTCGCCTATCAACATCAACAAAAGTAGTTAACAACCATGGGCAACCTTTGACATAATGTTTTTATCAAACCACCAATATTGCCGCATCCATAGTTGCATGCAACAAAAGTTGTTGGCTATAGAGGAGCACTGCATATCAAACAAGAGGACCACAAAACACAAAAAAAACAACTTGCGACACTACAGAATATCGAACAGAACGAAACAATTTTTGCGGATTTGTTGCATATAAACATAGAAACCCTTTTATCCTTTTTTGAGTGCATCCTTTTTTTATAGTCACATAAAAGCAGCAGGTGAATTGCTGCTGTAAGAGCGCATCCTTTAGCAGTGGATGATGACTGCAAAATGTTCTATGTAGATGCCAAGTTTGATGAATTGCATGTAAAATGCACATAATCAATCATGTAGACTTAAAGCCAACATACGTAAATGTCAAGCCAAGTTAACGGCTTTTTTTAGCTTATCGTATTTTTAGAGCTGCAAATATTTGTGAAATAATTCTGCGTTGTAAAAATATTATTTTGCAATTTTCATGGCAAAGGATTATAAAAGAGTTTTATTTTACTGCAGCATATAAGTAGCACCAATGAATGCTTAGCTCATTAAACAGACAAACGCAAATGAATAATTTATAGATTAATAAACATATTGTGAGATATTAAAATGAATAGTCGTCGCTTCAATTTAAGTGAAAGGTCAATAAATAAGTTGATCCGTTTCTCTAAAGTTAAATAAAAGCTTATTTCATTCTCCTTTCGATGCATACTGTGATATCTTCGAATCACATTTTATTGAAGCTAGCAGTCAGCTAGATTTGGATTAATCGAGAAACTGGTGACTTGGGATTTAAATTAAAGCAGCTTCTTATGGGGCATTGATGCTTTCGGGAATACTTAAACCGGTTTAAGCTGGCAAGTCGTCCGTACTGCCAGTTTTGTCCAGATAAAATTTAGAGTCCCGACCATATAATTGGAGACTCTAATCGGGGAAGCAGACCCTTCTTCTTTGGTAGTGCAGATGTTGGAAAGCACTGAAGAGTGTAACCTTTACAAGTGCATAATCTCTACGACAATAAAGTATTGTTAAAGTGGGCGAAATATTCAGTACGCAATCATAGTGAAAGCACGCTTTTCTATGCTGCCTTGTGAAGGAATATCTTAACTGCTCGAACTGGAGGGATCTCCAGGATTTTGAGCAAAGAATATGGGAACTTTTTATTCTGTAGCCACGTATGATTCAAATAATCGTTGTACATGAATTGGGCATGAAAATTGTATGCGACTTTTGTATATAGAGGATTCAGCCTAGTGTTTTAATAGCGTCTTTAATGCACTCCCAAGAAATAGTAAAGCGATTTGATTTAGTCCATTCTAGCAGCGCTTTAAAATTATCATTTATTAAGTGAATGAAAAGTGCTTATTTGAAGCGTATTTAAAGCGCTTTTTTAAAGAGAATGTAGTTTGTTTAGCAACATTGCATGAAAGTTATAAAAAATCAAATTTTTAAGGAGAGCGATAAGCTCCATTACTATATCGTGTCAAGCAAATTAAATAATTTTGGTAAGAGCATACGACTTAATAAAGGAGTCATTTTTATTTCAAACAGAGAAATATTTTCCAACTTTTTCTTTATAAGTGGTTTCACTACAAACATCTAACGAAAAGTTAGAAACCATCTAATAGAATATAGAGATGAATTTCTTTATTGACTCTCACAAATATAACTCAGCCAAACATATAATGTATTGTCGTGCTTGTCAAGAATATGTGTTGATATGTTTTCTATGGCCTCTAATGTCATCTTTATTGTGTCAGTAGCATAGCGACATACGTCCTTAAAATCATGAGAAGAGTAAATACAAGTGAAAAATAATTACAAAAAAATTTTTATGAAACTTAAAATAAAGAAATTAGAGTATGAAGATATAAATATTAATATGAATACCATTCTAAACTTATTCTTTGAACCACAATTTATATCAAACACTCACTTTTATATGTTAAGTGTTAGCAATTAGATTTTGCTATTGCTTCTATGGTATTTTAATAATGTATCTCCGGACATTAAAACTATGAACCAACCAACACGTTCTCTGAACAAAATTTTAATCCCACCGCACAACTTGTTTGCTGGTATTAATTGATTATTCAGCAGCAACAAGGATAATAGGAATACTAAACACAGCATCACTTTTAATCTTGTCGTTATGAAGTTGAGAAAAAAAAAACATTTTTCCAAGTTTCATAAAGCAAACAAAATTTCAGTTCGTTTCTGGCTAACATATTTTATTAACAGTAGAAATTCTGCCACTACTAGTTTGCATTATGAATACTTAAATATTTTTAGCACTTCCACAGAAACAAAACCGAAGAATTATGTATGAGCCAAAATGATAAGATAAATTTATACTTTGTAGAACCACAAATTTATGAATTTGCCAAAATTAGTAAGTTGTTGGACACACTTGTCGTCTGAGTAATGTAAATGTAGTAAAGCTTTTTAGGACATCGTGTGTGCTGATGTTTAAAAAGGCAAATTAGCAAGTTAAATTTATAATGAAAAGATAAAACTACAACAAAGAATATCGAGACAGAAATATCAAGAAAAATCGACATATCCTCAATACAAAATAGGATTAGTGTTTTAATGTGATTATATCTGGCTGGGAGCTTGAACCACATCTTAGCTTGTTCTATTCCTTTATAAATGTGGAGTCATATCCCCAAAGATAGTAATATATCCTCAATATATGTATACATATTGAAGTAAGCTTATATTAAATCTTCAAAAAACCGCATAACGAACATAGGACCGTAAGGAATAAGTTTCCTTGAATTCTGTCGAACGCCAAACCCTTTATTTCACAACACTACTTCCTATAGAGTCTAATTCGTCTTCTCTCAATACTGCGTAGATGCTTAGATCTTTTACTACCTTGAAGGTTACGTTCAAATATTTTTGTAAGTACTATCTGATGCCGTGCTGCTATACTATAGCTAAGTTATTTCTACTTACTTACTTTTAAATCACAAATCGGGTTTAGATATTGTGTAAGACCACAGTACTCGCATGATCCGGTGCAAACTACAGTACGAAGCGTTAGCTAATAGCAATCATGACATAAAGTTAAAAAAAAAATAAAAAAATAAAAGCAACTTTTTCTTTATACAAAAAAAGTGCTAGCTAACTGCACCAAAAATGCAAAATCAGACAAAAGAAGTTTGACAGGTACCTATAAGTATATGTCTAAAGAAATCAGCGAGTTGGAAAGTATTTGATATTGAAAGCCAGTATCTAATAAAAATCTGCTTGGTGTCGGAAGAAAGTATTGAGTAAAATTGTTCTTGACTAAGAAACAAAGTATCGAATAAATTTGTACTTGGCTAAAAAAGAAAGTATCGAGTAAAATTATCCTTGGTATTGAAAAATAATAACGAATAAAATTGTGCTTGGCTTAAAAATAAAGTATCGAGTAAAAATCCGCTTGACTTAAAAAGAAAGCATCCATTAAATTTGTACTTGGTATTGAATAAAAGCATCGAATAAAATTGTACATGGCTTAGAGGGAAAGTATTGAGTAAAAAACTAGTTGGTTTAGAAAAAAAGTATCGAGTAAAAATGAAAAAAGAATTTCAGTGAGTGAATTTCAGTATTTAGTGAATTTGTATTTAGTATCGAACGCAAGTGTTAAGATAAAACGTACTTGGTATCCAAAGAAAAGCATCTGAGTACCTACTTGTATTTATTTGCAACCATATAAAATTTAGTTAGATTAACTATAACGATAAGTAGTTTAGGTAGGTAAATTGATAGGTAAATATTTCTTAATATATTTAAGGTACGTACAAGTTTGTGCTTGTTTGTTCATGTATGTGCAAAATTTTGCTATGATTAACTTTGGTATATTTATCAAGTTTAATTAGTTAATTATATATAACAAGAACACAGAGCACACAAGTTATTTCTATGCATTTTTGTGACTTTTTAAATTACTTTAATTACAAGTCATAGTACCATATCAAAATGAATTATTAATTTATTCAACAATACAACTTATTGCATATTTAATAAAATGTTAATATTTAATTCCACTAAATTTTAAATAATAATTTATATGAAATATGCAAATTTATATGACACAAGAAGTAGAAGATGAGTAGCAGAATTTATGTGGTTGTATTAGGATTATAAACTACAGTGGGATTGAGGATATAAGACCACAATACACATATCCTTTATTGTAAATTATTTTTAGTTTAAAATTTTATTTAACATTTTAATAATTTCATTTGAAGTTTAATAAATAAAATTTTTAATGTATGCATTATGCATTTTTTGGTAAATTCAACAACTACAACATGTCTCTCGACTATATTTTTAATGCAACGCAACTACTCGATGTTCCCAAAAATGTTGCAATGAATTACTACTGACAAGGACCGACTTTCTGACTTTTCTCATGTATGAAGCTTAAAAAGTTAAATTATTTTATTTTGTGTTTTGGTAATTTTTACATTTTATTCATAATTATTTTTTATTTTTTTTTTTTTTTTGATAAATTTTTTATTTTTGTAAAATTTATTATTTGAAAGTTCTGAATTAGAAATGACATTTGTCATTTTGTTATTTTGTGAGTTCAGAAGTGACGATATTTCATTTTGCAACAGTTATTGTTGCTTGTGAGTAGAGTTGAGTTGATCTGAGTTGAGTTTAGTTGAGTTTAGTTCATAAAATATGCAAATCCTTTATTTTAGCAGGAGAAAGTACATACAAAATTTATTTGACTTGGCTATGGAACGAGTGACTGCTAACTAGTGAAATGCAGGAAGCATAGAAAGGTGCTTTGACTTAACTTGGCTTGACTTCATTTGGTTCGGTTCGGTTTGGTTTGTGGCAGGGTATGACAGGATGTAGATTTTTAATTAAAATAAATTTTTAATTGCAACCTAAGGAACAATAATAAAATTGTTGCAGGCAGGTTACGGATGTTAAGTACTTAATTTATTCAAGCATTACAAAAATTTACGCTTGTTGATTTTAATATTGAAACAATCATCATCATAGAACAACACACACACATGCAAAAACATATACACACGTAAACACACATATATTAAAAAGGACTACAATTTAGTAAGAAGATTGTAAGGATTTTTTTTTGTTTATTATTATTATTCTATTTAAAAATTATTATAAATTCATTAGATTTGTTGTAAACAATTTGTAGATTGAATTCAAAATTATTATTCAATAAATATTTAATTTGCATAAATGTTAAATAAAGCATGTGGTTGAAATTAAAATGCTTAGAAGGGAGTTTGCATATTTGATAAGTTTAACAAAATTGAAAGATTTCATAATAAAATGTAAATAGATTGTATATACTCTTAATTGTAGCTACCAGCTAAACACATATCTACACAATTTAAGAATGTTTTCACTCAATAAAATATTCTAAAAATATTTTTATTGCTATATTCTCATAAGGTTTGATAACAACAAATTGTGCAGTTTTGATATTTCCATGTATTTATTTCAATCATCCTCATTTGCACTTATAGAAACTTCAGTTTGAACATGAAAATCAATCAAAAAATCATTAGTTTGGCACCAATTAAAAACTAAAAATTCATACGAACACAAATCACAAAAAAAAACTTAACTAAATTTAAGGGAGCAAAATTTCAAAATTTTTAAAACGTACCCAAAATATAATTTTGTTCGTTAAATTTTGTAATTTTTTTTTCACATTTTACAACACTGTTAGTTTGTGCTAGTTTCGCGTATTTGTTAAATAAAAAAATATTTGTTTGCTAAAAATTTGACTGGTAGAAAGTTTTCGAAAGTGCCTAAAATCCAGCAATGTACGCTCATGCATTGCATAGCGCCGCGCTCTATGCTATGAAAAATTCATTACAAAACAAAAAAAACGTACCGCAACTTTTCTATTTATTTGCATGTGCTTACGTGTGCATGTTTAATTAAATTGAAGTGAACTTTTAGGCGTGTGAGATTTAGAATATCAAATACGAAATAAAAAAAGCGAAAATGTGTTTTTTGTAAAAAACTAAATTCAAAAAAAAAAAATAAAAAAAAAAATTTCAGTCAAGTTGAAGTTTTTTTCATACAACAAATACTACGTTAAGCCACAAAATTTGATTTCGCGGTATAGTCGCCGACGTGTGCCTGTGATATTTCAGAAAAATTTACTTTAAAGTTGTATTTTTTGTTTTGGTTAGGAAATAGATTATTTATTTAAGTGTAGGGCTGTAGGCAAAATTTTAAACTTTGATGTTTCTGTTTGTATGCTGTTTCTTTGATAAAATTTTTTGCTTGTGATAATCAAGTATAAATGATTATAAGGATGGAATCTTTATTTAGTTAAGTTTGTATACGTATACATGCTATGTATATAATATTTGTACATAGGTATCAGTGCTTTGATAATTAAAATGTTTGGATTTAATTAATACTAAGCCTTTTAACTGTAACTTCTATATAACATTGTGCGAAAAATAATAATGATTAAATGTAATAATTATAATTCAGATACAGTGAGTTTAGTGCAATAAGTTTGTTCGCAACCAAGCTTAAGTTTTTCTTTCCATATTCTTTAAGGCACTCGGTGATATTTCTAACATTTACAGTGATCTATAACTCGAAAGTTAAGTTATATTGACATATAATGTAAAAAGAAATGTTGTTTAAATTAACTATCCATAGTTATATCTGTTGAGGAGTCAATTAGACGCGTCAGAAAAGTAGGAATCGGATGAAAAATTTATGAAATTTTAACAAAAATAACAATAATTTAATATAATTAAAGGTTCCTTTACAGAATACACTATTTTTTTGCTTTCTGAAAGAAAAAAATTTAATCAAAAAATTTAGCAAGAGAAAAAAAAAAACAAACAAATATAACAAAAAAAAAAAAAAGACTGTCAATTGAATTAGTCAAAACAATTAAACATTTTTTTTAGTATTAACATAACAAATTACTCAAAAAATATTTTCTAACTTTATCATTGAAATTAAAATATAACAACCACGCCCATATATTTAAAAATCCATTAAAGCATTTAAAGACATGACAATTTTCGTAATTATAACATACTTCTTCGCTATTCGTTCGGTGCCTTTTTACAGTACATAAACTTCTAGTGACTTTTTGTTCTATTAAAGTGTTATTTGATGTAACACGTTGCCTGCTTTTAGGCACTTTCGACAAGAACTTAACAACGTGCAGAGTGTGCTGTCAGTATATGTCAGCGTGATGTGAGTGTGTGCCTATAAATTTATGCGCCTCATTAGGCTGAATTCAGGTAAATCATCATTAGTCATAGCGTGTAATATATGTGAGCTTGAGAGTATGATGTATATATATGTATGAATATGCGTGTAAATGCAAAGAGTAAGTAAGAAAATCAAAACGAAAATGTACAAAACGAAAAAAAAAAAAAACAAAAAATTACTGCAGCAAATTTAAAATGAGCAATAATTTAAGAAAGAAGAAGGTTTTTGCTTAGCTCATTACAAATGCTCAAATATTAAGCGAAAATAAAGTCAAGAAATTAATAATGTTTATGACAGCTCCAGCTCCTTTTACATATATTAAAATTTTTAAAATAAATTACAAACGGAAAGCACAAATTAAAAATAATAATTATGACAACAAAGTGTATGCGTTTTATATATGAACAAATAAAAAATTATATATAAATACAAGGAGGAAAGAAGAATGGGGGAAGCGTACATAAACAAACGACTTAACAAATCAAGACTTAAAGCTATGCTTTTTTACTTTTGACACACATTTTAGTGTAAAAGGACTTGACTGTTCAATGCTGCCTGTAAGTCTGTAAGTGTAAATGTGTTACACTGTTTATGTATGATTACAATATGCAGCAAGGACCAACGGCAACAGCAGCAGTACTACAAACAGCAGCAACAGAAAATACTTATCCTTACAAGTGTGCACTCAAGTATATATTGCCACATACACATACATATATGTAAATATGTATGTACAATTTTTTAATATTTTAAAAATATTTTGCTGCTTGGACGTCTAACAAGTGGGGGTAGAATATATATACTATATATCGCATATACAAATCGTCGTCCTCATAATCAAAGTCATTGATTTTTCGTTGCTTATGGAATAAAGCTTTGCACTCTGCACTCGGTACTCGGTACTTCTGTATGACTCAAGCGCCATTTTCTTTAACTGTTAACCTGATTTTGCTGTGCTCACTCATTCATTCATTATTTTGTGTTGTTGTTGTTTTTTCTTACTGTTTTGTTTTTGTTTTCATTTTAACTGCTTTTATTTTATTTCTTACTTTGTTGAAAAGAGTTTGTAAAGATTTCGCTATTTGTTTTTGTTTTGCAATTCTTTATTATTGTTTTTATTTTCATGAATGTTTTGTTTTTATTTTTTTTTTTTTTTTTTTGTTGCTATTATTCAACACACAATAATAAAAGAAGAAAAATGGTTTGGTAGGCAGTAACAGTAGCAGTACCAAGAGCAGCGCAGCAATAGGCAGCTGCTATGGCAGTGTTGTAAAATAAAAGGATTAGAGTGCCTAGTGTAGATGAAGAGTAACAGTCAAGTTAGCCATAATGCAAATTTGCCGGTGTTGGTTACGTCGTAATGGGTAGCTGTTAGCAAAAAAGAGGCGTCTTTCGTAAGGTGGAATGATATATTTTTCTCCCTTAATACATTTCTTAACATTTTCCTATATTTTGTTTCTGTATTGTTGTTGTTGTTATGTACTGCGTGTGTTCAGGTTATAGTCGTATTCAAATGTTTCGCTAGGATAATAAATATTTGACGGTTCATAAATCTTAAAAGAGGTTTGACGTTAGCGGCTAGGCACAGTTTCCATTTCTAGGTTTTTTTTTTGTTTTCTTATCCGTTTTTGTTTCAAAACTTAACGAGAGAAAATGGCACAAATGTTGAGCATTAATGGTAGCGCAAGTCAAGCGAAAAAAAAATGGCACAGTAATAATTCGATAACTCAGTCAACACCGAGAAAGATAATATTAAAGCATGGGCTAAACTTCATATTGAACTAGTAGAATATCTTATCGATTAATTGATTAACTTAGACCAAAAACTTGATATTTAAAAAAAGAGAAAATAAAAGAGGAATAAAAGGAAATAAATAAAAAAAAATAAAGAAATATAAAAATTATTTATGAATAATTAAATACAAGAATTATTTTCAAGACCACTGATGTTGAGTATTTGACAATACTTGAGCGCCTATTAATTAAAATAATATAAAATGAATATTTGTTGTTGTACTTTCACTACTATTTGAAAAATCTCTTTGTAAAATATAATAAGTTTCCATTAAAAATAATAGTCACTACTATTCGAAAAACCTCTTTATGAAATATATTAAGTTTCTATTAAGTATATATAAGTCACATAAGTCCGTCTAAAAAATTTGACGTTCAATTACAACTTATATTCAAAAAAAAAAAACTAAAATAAAATTTAATAATATATTATTAAATGCATTAAAATCAATTAAAAGATGGAAACGTGAACACTTGCCTATACCAAAATAAACGACTGAAGAGGACTGTTAATACAAATCTGAGTACCGGCATAAGATGGGCAGTATTGTTGTAAATTAATTTTTTTTTAAATTTTTTGTGAAGTAGTCATGTATTTGAAACACATAAATAAAGTCAGGTCATAAAATATTAAATATTTGGTCAATGAAATATATATCAACTTTCGAACTGTCTTAAGATTCAATCGGACTGTTATTGCAAGTCTACGTAGTGGCATTAGGAGAGGTTGATTGCAATAAAAATTTGACTGTCTTTCAACTAAGATGATTTTAATAAATATAAAATAAATATTAGTAAATGGGAGTAAGTAAAATAGTAGTAAATATTTGGTTAAAGTAACTTATGTGAAATATTTTACTGTAAAGTTGTTTATAAAAAATATTACAGATTTCATTAGCCATTACACTAGCTTTAAAAACAAATGTTTAGGTGGTCAATACTTATTACTTGAAAGTTTACGTTAATATTTGCAATTTAACTGAAGATGTTTACTTATGAGCAAATCTACTTTTGTTCTCAAGCTGACATGATTGGGTTATCCCCAAATGTTGTTGAAACAAGGACATAAAACAGCTGTTATTTGCAAGGTAATTATATTAATATGGCAAAATATTTACAATGTACATTTTGCCTAAGATAAAATAACCGATAAATGAAAATTATACTAAAAGAAAATCTCTGTCAATGGAAAACGAATGTAATATGTATACCACGAGATCAAGATGTCTATTTAATTACTCCTTTGTATTTCATTTTTTTTCCATTGAATTTTTTTATTAAATTTCTTTAAAATTTTTTTTTCTTTAAAATTTCTTTTTTTTTAAATTTCTTTTTTAAAGAATTTTTTTTCTAAATTTTTAAAAGAAATTCAATTCATTTTACTATTCCATATTTTTATGTTTTGGTGGCGTAGCGATTTCTAAATATCGAGCTTTCACTGTTAACTCATAAAACCGAAAAGTATAAAATAAATTTCCATTTAATGGGTTAGTCAAGTAAGTAAATAAAAGTAACATGGACTTTGTTTGGAACACTTTTTACAACTTCTAAAAATATAAAGACGTCTAGCGATAGACTAAATAGCACAATTTAGTGCACATAAAAGTGAACAATAAAATAAAAAAAATTATAAACGAAAATTAAAGAAAAATACATAAAAATACATAAAAAGCAACAAATTTGTGGAGCAAACAGAGTTGCACACAACGGACCTTTTTGTTAGTCCTTTTTTCACTAAATTTGCTAGGCTAGAAAAATGTGTTGGGTCACAGGGGAACACCTTTTGATTTTTTGCAAATTTTTAACAAATAGAAAAAAACAAAAAATTTTAAGCTTGAAGCAAATAAGAAACAACACTCCATAGACAAAAATATGTTATTTTAGATGAAATTAAAATAAGAAAAAAGAGAATAAAATACAAATATTTTGGCTTCAACAAGACTTCAAAGCTTTGCTTACAGTTTTTATTTAAATTTTTTATTTCTTAATTTATATGCTTACTTAAGCTTTGCAAAGAGTAAAGGAGAAAAAAAACATATTTTAATTTTAATACAGTTTTTAGTTTTTATTTCGAATGCATTTGATTTCCCACATGATTTCCATTTTCCAGCAAATTAAGTTTTTCTAGCATCAACACTAAAATCTACACGAAAGTAGACACATATTAAGCGCCTTTGCGGCTGTTTGTGTGCAAAAATAAATGAACTATTGTTTACACACAACACAACACAACGCAACGCAATACAACACAACACAATACAAACAAAACACAAACAAATCAGCAAATAAAATTGTATAAACTGTTGGCAAACATTATAAATACACACACATGTATGGTATGCATATATACACACATATAAGTATTTACTTTATACACATGTGTGGTGCTTTAAACGTGTTGCGAAGAAGACTTTAAGTGGCTGTTTTAGTTGAAGTTGCTTGTTGCCGTAGTTCATTTGAATTTCGTTGCCTTAGTACCGTCGTCCTATGCCCTGTAACAATATGCCAAAGAAAATGTGTATGTAGCTGCCAACAGTGAGAGTTGGTGGCGGCGGTGGTGGTGGTAGTGGTAGTGGAGTCATTGGAATTGCTTGCTTGTATTGGCAGTTGTCTAGTGTGTGTTGAGCACAAGCTTGTGCTTAGCTTGTAACAAGTTCATTACGCGAATTTAACTACTTTTTGTGGTTAAGTTAACTGACTCTACCAAAGCCTATACTTAAGTGTATTTATAGCTGCTGCGTTCCTCCTTCTGATAATTGTAAGCATATATGTGTATATGTGTGTGCATGTGTGTTTATTACGTGTTTAAATGGTGTGTTTGTGATCGGAAGTATTTGTTGTTAAAATTGCATTGCATTGTGCTAATTAAAGCGACTTTATTCGGTATTTTGGCATTTTGTATTGGTTTTTATGCCTGTTAAGTGCTGTAAAACATGTCAATAAATAATTTTAATGTTAAAAGCTTATGTAGACTTCGTTAGAATGTAAAAAAAAGAAAAATTTTTGTGTTCTTTGTCATAATTTAAAGAATAAGACTGTTGTGGAAAATTAAAATGTGTAACAATGGAAACAAATAATTTCAAGACTCTTTTAAGAGAAAGTACTTTAGGAAACCATTTAATTTAAATTAGTATTTACTAATAGAAAATAAAAAAATATACAAAACAAAAAAAAAATAAAATAACAATCTATAATAACAATATTAAAAAAGTACAAGTTAAAGAATTTTCAAAAACATTTGGCTTCAAAAAAACCAAAAGTCATTGCTTCTAATTTAACAGGCACGAGTTCTAAACTTGACACTTGCAATTCAAACAAATTATATACGGACTATAAATTAATTAAAGGAAAACCAGAATAAAAAGTGGTATAATATACTGGTATAATATACCAGGATTAGAACCATACAAATCACTTATTGAGATACCAGGATTGTATGAACCTATCACAAGAAAAACTTAGAAGTGTCACAGGAATGCTAACAGCGCACTGTAGACTAAAACACTACCTAAAAAAACTGTATATATTTACGGATGTAAACTGTTTCTGTGAAGAGTATGAGGAGTCGGTCACACATGTGCTGTTAAGAGATACCATGATTGTATAAACCTATCAAAAGAAAAACTTAGAATCATCACATGAATCCTAACAGGGCACTTTAGACTAAAACACGACCTTACAAAACTAAATATATATACGTATGCAAACTGTAGTTTCCATGAAGAGAATGAGGAGTCGGCCACACATGTGCTGTTAGAATGCCCTGCGCTAATGCACGAAATAACGAAATAAGCTTCTGGGTTCTATACTATTTTTTATTGACGCAACAGGGCTTAAAGACCTACTCTATACCCAGAAGGGGGCACAATATACACGATGGTCGCAGTACCACATTCCTTAACAATAATAATAATAAATTAATTAAAAAACTCAATTGTTTCCTAAGACCACAGATGATGATCAACTACTCCTACTACTCGTAATAGCGTTATATGGTCACCCAAATTTCAATAAATTAACCAAAATGTTTGTGGTTGCCTTTTTATTTCTATTCTAACTCTTCTAACATATACGCGATGCGTGATAAAATATTTCCATTTATAACATATTTAATGTAAGTCAAACTACAGAAAAAATAACAAAAAAATCTTAAAAATAAAAATAAATAGAAATTTTCAAATAAAATAGAAAAATTAAAAAATATATAAAATAGGTGTTAAAATTGATTAAGCCTCAAATCTTTATAAAAAAATCATTAAATTTAAAATATATTTTCATATTTATATACTTTTTAATGTAAGCAAACTAAAAAGATAGAAATGGAAAACAAAATGGAATAAAGAAAGTTATAATAAAAGTTAATATATAAAGTTATACCTTCCATAACCTCAAATAATATAAGTTATTATAAAAAAAAAAAACTGTACAAATAAAACAAAATAAATAAAAGAAAAGAAAAAGACAATAGTTACTAAAAGAAAACGATAAATGAAATAAAATAAAATGTTACACTAAATTTTTATTAAAAAAAATTCATATCACTGTTGGTACATAAAATTTTTTTACTTTATAGCTGTCAAAAAATCATCTATTCTTTTCTAATTTTAAGACACAAATGAGAAATTTTTTAATTTCATTATTTAACATAATAAACTAGTCAAACTGTTAGCGCATACATGATGAACATATACATAATAAAAATCATTAATTTTATTAATTAAATTTATTTTCCAAAACAAAAAAGTGCTTAATTAAGTACTTACTTGAACTCGCCCCATAAGCGAAAACAATTGAAGTTGACCAAAATGGATGAAAAGATCATCATTGTTTGGAATGAAATTCATTTTACAATTTTATGCAATCACACGAAATATTTCACTGAATAAGTTGAATTAAATACAAGCAGAAAAAGTTCTTTGGATTTACTACTTCAATACAAACAATAGACTGATATTTTGTAAGAAATTTTTTTTTATATATGTATATATCATTTTTGTTCTTCGAAAAAAAATTGCATGGCCAACTTATAGTGAAAAACTTCTTCATCTGAACACAGTGAGCTAAGAAATAAAAAGTCATTGTGTAAATGCAAACAATTGGCAGCACTAACAACACTACCAACACTGGCAGCACGAAAATGATATAAAAACAAACTTTGTTTTCAATTTTATTGTTTATGTTATTCAATTACGTATACAAAGCGAAAGAGCGTGAGGATAAAATAAAAATGGAGGCCATTATTAAAATAAAATACGCTTTTGCCGTTACTGAGGTTGATTCGACTTCAGAGACAATCAGAGTTTAGCTGAAAAGGAAGTCAATGGAAGTAAAAGCAACATATATATAAAAAAAACTGCAAAAAACAAAACAATCTAAAGAAAAAAAAAACAACTAAAAGAAATCCAAAGAAAATAATCATTTCAATAAAAATGAAGAAAAGTTTTAAGTGTTCATTTCACTTAAATAGCACATGTGCGTTTCTGTGTGTGTGTGTGTGTGTTGAGTTTTCTTTTGTATGCATAAGCAAATATTAGGGGAAATTTAATTTTCCACACTTTATACAATGAAACTGAAAACAAAAACTATTCAAAGAAATGAAATCTTTTACTTTTGCTCATAAAAATGAGAAAAACTTTTGCAACACTTTTGTTATGTTTGCAACACTATGTCGTTATTGCAGCGCAATAACTGCGAGTCTCGTTTTGCCTTAGCGCATGTCATTGTTACTTTGTTGAAGGCTTTTTATAATAAACACTGGCTTTGGGTACTGCATTGCGTATGTTGTTGTCCATACTTCAGCTTTATTAGTGTGAAAAGGAGTGAATGCATGATGAGCGCGGCACCACAAAGTAAAAGCAATACTGAATGCTATGAAAATACAACCTTGAGTTCATTTTCATTTACTTATGCCTTTAACTATATTTCTTTGATTGAATAAATATTATATTATTTTTTTTTTTGCAATTTTTATGTTATTGTATTGGTACTAGTATTGCACTTATAATAATACTTCAAAATTTCTGTTTTGTATGTGAACAGAAAACAGTAAGAACTGTACCATTATGGAGTATTATTTTAAGAGATGCTTAAATAATTTAAGATAATAATTAATATGTATAGAGTTTCATGGTCAAATTTTTCAGCCTTAATTATATGGTCTGCTATAAAATTATATCCATCAAAGGAAAATTTTTAACCTGCAAGAATTTACAAGGCAAAAGAAATCATTGCTGCTTTAATTCAAAAACATTTTTTAACAGACAGTTTTTTTATTTATTTCATCTTTTTTGTATTTTTAGTGCTTTATTGAACTTGGTTTTGATGATCTTAGCCAGTACTTTGACTATCGGCTCGTAGAGATAACATATTGATTGTGAGGGCAATGTTATACATAGAGTCATGGTCACATCAAATTTGAAATTATGATTGTTTTTAATGTTAATTAAAAAAATTAGAATGTGTGAGAGAGAGAAATATCGATTTCAATTTGGTCACGGTTTTCATGTTTTATGTGTCTTGTAACGTTCTTCAAAACAGTGTTGCTCTGTAATAAATCTCAGAACTGGCGCCTATTAAGAATTAATATGTTGCTTTTTGTATAGATAGCTATGTAAGCATATTCATAACAAAATAGTAGTTTTAATAATAAATAGTAGAAATTTAAAAATACAGCTAAAAAATTTTAAACTATTTGTAGAACGGTATTGACGTTTTTAAAAACTTGAAGTAAATTTTTTATTGTATATTTTAACCTATTTTATCTACTATAAACTTAAATTTTTTTCTTTTTTTTAATTCTTCAATTGTCTTAATATAGAACAAATGTTGCTGGCTGCCACTTACTCAGATGCGCTTGTTACAGAAATTCCACAAAGTTCTTTCACTTTGACTTACTCACATTCATCACTTTTAATTCAAGACAACAAATACTGCAACTTTTCTTTGTTGCTGTTGTTGTTGTTGTTGTTGCAACTGTCGCCAGTGTTAAACATGCATACATACCACAACAAAGAGTGCACTTTGCACATTAAATGTCCCGCGTGCACAAATACAAATGAACATTTTCCAACACTAAGTGAAAATTGCATACTCTTTGCTATTCTTATTGTTTTTGTTGGTCAATAACACAGGCGGGCATTGTTGTTGTTGTCGTTGTTGTGTTTTGTTTTTGTAACCAAATGTCATTTCAACATTTGTTTGGTTTAGTGTCATGCACAAAAATAGTCACTCTGCTTTCAGAGCCGCCATTTTGTTACCCTTTCCACCATTTTTATTTGTATATTATGAGTTAAAGTTTGTTTTGTGTAAGGATATGTGTGTGTTTTTCTTTGGATTGCATGTGTATGTGCATTCATCATTTGTTTTTATGAGCTTGCCTGCCTGTAGCTTCTATTATAAGCTCGTATAAAAAAATTTTTTTTCTGTTGTAGATTCAACTTAGTATGAAATTTATTTTTACAGGTAATTGCGGTTTTTATTTCACAAAAAATAATAAAAAAAATAAAACATGAAAATTGTTATAAACCACAATTCATGTCTAGCATGTCATACAAATATATTAAATAAATAAAAAAAAAATATAGAAGGTTTGATATTTAAAGTCAGGATCAGCCAACGTGAAAATTAGAGTAATTAGAGAGAAAACTCCTGGAATTTTCGTTATTAAATATTAGTCTTGATTGGGTGACTTCAATGTGAATGTGTGATTTTTTTGTTTATTTCAAATAATTGACAACATTTTATGCTAACGAATATATAACAGTTAATAAGTTAGTCATTTAGTGCGATTAAACAATTAAACAATGCTCCTAATTAGAGCGCTAATACAATGTTAATAATATTTGCATTATTCTAAACTATATATATTAATTTGTAAAAATTTAATCATAACCTCAGCACAATTTAAAGAAATGATAAAAAAAAATAAGTCTTGTCAGAATCACCAGTTTCAAAAATATTTCTTTGAAGATATGATATCTGCATAAAGTAAAAATACAATATATTAATTATTCTTAATAACACATAAATTGCAAGGAAAACTAATTATAACCCCAAAACAATATTAAAAAATATAAAAAAAATCATGTTAGGATCGCCAGCTACAAAAGAAATTTCTTATATTTGTAGTTTGCAAAGATCCGGTAAGTAAAAATACAGTGTTAGTAATATTTTTATTATACTGAATGACATATAAATTGACAAGAAACTAATCATAACCCCAGAGATTAGGTTAGGTAATAATTGTGCCCTTGTGCACCAAGAAAGCTCACTTGAGCTCAAATAATGGCGTGTTGTGGTAACACAGAAATAGCGTTGGTTCATACATAGACTAGAAGGTCAATATACAACCAACGCTGATAAAGGGAAACTAACCTAACAATTATATAAATCTGGCTAAGTTTCTTACATTGCAGGATGACAGCTCAGTTAGATCGGTAAAGAAAAGGGGACTCCAAGATTTTTGATCTTCTACTAGTTAAAGATGTACACTGTCGCATGAGAAAAAAAACTGTTGCCTCCACGTCCTCAGAGCCAAAGTCGCGACAAAGGTCATTATAGGGATAAACTATTCTTATAGCATGCCTTCCTAATATGCAGTGCCTTGTCAGTGCTGAGCAGGTTCCTGTTTTAGTTGAAGTAGCTGACTGGTATGTTTAATGTGCAAATAGACAAAGTCAACTTAGAGATTTGACAGCTGAATTCGTCAGCCCAGTGTAGATTGGCTATGTTTAAATATTTTTGTTTTATTGCCACTTTAGCTGTTGCAATATCTAAGAAGTGAATGTCAGGGAGCAAAGCGTCTGCCATGGTAAACTCATCCTATATACCCAGAATAATACAAAGAAATGTACCAAAAATAGATATGAAAGTAGAAAAGATAGCCATTTTCAAAGAATTTTTTTTATTTTTAAAGACACTATAGATCTGGTAAGTAGATTTTGTATGATTTGAATCATGTTAAAATAAATAATTAATAAATAGTTATTAAATCAATAAAAATTTAGTATAAAAATAGTAATGAATAAATAAATATTATTATAAATATATAATGTTATAAATAAATAATGGAAATAAATTATAAATAAATGATTAATAAATAATTAAATAAAATATAGTAAAAGTTATTTGTTTTGATTTTTGTATTAAACTGCATATATATACGACTCTTTTCGGTCTTCTGGGAGAAGAGTCATTAAAAATGCAATCATAAAATAAGTAATGTATGTTTATTTAACAAGTTGAAAATATTATTAAATCTTATTTTACTTTGTGAAATTTTTTAACTACATTAGTTAAATTTTTTATTAATTTGGCGAAAAGAAATCGTTGTCTTTTGAAAGGAAGGAAGCGAGGAAGTGTTAACGACTTCTTATTAACCCTTTCATATACTAAATAGACAATTTGATTCTTTCAACGTTTAACGTTTGTCTTAAAATCTTTACAAACTTCATAGAAGATTCAAAATTTATCTTTTATTTTGCAATTATTCACATTTAAATCTCATACGTAGCACAGATCCACACTGGTACTAAACGTATGTTTGCTTTGAAAGAGTACATAACAAATAATATTGCGGTATGAAAATTTGTAAAATAGATTATAAAATTATGAATAGCAAAACAAATCCTACAAAATTCAAATGTTAAGAACAAAACAAAATAACACGCAACACAATACAAAAACATTAACTGGAAGAGTACAGAACATAAACAACCTTCAAGAGCCTGGGGCTAAAAAATCTTTTGCATGCGCCTTAACAAGTCGGTTTATTAACGTGTTTTTGATGTTTTCAACTGAAGCAAGATACAAACGTGCAGAGCAACCTAAACAACCTACACACATGGTAGATACAAAACAAAAAAAAAAAAACATGAGAACCTAAACAAAATTACGCACAAATAAAAGTGCAGATACAATGTTGAATGGCACTGATACAATTATAAAATTAATGTTTTAAGTGTATAATTGTATTTATTTGTATCTCTTTGACTTCTACTTCCACATAGCATTTGCTTGACTTATTCAAATTCATTTGACTCTTCTTAACATTTTAATTGAACCAAAATTCTTAACAAGATTAAAGTGCGTTGTGAACAAAAATAGGCGTTATTTGCTTGAATTATTCCAATTTGAATTTCTGACCATAAAAGTCGGTCGTCGATTCATTTGCAACGTGCACAAGCATCTTTTCTGCTATTCAGTCACTAATTAAATCTAAGCATTTTAATCTGTGGTAAAGTGAAATGGAAGATGTAGGCAGCCAGCTCTTACCACACAAAAGCCATTAAGACACATACAAAAGTAACAATACGAACCACAAATTCGCTATTAACGTACGTAACCACAGCGCATTATTCGACAACATTAACAATAATGAAATCGTTTGCTAAATGGGTCTTTAATTTGTTCAAGTACGAGCATTCCAGAGTATGGCAAAACGTATTGCTTCAGGGTCGCAACAGTAACAGCAACAACAAGGACAACAGCAAACAACAAAGTAAGTCTATCTAATTAATTTAATATTTACTTATGCAAAAATATACTCGCAGCTTAAGAGATTGTTACTAATGAAAATGTTTGTTGCTAAAGCCTCACAAAAGCGAAAAATGTTGCCGCAACATGAAAAAAAAAAAATATATATAAGAAATCAAAGAAAAAAATTATATCAAAGTTGTGGCTTTAAATCTATACGGCATATTTCAATTTTATTTGTCTTCACGGGAAGATTTCAAATCTTGATGTTGACATTGATAAATGTAAAATACTTAATGTATTTATATAAGTATTTATGTGTACCATTGTGGGTAAATAAGGGGACCTGAATCTATGAATGACGACTGCCTTTTGATACCGTAGTAGACACATTTATCATATTTTGTGTTGCCTAGTCGCGTTGAGTTGAGTATAGTTCGTTTGTGTTTCATAATTTTTAAAGTAGGTAAAAATTTTCTTGGTATGCTTTTAGGCGAATTTATTAAAATTACTGTCAATGTGAGTTAAGCATGTTTTTCATGAAAGAAGAATATTAATATATCTATTTCAACAAGTTGTTGTGTAGATATATTTATTTTTGAAAATTTAGTCATTAGCAATTAATTAATTAAGATTATATTCGCTGTATTTTTTTTTTTTTTTGATATTAAAGCTAAATAACAGGACATATGTTTATATTATATTCATTATAAATATTTGTAGAATATTAAATAGTATTTATGAGATTAGATGAATCCGTTGATTTAAGAAACGAAAAAAAAACATTATGGGTCACTTAAAATATTTATAGTATTTACCATGCTCTGTGCATATTAATAATAATAAAATCGTTTGCTAAATAGATCTTTAATTTGTTCCAAAGTTAAAATAGAAATATAAGTGCACATATGTGGAGAAAAGTGCATCCAAATATACAATCTTTTATACTTTCATTCGGGTTGTTGTGTTATATCCATAGTCTAAATAGCAATAACTTTCTTTGTTAAAAAGAAATCAGTAAATAAGGAATAACATAAAGGTAGAAGAACAAGAAATAGAATGTGCCGATACTCTCAAATACCTAGGCATAACCTTTGATAACAAGCACTCCTGGAAAGCACATTTCAAGTTAAAACGAGCTCAAGCTGCCCGAATATTACACTCGCTTCACCCGCTCATCAGCAGCAAAAAGCTCAACATAAAGAATAGAGTTAGCATATTTAAGCAGATTATTAAACCAGGACTACTCTATGACAGTATTGCGTTTTGCTAAACGCCAAACTCAACTTTAAAAATTCTTCAAAGAGGGCAAAATATTGCCTTAAGAAAACTGGTTAACGCCCCATGGTACGTAAGAGGAGCGGATATCCACAGAGATCTGAGAGTCGATTCAGTAGAAAAATACATTAAAGATTGTGCTCTGAAACTGTTCAATATAATTGACAGTCACAATAATTCAATACTCAGTATCCTAAAAATACAGCGAAATTTGATAAACACAGGTAGATCCAAAGACATCAGATCCATCATATTATAAAGCCCCGTATTCAGTTATTCTTAGTGTGACTTAAAACTGTCCACAGATAGAATAGAGTAAAGGTGCTGATTCACCAACTCAGACATCTGAATATCTGAATCTTATTGTTATATTAAGAAGCATATTTTTAGGCCTTAAAAAAATGTTTTATATTAATAAATAAAAAATGACATTTTCTGATTGTTCTCTTGAAAAGCAAAGCATCTTTTTAGGCTCTGAAACTGTTTGAGGCGTTTAAATGTTATGATAATACGTCGTTATTTCTAACATTATTTTCAATTAGAGTTTAAACAAGCATAAAATATATTTATCTACTGTAAATCAGCTACCTAATCATCTATCTTATTATAGATCCAAGTAATAAATGTAATTACATTATTAACATTATCCTTATAACTTAACATTTGCGCTATCATTGAACAACGAAATAAAATCTCAGAAGCACCTCAAAGGCAACAATTTCTGTAATTATTTTATAAGTTTGATTTTGTATTTTTTGCATAATTACGCAGCAAAAATTACAAGATAACAAAATCTATGTTTTCGCTGTGGTAGCTCTGAGGGCAACAAAGAGATCTATTCTTCTACATACCAGTCTCTACTTGAAGAAAGGAAATCTACGCTCGCTAACTTCTTATAAATTTTAAGGATACAAGCAAGCATGTTTTTTGTGTTATTTTTTTAACATTTATTTTCTTCGGGTTTGCATCAAAAACACAAGAAAATTGAAATAGGAAATTTGCCTCGAAGACAAATTACGTTGTACTTTGCGTACTGACATACATTCTACGCCCGACCGAACAACTGTTCAACCGCCACAAACATGCTCCACATCGTCGTGCTGTTGTTGTGTTTTCCATGTTCCCGTACTAGAAAATATGGGTAATAGATACTTGAGCATGTTAAAGCGCTCTTCTTTTTCTCGAGGACGATGAGTTTATTTGATGCTCCTGCTCCTGCTCGTGCTCCTGCTCCTGTTATAGGTTTTGCGCGCGTCGTTGTACTTCACCTAAAAGTAATTGAATAGCGCAAAGGGCATAAAGCGTTAAGGACAGCAAGGAATTGAATAGCACAACAAACAGCACGTGATTGACAGGATATTTTAAAAGTGAAAATAAATGTTTTTTCTTAACATATTTCGTTTTTTCTTTTTTTGTTTTATTGAAAAATAAACGCTGCAGCTTAAGTTGATATTTGAACGTTTTTTTTTTCAGTGCACGTAAAACAACATACTTTTATGGTAAATGTTTTGTAGGCGCAGGAATCCGAATATTTACTTTAGCTGAGGTAAAGGAAATCTCAATAGAGAGAAATTGTTTTCTAGCAAATTTTGTTATCTTTGAGGTTTTCAATTTGAGATTTGTTTAAATTCGCTAGGATTTTCTTGCTTTGAAGAAATCTGTGCTAGGAGGTAAGCACACAAAAATTTAAAAATTAATTAAAAAAAATTCATATTTTCTTAAAATTTTTATTTTTTTTCCCCAAAAAAAATAATTATTAAAATAAGTATCTAAAAAAATTACAATTATTATTAATGAATATTGTGTTTAGATTTCTTGTCTAAAGTTTTAAATACATAGCAACCATGAGTTAGGGTACCTAATCCTTTTTCTTACAAATCTTTTACTTACTTTAGGGCTTTTTGCTACTTTCTACCCTTGTATTTTTACTTTATGCCCTCTAAATCCTTAAATAAATATTTTGTTTTATGTTGACTTTGAACATCATAATGTGAAGGTTAGGGAACGCACTAAGGTAGGCTGATTGATTACCAAAACTTTGTCAAAAATTGTTTTTTTAGATACACCCGAGTACAACAACGGAAAAAAATAAATTTGGAAAAAAAGTATCAAATAGTTATTAGATATATTTAAAAGGAAGATAGTTACTCTGGTTAGGTTATTTATATATTTTTAAATATAAATATATAAATGGGACTATAATTTCAGACTTGTTGTATATTAGTTTTATGTAAAGTAGACACGGAAAACTGGTTGACCATTACAATACATAAATTATTAGCTCTGACTAGCAAATTATAAGAGCCTCTCCAAACTAGTAGTTTAAAAAAAATTTGATTGAGATTTTGATAGAACCGGATAGAAGATTAATGTTGCAGAACTTCTTTAATACTTGATTCATTACTGTTTTTGTAAGCATTCTGCCACTAAAGACTGCTTTAATAAGATACCGATTACCTTTCTACAGTTCTCTTTAACCAACGATAACGTTTTCGTCAATACTAAATTTAGTTTAAATATTTATATAAATTGAAATAAAATCTAAATGTGCTAGCAAATATAAATAAATTAGTAAAAAAAAATTTGAACAAAATAAATAAAAATATATAAAAAAAAAATTTCAAAAATATTAAAAAAAATATATATAAAAAGGGTGTAAAAAGGAAAAAAAAATGATAAAGAATATATGAGAAAAATATATAAAAATATATAAAATACAAATATATATATTTTAAAATATATTAAAAAATAATAATTAAATAAAAATAAATTTAAATCAATTTATAAGAAATTAAAAATGTTAAAAAAAATATAAATAGAATTGAAAAATAATAAAAATAAATTAAAAATAAAAAAAAGGAAAAAAATAATAAAAAATAATAAAAAATTACCAGTTAACTGCATCAAAAAATGGTTAAACTACACAATAGATTTTAGTGGAACAATAAATTTTTGTCAGGCAAAATCTAACGCAACACGAATGAACATAAAGAAACAGTTTAGCTGATTTTGGTCAAAATCAAATGCATAAGTAATCCAACAGCTTTAACTTAAGATGCTGTCTACAATAATGAGGAAATCGGGACTTTAAAAGCAACAAGATCAAGAAGTTCAACGTTACGAGGAGACATACTTATGGTATTGATTGTACTCAAGTACACTATTTTAGGCATCAAAATATATATTTTAGAAATTTAAAATACTGATTCCTGCAGCAAATACGCTGCAACTTTACAATATTACAGGAATCAGATAATTTTTTGTATATAAAAGGGCACAATATTAACTCGTTCTGCTTCAATCAATAATATAATCGCTCTGTAGTATGTCTTGTTGCAAAAAAATAAGTTAGTTCACCTATTAGAAAGGTGTTTCCAAGCAAGCAACAAGTATTCATTCTACCTCAAGTGATTTAATTATACTCCTAAAAAGATGCTTTAAAACATTAAAATATTCTTGAAATCTATTTTGAAATAAGCAACTAGTAAAATGCTAATTCGACCTCATATGAATTATTTAAGCTCCTAAAAGAGGTCCTTAAATAAATTAAAAAATTATTAAAACTTATTTTTAAATAAGTAACAAATATTCATTCTACCTCATCTGAGTTATTTAAGCTCCTAAAAGAGCTAATTTTTAAATTATTAAAAATATTAAAAATTATTAAAAATAATTTAAAAATAGTTGCTTAAATATGTTAAGAAATTATTTAAAACTATTTTTAAACAAGCAAAAAGTATTCATCGTATCTCATTTTGATTATTAGTTTTCTTAGCAGTTTTGTTTAGTTGAAAAAAAATAATTTATTATATTTCTCTTAATAATTTTCTTTAAAATAAATTCTTCTTTATTCTTCTATGACTAAAGCCGGAACACGTTATTGTTTTAAATATTTACTGGTCTAACCTTACAAACTTTAAACTTTAATAACTTGTTGTGCTTGGGGCAAAGGACACTAACAATCATTGTCGAAACCATGACTAAAGGAATTGACATTTTAAAGGAACTTACAGCAACAACTAACAACAAATCTTGCTGTCAAATTGTTATATTTTATTAGGAAGTTAGGAAGGAGCAACAAAATGTGTGTCAGCTTGCAAACAAACATTTCATGTTAAATGACCGGAAGTGCTTTGATATGATAGTTACCATGCCACTTATGACCTTAAAGGTTACCTTCGCAAAGCAAATGGACGAAAGCGAAGTAGAGGGAATAGACTGATATATATTTATATAGCCACAAATGTACCACAAATAGTAGTAAAACATGCACTTCACTCGCTGTGATGTTTAAAGAAAGAATTACACTTGAAAAATGTTTCCAAGTAAAAAAGGTGAAATGACAAATTAAGAGGAAATTAAATAAGGTCGAATATTAGTTGCCTAGGGGTCGGAGAGTAGAAAAGTTAAGATGTAACCTTTTGTGAGAGAAAGCTGTTAGAAGCTTAGAAGCTGTTGATATAGTAATAAAAAAAATGCGCTTTGAAACGAGTGTAACGCAAAAAAAAGGTAATAAAACTGATTGCAAGGAACTTGTCTGTGAAAAAATTTTTACTGCTACTTTCCACTGTAATTAAAAATAAAGGCTATATTCGGTCAAAATATAAAAAAAATTTTAATTAGTTAATTGGTGATAAAATTGAAAAAAATTGCATAATAAAAATGTGAGAAAAGAAGATTATATCAATTTCCAAGCTTAATTACACTAGCAAGTATTCCATACTATGCAGAAATCGACTTCATTAAGTTATAAAAAAATTCGACATAATGAGTGCTAGGAAGCATCATAAATTTTGAAAAATTAAAGAGTAATGTAAGCTGCTAAACCGAAAGGACTTGGTTTGACACCGGGGGGATAGCTTACATTACACGGTTTATATGTCAATATGTCATTGAAAATTTGATGTTAAAGTAGTAAAAAGAAAGAGAGAGATTATATGGGCTAATATAAAAAATTTACAGTTGTCAACTTTATATATTATTATTGCTAATAGTAAAAGTGCAATCTATGAGTCTGCATTACAAGATATATAATAGTATAAGTATAACATAAATATGTCTTTATAAATTGTATATGTCTTTATATGTATTATGTACACAATATGACATTTTCAAATTTGAGAAAATAATTTGTGGCAAAAGTAGTCTGCATCATGAGAGTACAAGACGAAGATGTAAAAGTTTATGCGATTTAGTAAGTGAGCAAAATGTAATAATGTCACAGGTAGTCACTATTTCAATTTCTTGCGGAAGCAGCTCAGAATGTAAGTGGAAACCTTTTAAAGATTTAAAATATAATTTATAGAAACAGAGTATGGAGCTTAACTATGGAGAATGGTTGCAGTTATACTACCACCAGCTGCAGTAACTACAAGCATAACTCAATCGCATTGGCAGTAGCAGTTAATTTACTTTTTAAAGTCCTACGAGTGCTTTAAATCCTTCTTATTAAATCAACTTTACCAGTGCAGTCGTACAATAGCAACAGTATGACTAAGACGCTTACTAGTTTGTGGCAAGAACAAATATGCTATTATTATAAATATAACTTATATAGAAGTGATCATAAAAAACAGTAAATAATATATAATATTTCTCTGAAATGAAGTAATGGAAAACATAAAGCTTAAGCTGCAGCTTTCGCAAGACTGTAAACTGTAAAGGTATGAAGACATACAGAGGACCAATATTGTTAGAATAAAAGCGGTGAAGTGAAGAGAAGTTTTTCATTTACAAAAAACATAAAACGTAAATAAAATAAATAAATTTATTTTCTTAAGTTGATGACAGTAAGAAGAAAAAACTGAATTAAATTTACTACACAATCAAGAAGTGCACAAGCGACAGTTATGAGCAGCAACCAACCAACTAACCAACTGAGATACAATGAAGCAGAATGCACGACAGATATGCAGACCTACAGACACAACGAAATAAATATATCAGAAAAGGAAAATCTCATACACCGCACACAGTTAGTTATTGGATTGCAAAAGGATATACCATAAAGCAATAACATTGGCAACAAGTACTGCAACTGCAAGGATTCTTCCTCTACTATTTATAGGTGGACCAGCAATTTCTGAGGCAGCTTGCAACTGTATCAGCAGCTCACACATAAGCTACTGCATGCTGCATGCTGTGTACTGTAAATATGAGGTAAGAAATGTAAAATTAAATATTTTATAGAAAATGAAAAGGAATGAAAATGCTTAAGATACTACTTCCCATTGCCAGCATCAAGTCCACACTCACACACATAAACAAAAATAAATACATGTGTATGTAATTTATTTTTCATTTTCCACTACAAAAGTATGAGTACTAAATTTTCGATTCAAAAATACGTACAATATATAAGTTTAAATATTATAGTTAAGAACTTTGTGGATTATTTGCAGCAAGCATACATATAGCAAAACAAAAAAAAAATAGCACAAAGAAAAAAAATAGAAAATTTATTTAAACTGCTGCTGCTTTTTGCCGTTACGACTCCAACTGTTGGCATAAGATACAAACTGCCAGAGACAGTGCCAAGGTAAACGCTTTAGTCACGGCAGCATTGGAACAGGTAAGCCAGCGTAGCCAGTAAGTAAGTAAGTTTATTTAAAATTCAATTATGGCATAAGGAAAAAAATTTCAATGCTATAAGGCGATTCTACACCTACCCAAAGGGCCAGTTAACATCTTGGTTTCGCTCGCTGACTCACTGACTCGCTACATTGCTTAGTTATTTCTCGGTTTGGCTCTTGATTTTAAAAGTGAAATCAGTTTGTGGTTAGACAATAAAGGGATGCTACGCAAGAAAACTATATACCATAAACCACACATACCCATGGCTACATGTGACGGTAGGTTGGTAACTGAAACAAATATTGCAATTGTTAAATTACTTCAGCTAAAATAGAGCAAAAAAAAAATTTATAGAATTGTGTGGAAATGCGCAAGGAATCCAATTAAATTTTAAGCATGACAAGTGATAAACTATGTTAAATGATGCACGTTTGTGGGTTAATAAAGTAAATAAAAAAGGTTTAACATATATATAAAAATAGGTGATAAGGGATTCAAGGTTTAAGTAGAACAGTTGTTGGGTAAGAGGGTTATTCCAACTTTGATATAAAGAACAACGTCTCATAAATATGGTAAGCGGATTTTCACAAAAAGTTATTATAAGTGAAATGAGCAAGTAGTATTTTAAATAAATAATACATATTAAAGAACAAAATAATAATGTAATTAATAATTAAATATTTAATTAAAAATAGAAAATTGTTTTATAGTAATAAATAATTAGAGCACTGATGATGAGTATTTGGCAATACTCGAAACAGCTGTATGGTCAGCCAAAAATTCAATTAATTAAGATAATATAATAATGAATTTTTGTTGTTGTAGTACACTACTGTTCGATAAACCTCTTTAAGTAATACTTAAATGTATTTATCTATTAGAATAATGTAAGTGTGGTAAATACAGCATAAATGGTTGTAAGCCAAGTGACTTGTATATTTAAAATATTTTCTAATATAAAATAATCAAGTTGCTGTTAACATATTGGCTGATAAGTTAGATAGAATGACACAAAGGCAGCGCTCTACTTATGAAAAATTCATATAAATTTCAAAAAGTTGTAAGTTTCAAATGACACCTGTCAGAATTTCATAAGATTTAAATGATTAAAGTTGTTGAAATGAGATAAAAGCGACTTTTTGCATTGGTATGTGAAAATAGAAAAAACTTGAATCCACCTCTTCACTTCACAGACGAAGATAGCAGGTAGCTCAGTGAACTGCAGCCGGTGAGCTTCTCCGACCAGAGCAGCAACAGATAGCTGGGAAGAATACGTCTTTATTTTGCGATGAGCATGGATATTTGTTGAATGACTACCACAAAAAAATAGCCAAACAATGAAATGACTAGTCCAACTAGTGTATGTGAAGGAAGAAGTCGCAAGGCCAAGTCCCCATATAGAAAAGAAAAAATGACACTTTCACCGAGAAAACGCACCTGTCTCAAGTCGTTTATTATATTTCTTTCTTAATAAAGCAAATTGAATATGGCCAATTTGTATAAATTACACTTAGAGTTGCATCTGCACCCCCGTATTCGATGGATTTGGCTCCCAGCGATGACTACCTGTTCGTAGACTAAGAAAAATACTCCATAGAATGAAATTTAGTTCAAATGAAAAAAATCATTGCCGAAACTTTAGCATATTTTAAGGCTAAAGGTGAATCATTCCACAAAAGAGATATCGAAATGTGAGTCAAGCCCTAAAATGATAACATTACTATTGAAGTAGACTATATTCATGAATAAAGCTTTTAATGAAGTAACTTTCAAATACTCTTTTTAAAATTGAACAACATTAACTTCGACATTTAAAACGGCGTTATTACCATAAATAATACAAAAAAATGAATAATAATATGATAATATTGAATGCTTAAAATTATTGTTTGAATTTGATTATACTAAACTCATAAATCTACTTCAACAAATAAAATGAAAACTAAACTATACTTTTCTAAATTCTAAACTTATTTCTTATAAGCAATTTCACTCTTACCAAATAATTCTGTATATAAAATAGTTGATCTTCGACTCTTACCTGTAAAGATAAAAAAGAGAAAAAAATAAATATATGCATATATATAAAACAAAATATAATATACTACAACATACAATATCACAACATTTACATACAACATACTATATATACTCTGAAAAAAAAAAAAAAAACGGAAATCAAATTAATAAGTCATTTAAGGCACACAGACACAATAAAACATTTATAAATATTACAACATAATTAGAAGTGTTTTACCTAAACTACGGATACAATAATAACATTTATAAAAGTACATTTAATTACAAATGTGATTAAATTTATTGTACATTAAAAAATGTAATTTGATTTTAATTACATTAGACTTTATTAATATTAATTACATATGCTTTTTAACAACTAAACACTTTAACCAAATAATTATGAATATTTGAAATGATGTTCACAGCGACTAAAAGTATGCTTTAAATATTTAATAAACACAAATAATAAGCTATGCTTACAGTGTATTGATTTTAATTAACGTTAAATGTATTGAATTATTTATATAAAAAATTAAAACAATTAAAATAATGAATAAATGATTAGATTTAATGACAAAAAGTGCAATATTTTTTTCCATAATATTTTGATTAAATATTGTATTTATTTTTGCAACAATATTAAGTGATTTTTTTTAAGTGAAGGCAATCAAACTGCACTTATACACTTAACTGTACTACATATTTTTGTAATGAACTTCAATGATTTTAGTTCTAAATTTTTTAAATATTTAATTGCAAATATTTCTTTCTTAATAAAGCAAATTAAATATTATTTAATTCATACTAAAACTCCGCTACCAAAATTATGGGTTGAAGAACTATAAATTATAAATCTGTAATAAAACCTTTATTAGTAACGATAGCATATAAAATATATATATTATTCGCTATTGTGATAAATAAAATAGCAAATTGCTTTAATTTATTTACAATTTTTTAAAATAGCAGATTACGTACTCGACATGAATTTATTGCAGCCCATAATAATTATATGCATCGTTATCATTCTATTGTTATCATCATTACAATAATCATTACATTAATTAATTATGTCATCGATAAATTTAAATTTGCTAATTAAAATTTAATCGCTTGCCAAATAATTTAATTTAGTCAAATGACTTTGATCACTCTATTATGCTCTAAAAATTGAAAAATAGCATTCTTTGATGATAGCATCGATAATGAAGTTGTTATTAAAAACTAATAATTTGATTTTATATATACAGGGTGAAATACGTATATATTGTGACGTCAAAGAACTTTAGTTTACATTAAAGTTACAAGAGTTTATATTAGAGGTCAACATACAGCACTTGAAGTATTACCCCCCAAAGTAGTTCAAAGTGGTTTTTTAATACGTAGCATATTGCTCTTTATAAGTGCAGTTTTAAGCTGTCTCACAATACTTAACATATTGACCTTTTGGATAATAAAAAAAATTTGTTCTACGTTATAGCAATTAATGTGTCAAAGAAGTCGAGTAGGGTGAGAATTTTTTGCATGTTAATCAGTAGATGGCATAAGAATTTATAAACGCTTTGAATAAAGAATTTATAATAATATATATATAGGAAAAATAGGGTGAATTCCATACTCAATCAGAACGTCTTAATATGAAGCACTAAAATATTTGTGCGACAACTTAAGCAATATTTTAAAAAAAATTATTAATAAAAATCAAATTAAAAATTATTTATTTTTTGATTAGTTGGCATATGTGATTAATTAAAAAGCAATATGCTTGCTAAAGGTCATGGCAATTTGGACCCTCATCCCATGTCAGAAAAACAAGTCCAAGACCTTCAGTTCAATATATGTTTAACCTTCTTAAACTGAATGAAAAAAGTTCAAATTTACAATTTGGATTCAGTATCTTTAAAAATGCCAATATAAGTTATTTTAGGATTTGTTTCCGACTTGTTCAAAATGTAAATAAAATAAATAGAGATTAAAAACTACTAGTATCCACCCATACTTTCGAGTTATAGCCGTACGTCTTGCATATACAGATTATATAAATAGTATTTTCTTTTTTTCCTCCTCTGGCAATAATTTTTTATATACCGTATATTTAAAAAATCCCACAGATAGTTTTTTGTCTCCAATAAATATGCAATAAAAAAATATCAAATTATTTTACAGGATATAAATTTTTTTGCTACTATAAGTATGCAATAAATACGAAATTATAAACGGAGGAAGAACAAACTTCTCTAATAAATAGAAAAAAAAAATTTTTTTTTTCAATGCCAAATGCCACTACCAATGGTTGACATTCTCATTGAACTAATAAATTAATGGATAATTGAGAACTCAGTTGCACCACATTACGTGGCATTGATATACCACTTAACTTTCAACATCTATTAATATTAAATTTTATACAGAAGAGAATAATTAAATTCTATAACAAAAGTCACGTCTAACTCTAATTATCTGAAAATTATTTTTTATTATTGACAATGGACCAATTTTAATGAGTACCGGAAATATGAGAATTTTTAAAAATGCTAGATGAAAAATGCGCATATGACATTTGCTAGGATGCAGCTATTAAAAAATCCAAATACAAATTAAACATAAAATGTAAAATAATATTTTTTTAATGAAATTTTAGGTTATGTTTCTTAAATTTTTTTTTGGAAATTTTACTTCTAAATTTTGGTGTATTTTTTTTGTTATTTGAAAGGTAAAATGAAATGAGTACGAATTTTTCGCTTCATTAGTGCAGCGTACATGTTTCAACTGACAGCATAAAATGCGCTAATGAAGCAAGTTTCAGTTACAGACAAAATGTAAGTACGAACATAGTCGAGCAGGCTAAAGTGAGGCAGGTATGCAGCAGGCAGGCTCTTAGCTAAATTGAGTCTAGTACACGCACACGTACACAAATAAGTTTCAGTTACAGCTATAGAAGTACTACACTACAACAACATTTAATAAAACCAATATTTACCTAGGATAATGCTGGAGTAAGGATTTCTTGTAAAAATGGGTAGGAGTAGGAGTGGAATAAGGCTTTGCATTTGAAATAAATTTCTATGTAAATTATAAGTGTGTAATGTGCTCGAAAAAAGTAAAAAATAAAAAAACTGTGTGATAGAAACGTGTTGCTTTTTGGTAAAGCAAAATTTTAAACAAACAATTATGATAAATTGAAAAGCAGAAATTGTTTTTCAAAATGTACAACCAAGCAAAAAAAAAGGAGAGATACAAGTAGAATTTTTATGTAAAAATCTGTTCTTAAGATTTAAAGCTGCTATGTGCGTACTTATCACACACAACTTAGGCAAGAACATAAAAGCACTTATAATGCATAAGCCATACACACAATATATAAGAAAAAAAAAATAATAATCTAGGCGTAGAAGTATAAGTGCTAGTACACAGTATGGACGTGTATTGTAGCTACTTTGTAGATATTTTGTGTGTAAGATATATTCTCTGAGTTATTATGTTAACAACTTTTATGCAGATTTTAATACAGCAGAAAAAAAATACTTTTACATTTACTTCGGTTAAGAAACATAAAAAAAATTTTTCCTAGAAGACATAAAAAAGTTATAAGTTGCCAAGCGAAGTGAAAGCAAAAGTTGTGTACGTACGTACGTACGTTTTTTCTCTAGCATAACCAGCGCCAAAAAGTAGGCAACAAAATCTATGCTACTTTTTAGAAGATTTTAGAATAACAAAGTGCTCGCTCGTAGCAGCAAAAAAAAGTTTTAAAAAATTGTAAGCAGAAAATTCCAAGAATATAGAAATAAATTTTTTTTAATTTATATTTTTTTTTTCATTTTTTCAAATATATATATAAATATATATGTGTTAAGTAAAAAAGTTTTAATATGAATAAAATATAGAAACAAACTTTATCGTTTATTATATTGATAATGACAATAAATGTAGCATCTTCATCATCTATGAATGCAGTACGTACGAGTGCTCTACGGCTTTAATACATCAAATACGGCCTCTATGAATATATTTTTGTGTGTTTTGTCTCCACGTGCCAATAGATTTTTATTCACACATATGAAAGTATAAAAATATGCCATAAAAATATGTTTAATAAAACAAATAAAAGCATAAATAACAGAAACAAAAGGAGAAATAAAAATTGATATCGAGCAAAGTGCTGTGAAAATTTAGGATAATAAATAACCAGAAAATAACAATAACTGTCAATGACTGGTTATGAATAAAAATGTATCTATGAGTGTGCTTTTACAGTAAATTTCAAATGGCAAACAATTACGCACAAACAACCCAACACAAATACAACAAAAAGTCGTAAAAATATTAACGAATTGTCAGTATTGAGTTTAATGTGTTTAGTAAGTGTTTAAGCATATATACGTACATCTCTATGGAAAAAAAAAAAAATTTATACTCAAAGTATAAAACACAATAAGATATAAGATGGAATGCGCTATATTGTTTATAAGTACTCAAGTCTTTTTACTTTAAGCCACATATATACAAACAACACTTATTATATATTATTTTAGCTGTGACACATAAATTGGCATTAACCAAAAGAGCACACACTTCTGCTGATAAATCCTTCCTACTACTGCTAGACTCCTAGGCTGGCGGCTCAATTCCTTTTCACTAGTTGCTTCAGCAATTTCTAGGCTAAAGTTTGCAGTAAGAAGTACCTTTTTTCTTTTGCTACTTATTACAAATTTTGTTTTTTTGTTGTTCATTTGTATGTCATTTATATATAAAAAGATATAAAAAGTTATATACTAATATATTGCAACCATTTGTTGCTAGCTACTTCTCTCGTACCTTCTTTTGTGTACTTATATTGTGTGGCACGACGATAGAAACGTACTATGCCTAGAGCGGATTTCGTGTATCTGTATCTGTTGCTTCTTCTATTTCTATTGTTTGTGTGCGGCATTCTAAAAAGTTAATAAAATCTGCTGATAACGTACATTTTATAGAAAAACACAACAGAGCAGTTTCCTTTTGCCTTTTGTGAAAGAAAATTAAATCAGTTAAAATGGCAAAAACAGCTTTGTTTGCGGGTAAATTCTATTCTGGCTTAAGGAGAGGGTAAATAGCAATAGCAGCAGCACCACAGCAATTGTGTTCTAGATAATTTTGATTTTTTATTTTTTTTTATTATTCTTTATTTTATTTTTTATTTTTTTGTGAACGTTAAGAAAGAAAAATTATTTTTCTTTCAGTGGTTAACAAATAATATGCAAAATTTTGTACCCCGTGGTATGAATGAAGGCAGAACGACGACGATTTACTTTGAGCACATTTTTTAATTTCATTTTTAATTTTATTTTTAATTTTAATCAGAAAATTTTTTAATAGAAAAAAAAATGCCGCGTGTTTTGGTAAAACTGAAGTTCATGAATGATACATGAGGTATTCAAAGTTGAAGGAGGGATTGTTTTTTATCAATTGAAGGTAGTCTGTGAAAACATAAAAATATAAAAGTTGTTATGAATTGTTTTTTGTGATTTCAATAGCTTATATTAGTAAACAAATTTTAAATACAAAATAAAATAGTAACAAAACAGGTCTTATTGACACGTAAAAATACAGATGAGATAAAGTTTTCTATAAGAATCATAGCAACCTGAACCAAAGAAAGCTATTTCAAAAGAAATCAAGAGCATTTAAACTTAAATCAAAGTCTTTCAAATCAAAATCAACGATTATCACAATTAGAATGAAATACCTACTAGAATATCTAAGCAATAAATTAAGAGAAAAGTGAAGAAAATTGTTTCAATCGTATATTGTGCTAGTTATAAATAACTAGAAAGGCCAAAAAGATGTTTAATTCGCTAACCGCTGATGAAAAACACGGTAGAGAAATTCAAAATCTTCGTGGAAATGACCAAATAACCAGAGACATGAAGGAACTCGGTAGTACAATGTAGCGACAACAAGCAACTCAGCTGACTGTCTGGTAGAAGATATTGAACTCGGTTGAAGACGACTTACGTCTATAATGTTCAACTACGTAAGGAAGTAAGTCAAGTTAAGATAAAATAAAAAAAAATTAGGAGCTTCGAACTGAAATCAAAGGACTTATTCCCTATTTAAGCTAATGCTTAGTAAGGAACAGAACCCAATAGTCGAATGAAAAATAGCCAACATATAAATTCATTAATCGTAGTCAAGTATTAGTTATATTTTGATAATATTTAATAACTAGACCTGTGATTAAGCACAAAGTAAATCAATTAATTTTCCATACGACAGACAGTTACAGGTATCGATCTATAGGATTCTGTAAGAAACAGAATTCAATGATAGAACAAAAAATAGACAATGCTGAAAGGGATAAATGTAATAGTAATATCTATTACATTTTGAAAAGAGTTAGCTATTAGAAATGTTTTTAAGTATGAGGTAATTTCATACATTTTTCGTAAAACATATAGCCACAGGTATCAACCCTCTAAACGCTAATGCTTAATAAGGGACACAACCCAATGGACAAACAAAATATATACAAAATAGAAAATAGAGATAGTAGAAATGTATCAGTTACATTTTAAGAAAATTTAATGATTAGACAAATAGATAGGATGAGCTAAATAAATTTGTTTTTCATTAGATTATCAGCCACAGCTATTAATCTATATGTGTAGCTAAGAATGTATAAGATCTATATGAGCGGCTGAAACATCGTTTGTACTTAGATGAAAAAATTGCGGCTCACTTCTTTCGTCAGTAACTTTCGTCAGAAAAGTCAATAGTATTGGACTACATTAAAAACAAATCTATGGTATCATGGCAACAGCAAATCTCTTACAGCATGGACAAGTTATGACTACTGATGTAGTGAAGCTATATCCACATACTATTCGACATACTTTGAGGGGATATATTATATTGGACAATATTTTTGGAGGAAATTTTTTTTTGCAATTCACAAAATTAATTATAATAAAAATTTGCGGCAATCATTTCATCAATACAGTATTTATATATATATGTAGAGGATAGAAGTTAAGACGAAGCATTATATGCAAGTGAGTTAAGGATGCGTGGGATTTTCAATTGAAGCTAATCTCTGTCAGACCGGGGAAACCTATTGGACGAATGAATAATAGACAAAATATAAAATAGTTATAAAAGAAATATGTTCGTTTTATTTTGTAAATAGTAAATAACTGGAACCGTTCTTCATTCTTCACTCCAGTATGTTCCCAGGGGTAAATTGGGTCATAACGAACATTTTCCAACTGTCACGATTTCTTGCCAGAATTTTAATTTCTCTAAAGGTTCTTCCGCTTGCTTGGATTTCTATCTCTAGTGTTCGCTTCCACGTTTGCTTGGGCCTATCAGGTCTTCTGCTACTATAAACGTGAGTAAACATTAACAGGTATACATTATAAATAGGTATATCAACGTATTTAAGCGTCAGAGCTCAGAGCTTCTCTAAGAGAAGCGCTATGTTATTTCGTCCAAAAAAATATTTTAGATAAAAGTATAAAGAATTTTTTGTTTTTATAATGACAGCATTTCACTATATAATTGTTAGTGAAAAAATTAAATTAAAGTCTTTAATTGAAGTGCATATGTCAATAAGTTTCGATTTACTAATTTGTCAGCAAAAAATATCTAACATTGAATATAAATTTTAATTTATTTTCGATACAAACTAAAGTGCTGAAAATTGAATAAAGCCAAAAACAGTTGGATTCTGTAGCCTAAATCAATAAATCAGAGCAAATTCCATATAAATTGGCCACACAATTGTGCATAATTAACAAAGCAAAATATTTCCTATTAGTTGAGCTTACTGAAATTTATATTCATATTTATATTGTTGAATATAATAACGATAAATACAATAGTCGATTGCAAAACTATAGTATTTTATTTAGTCGGTGCATAAATTTCAGCAAATTTAATGTGTATTTACTTGCTGCAAATGCCTCGCAGCACAATGCAAATTAATTATGAGTTTTCATTGCTTTATGTTAAATTAACTTTGACAACAAATACTTAAATGCATTTAAATTAATTATACAAAAAAAATATACAAAATATGAAAAAAAATCATACTTTATTGGCTTATAATGAATATGCAAAACCAAGCAAGTTTATGTAAATAAATAATAATAATGTAAAATATCATACCACAATTGAACTTGTGTTTACTGTGACGTATGTTTCTTGTTAAATTGGTTAGTATAATTTATTGTTTAGTTTTGGACAATTTTTTGCATTATTTAACGAATTTACATAGCAAAATTGAAAAGGAGATTGGGTATTTAGCATATTTCTACAGATACGAAAAAAATTCTGTGAAAACTTCACTTCACATTAATCTTTTGATGCAATTTTCTAGCTGTCATTGTAAATTTAAATTCCAAATTATACCTCATACAGTTCAATAGATCCATACATAGTAGTTGGAAATTAATAATTTTTCAAAATCTTTTCTTAGATATTCTGGCAAAAAAGAATTCCCAAAAATTCGTAAACGCAGAAAATCAAATCATAAGAGAGAATCAACAAGCAACAGGACAGTGCGTAAATGCTCTCAGGATTTTAAAATACTTGATTTGTAAACTTGTTACGAGAAGGACACACATAAGTGTAAAATCACATAAATGTCAATGCATAAAACAAATCTGAGATACTTTATCGAACATCTCGAGTGGAACGAAAAATGCACACCCAAACCAATACATAAAGCTACACAAATCGTGCAATCGGTTGGATTTTCTTCTGCTTCTGCTTCTGCTTCTGCTTCTGCTTCTTCTACTTCTTTTGTGCACTAAACTCAGCAATTTTCCATACAATTTTACACATTTGACCAGGACTACAGGAGCAGCTTGTTTGCATGTATTTATGAGGACATTTTTTCATTTCAGTTTTTTTCTATTTTGCTTTTTAACTCAATGAAGTGATGGAATGTTGACTTTGATTTGTATCAATGCGAAGTATTTTGCAGTAATACTGGAGGAATGCCTGGGCAGCTAGGCAGCAAACCAACAATTTTATGATGAACAACACACAAACAGAGCTCAGCAGAAAAACCAATGTTAATGTGAGATACAATTTCTTCTTCTTACTACTTCCTGCCTAAATGTATCTTCTTTAGACGTAAACTTAGTTGACTGCAAAACTTATAGTTGAATAATTTGACAATAAATTATCATATGAAATATACAATTTGGCCTGAAGTAAAATTGTTAGATGTTAGATAAATGTTACAAAGTTAAGTGGTTTACACAAAAAAAAAGTATCTAACAAAAATAACTTTTATGTGTAAAGTAAGTTACTATACATTTGAATGAAGTTGAGTAAAAAGCCAATAAATTGATGGCAATACATTAGAATTCTGATAAAAAGTGTATAAATAAATTTAAAATTTGTTGCATGTATAGTATGTGGTACTTAGGATTGCATGTCGCCTTGGTACTAGGCTCATATTAAATATATCTTTTACAGCAACATGTAAATGAGCATAAATAAAAAGGATAATATAAATCGTTGCCACATATGTTTAAAATAATATACGAGTTTTGTTTTATTGAGTATATAGTTATAACTACATATGTATATGTAAGTAGGTGAATAAGAAAATATTAAATAGCTGGAAGGTAATCAACTGTGATTGAACTTAATATGCAATTTATCAAGAAAATAATTTTTATTATTATTTTTTGATTTTTGTTTTAAATATTTCTTATAGCAAATATTTAAATTTTGTGAAAAGCATGCTTATTATAAAAATATGTTAAGTTGTAAATAATATTTTACTTAGAGCCATGTTATGTAGAGTGTCATGGGTGCGTCAAAATTGTCTCTTTGGGCTTTGACGAAAATGTATGTAATAAAGATGGTCAAAAGATTTTTAATAATCTTTAATAATTTGCTTCTAAAAGAGGAAAATGTTTTGTATACTGAATAAGTATTAAATGTATACTGAATAACAGTCTCAATTTTTTTTCTAAATCCATACATAAAATTATATTAGTTTCAAAGTGCACAGTTGCATCAATAAATAAATTTATTTGTATAATATAATAGTCTATGCAATACAGCTGACCCTTCCAAAAAGTACCAATTTCTAAAAATGAGTACCAGAGTACCATACGGTTATCAGACTATTCAACGGTGAAGATGAAAGACCTATTAAATTACCTAAATTCGGCGGGATGGATTTAGTCTCTACTCTTCTATACTTGGGTTCTTGTGAGAAATGAAAAATCGTTAATTGAGATACATGGAAGTTATCTAATGGCCTGCCACTGCAACCAACCAACCACACGGATAAAAAGTACCAATTTTGGTACTAAAGTACCATATGTGGTAACCGTGCCCATGACACTCTACATAATATGGCCCTTAAGAATTATTTAGATTTTAAATAGCATGTGATGACTTTTTGCGATAACCAAATACGAAATAGTCTGATCTTACAGCAACATCTAAGTTATAAGCGACATGCGATCTAAATAAATCACATCTAGTACTCATGAATTTATTTAAAGTATTAAGATAGAAGTATCTGAAATAATATCAAATCCTATAGGACACGATATGATATTGGACCAGGCTGGGTAGACCTTTATTGAACTTCTACAGATTGTATTCAAAATAGAGATAGCGGAACAATTGTTGTGACACTATCCAAGCTTATCTACATTCAGGCTTAATTGTAAATGAACTGATTATACAGTATCCACAACATAGAGATCACCTAAATAAATGCTTGCGTTTGTCAATATCAAAATGTTTGGCTGATTGTAGAATGACAACCCTATCTCCAAAACCTATCCAACTCTATCTGTATTTCGTAAAATACAAGGACCGACTTTTAAACCTATTAAAGAGGATTCGAGCCTCGATCATTTCATCCAGTTACTAACCTATGTCATGGATATATGAAAAAAGTAATAGCAACAGAAAGTACTTTATAATAAGGAGAGGATTCGAATTCCGTCTACTTCACCTTCCGTTGTATTTATTGATTAAAATACAAAAATAAGTGATAGTTGTGGAGATAACTATATAATAATAACAGTTCCAATCTTAGACTTAATTATTTTGGGATAGGATTGCATACCAATCAAGTATGCATTTTATAAATATCCTTTTTTTTGGTGCTTTGTATAAGCTGTGTTTTTCATTTCATTTTTATATAAATAAAGCCTTCATAAAATTTATAGTATAAGAATATGATTTGATTAAAAAATTAGTTAAATGCAATTCATTTAAGCGAAACACACGATTACCCAACAGTCAGATGGAAACAAAACTATTGAGCTAAACATAACTTCTCTCTTGGAAGATATTAACAAAGCTAAAAGAATCTGAACAAAATCATATGAACTTAATAATATAATATAATATATAAAAATAGCACAACTACTTGTTCCAGCATAGTTTTCTCTATGGTAGAAGGAAAATTTGCAAGCATCATCTTCTGTTGACTTGCAGTCTATGAAGAAACAGTGCCAGAAAAATACTTAAAAGTTAAAAAGCAAACGACCTAAATAAGTAAATAAAAATTTTATATACGGAATAGTATATATATGAACTCTATATAAATATATGTCTATATAAATATGTATTTATCTATATATATATAAACATATATATGTATATACAGTATAATGAAGTGATGAAACAGCAAATAAATTGCTCAAAAACACAATGAAAATTGCTGTGGAAATGCAAATAGAAAAAAAAGTGATAAAATGGTGCAGAATATTGCACCATTACAGCACAATCAGCAGTGCAGAATGAAACGGTAAGCAAAGATGCCGGCAATTCAGGCAACAATTTTTTGCTTTTTTGCTTTTTTATTTTTTATATTTATTTTTATATAAAAATATACTTATATAATTTATATATAAATGTAGCAATGTAGAAATATATGAATGGATGAAAGTTTTTCTCTTTTTTTGTGTTAGAAATGGCGCAACTCATCATAAAGCTATGGTGTGCTTTACTGATGATGGCTGTGTGAATGAGAATGTGGATTGGAGTGGCATTGTATACATTGGAGAATAGTCGACTAAATTGCGGAAAATATGACATAAAAAACATGTATTTATTCACATAAACTAGCGGAAAATTTAATGTTGCCATAGGTGACAATTGCTGAACAATTGGCATGACAGCTTTGCATACTACAACGTCGTACGCCGAGGCATAAAATACGTTAAGGCGATTGTTCTGCTTTGTGTGAAAGCAAAGGAAGTTAAGGACGACATTGAAGTGTGTTGCTGTTAAATAAAAACAAAAATAGAAAAAATTCACTGTGTAAATAGAACAAAAAGGAAAATTAAAAAAAAAAAAAGATATTGTATATATATGAAAAATTAAAAACAAAAATATGTTTAAAACAAATTTTAGCCAAAAAATATTAAAAAAATATAAAAAACAAATATGAAAAAAGAAATTAAAAAAAATAAATAAAAAATATGTAAAAAGATGTAAAATAAAAAAAATATAAAAAAAAAATTATATAATAAAATAGAAACATTATTAATACACATAAAAATTTTTCGAAGTATTAAATAAAAGTCTATAAAAATATACATAATAAAAACAATATAGAAACAAAATTAAACATTTTAAATAAAAATTTGAATTAATATAATATTATTATAATTATTGTTAGAATATATAATACAACACACCGATCTATGAAATCTCTTGTACTATCCCAGCAAAGTGTAATTTAAGAAAACTCTAACGATTTAAGTTTATTAACGATCTTAATAATATTTATTGGTTTAAGATAGATCTCATATTAAACTCATACGTTTCAATGAAAGTCTTGTGGGTACAATGGGTTCGTTTTCGGACAATCGTAGAACACAAACAGATAAGATGGATGGAAGTTTGACTTCGTTTGAAAGTATATAAATGTAGCAGAAACAGCAGATTTTTTTATTTTGGTATAATTCTTTTATATAGTTATATATAATTATAGAATGATATACTTTTTTTTTTTATAATTAAATAATTCCATATTAAGTCTAATATAGGATTAATAATATCAAAAAATGTTTTAACAATAATTATTTTTTATTTTTATTATTTTTTTTTTAAGAACACGGTATAGGTGTAACAAAGATCATTAACTCGAAATCAAATCCAACATAAAGACAATAAAATCAAATATTAATAGAGTTAATTGAATGCACCAACACACAGTTCCGAATAAATAAGCTTAAGAACACTGCTTTTTAACATATAATTAGACATGTGAAATAAATTTAATTTGTAGATTTAATTACTATTATATATAATTCTATTCCCACACTCCAAATCTTAAATAGTTCTCTAGTCAGTTTAATGACAAAGCAGCCTAAAATTATGCAAGAAATAATTAAATAACCCAAAGTTCCCTGTATTCAATTTAGCAGAGATGAGAAAAGAATTACGTGAGTGAAGTAGATTTTATTTACTTCAGCATGTTATTTAAGTTACTTAATGATATATACAAAAGTAAAAAAAAATTGCAAAAAAAGAAGAAAATAAATTCAAATATCTTAAATTATAAGCTGAATAAAGAATTGCAGCATTTTGAAGCTTACACTTGATTTTCATTCTTCAAGTGTTGTTCTGCTGATGCCAGTCTTATTTATGCAAGTAAATTTTCTTTATGTATACAAATTTAATGATAAATGCAGCTTAACTTGTATCTATGAATACGAAAGTATGTATGCTTATGTTAAGAAACGAATTCTGATGTGAATAGAGGAGCAGCAGTAAAACTTTTCGACAAGTTGTTTTCTACAAATTAATTTTACACCAAAATACAAAAAGAAAAATAGTCAAATAGAAGAAAAAAAATTAGTCTGCATTTTGTAAATGAAGATTCTTCATTTACCTGGCAGGAGTGTCGAACCTTACTTAATGAAATCAACTTCGTGCATACGCTCAGCTACAGATTCAGATTTCACGCTATCTAGAGTATGAGTGTCAGAATGCGTATGAGTATTAGTAGAAGGATAACATCAGCCAGCCGACAGCTACACTCATGAGAGTAAGTATATGTATACACTTTAGGTTATATGCAGTTTTATGTGGGCATAAAGCAAAAGTATACGCTTCAGGCTAAAGTATATCAAAGCAAGTAAGTAAATGTCAAAAGCAACAACCACTACAAGTTTTTCATTTTTATTTTGAGTTTCCATTTTTCTACTCACTGCCTATGTGTGTGTGATGAAACGGTTAAAATAAAGACACTACTTCTAACGCACTTACAACTGGTAGCAGCCAAAGTTACCTAAACTGTATGTGGCTTCGTATGCCTATAAGTGATTTCTTTCATTACGTCAAAGTCGAATGACTTCCTTGAGAGGGATGAGAATATTAAATTAAAATAAGCTTTACAGACTAAGAAGTGTGTTATATTCAAAATTTAATTTCATTAGGAAAATTTAGTCAGGATGTCACTAGTGACTACTAGGAGACTTTCTTCTTAAAAAGTGATAAAGAAAAATTTAAGTTAATGGAACAAATATTTCAAGTTTAAAATTTAATATATTTTAAAAATCTTATTACCAAAAATATTGAGTAACTTTATGGTTATCTGTTTCTAAAAGTGTATTAAGCTGGACTTATGTATTTAAGTGTTAAAACCGATTTAGATCGGATTCTCGTCAAACCTCTTTTTTTTAAATAAAATAAAATTTTACAACAAAAATTTAGTTAAGATAGAATAAAATACTAAGCTAAACTAATGGAAATTAATTAAAACTAAAAATCAAAGTAAATAATACATCCATTGCGTGTTTTTAGGATTTAAAAATATTGTCAATAATAATTTTTTCAGTACAAAAATATGCAATTGAATATGTCCCAATAAAGCTGCAATAAATAATACATTATTACTAGAGTAGGGGGAAAAATTATCTCATATAAGGTCACTAAACTGAAATCTTAATAAACTTTTTAAATTTCTTGTAAATTTTTTTAAACAAAGACAAATAAATAGGTACGATAGTTATAGGTAGAAAGTTATTGTAGAATATAAATATTTTGAAAATATATTCAGTATATTCATTATTACTTAAACTCGGCTATAGTTTTACATACACTGTACTACAAACATGGGTTTTACATGGGTTTGTAGTACAAAAGTTGGGAGCTATTAAAATGATATACAGTTTTTATCGGAATATAAAAATGTCTTAATGAGAGACGATTATACTAGCTAATTCCGTAAGTAGAAAGTTCGTAAATTTATGAATATTATTATTACTTTCAATGCCTTAATTTTAAACCATTTTATACTTGTATATATATATCTCAAACACGATTAGAACAGAAATTAGGGAGTAAAATTAATTGGTTATTGATTTAATTCTTTAAGTTCTTCAAGATCACTTAGAATCACTCTAAATCTGAACTTAACTGTTTATGATGTAAACAAGTTCTATTTAACTATTTTATCACTGCTTTATATATGTACATACCAACTGTAGCGTAATAAACATCCACTAACTAACATATACTATAAGTTTAGATATTTTTTTATTTATGTGCAACATAAACAAAATATATATAAATCATAGAAGAAAGTGTGTTAGTTGGTATACTCGTAAGTAACTGTTTTTCTAACTTTACATATACATACATACTTTAGTGTATATATATGTACTTTTTTGTATCTAAAGGCGCGGTATGCATGCATGTCAGTGAGTACAAGCTAGGGTATGTTGTAATGCAAGCCTAGTGAAATTGAGTTCATTTGTTGAAAACTCATAATTAGTATCGTTTTCAGACATGATGACTAAAAACATATTTGCGCACACATCACAGTGTGACATATATAAATAAACGATATTCACACATACCATATATACGCCATTGAAAAACTTGTGCTTGTCACCAGTCAACTGAGTACGTACGCCAGCAAGGAATCACATCCTCAGAATTGCGAGTGAGTGCAGTACTTATTTGTACGGACATGAGATAATTATGTTTTGACTTCTCTATACAAAAACTAGGAAAGAAAAGTGCTGTTGATGTGTTAGTTCAAGGTGTGATTTGAGGCGGGTTTGCAGTAGTGTATACAGTGCAAAAATGAAAAAAGATATATTCTATTTAAAAATAAAAACAAAATTTAAAACCAAATAGAGCACAAAATAGGGGTTTGTAGTACTAAAATAAAAAAAAAACACCCACAGTAAAGTTTTAATATAAATTTATGTGAGTCTGCTTTCCTTGTCTTATTAGTTGAAATTTAATACTGCAATTAATTATATTAAATTTGATATGCGAGGATTGGCATTTATTCGCTCATGTAGAGAAGTAAATATAAGTTTGAAATATTCATTGACCTAATCTTCGACTGAGTGTTAAAAGATTTATTGTATTAAAGCTATTAAATTAACTAGGTGTGGAAATAGAATGTGCATATATTTAATATATAAGTATGTAATATAGTTTGTTATTTATAGCTCATTTTTTATTTAAAGATATTATAAAAATAAAACATGAGGTTTTTATATTATTTTAATAATACGCATTAATTCATAAAATTAATATACTTTAGAATTTATGTTTATTCATTGTCAGATATTAAAAGCTTATATTTATTTTAAAAGGTCACGGCAAAACAGTTCCTAAAATTAAAAAAATATAAACAAAAATAAGATAAAAAATAAATAAAACTGTGAATGAAGATAAGGAAAAAAAAACTCAAAAAATAAAAATTAATATAAAGCAACAATAAAAAAATTTTCTAAATTTAAATTTAAAGAAAAAACGCAATATAAAAAGAAAAATTCATCAAAAATAAGTAAAAAAATTTCTTATATAAAAAAAAATATAAATAAAAGAATTACCCTCAAAAGACGTTGATAAAAACAAATAAGGTATTCATAAAAACCGAAAAGTAAATATCCCTAAGGTGATAACACATCTTCATAGTAACATCTTTTAACACCCACATAGTCTCTTGGTTAGGAAAAAAAGAATTCTAATAAGCAAAAATTGCCTAAAAATGGCAAATAGAAGCAACAAATGACATATAACAAATGGCAGCGAATTGAAAATTATACATAAAAGAGATTTGTGTCAACAGCAAGAATAATAAATAAAATATTTTTATTTGTATAACAATACAAGGAACAAAATAGAACAACAAGTACTGAGAGAATATAAAAAAAATTCTTAATGTATTTTATGTTTCAATGCAACACGTTGCTCTGCTGAATGTGTTCTGTTCACATATTCGCCACATTTTCACACACAATCTATCATTGTTTTTATTTATCTATATTTATGTGAGTGTGTTTTTTATATCTCCTATCGAATGATAGAAACAACGTTTATATAAATAATTTTTTTTTTTTAAATAAAATATATAGCTGGGTTGTAAATTTCACAGAAAAAAAAATTAAACAATACCAACAGGAAGTTGTTTGAAATTTGCTATGAAAGGCTTCTACTTTGAAGTATTTAGCCTAAATGTATGCCACATTTTTTAATGTTGTTTTTTTAAGTGTGAGTAATTATTAATTTACAATACCTATAATATTTATTCCTTAATGAATACAGTTTTGACAGATTAGACTAATTAAAGACTAGACTAAATAAAGACTAGACCAATCTAAAGGAATTGCCAAGAGAATGTGGTAACGAGTTAGAATAAACACTGGTCACTACTTTGACCAAATAATCAACCAATTATTCTTAACTTCGAATTTGAAATCTTGCCACTTCTAAACGTTTGCATGCACACAGCTGGCAAGCAAAAATAAAACAACACTTTGCTGAGTGTCTAATCACACAGGAATCAATGGTAATAAGTCTGCCGACAGTCTTGCGAGGACAGGATCTGCCACTCAAATCTGTTAGCCAACAACTAGATCTTTAATAGAAAAATTCAAGTTTTCAGCCAAGAGAAGTCGCTACTGACGCGACAGTCAAGGTAACCGTCAGGCTAAAGAGCTGGTTCATCCCTACAGTTCTGGTAAGGTGCCCTCCTTCTGCAGAACAGAGTTGAGGTTGCTGGTGGCATATTTAACGGGTCAACATGGACTGCGTTATCACATTAACAAATTGGGTTTGTACAAAGAGATAGATTGTCTACTCTGCTTAGAAGCAGACGAGACTTCCAGTCACATTCTCTGTGACTACCCCGCCTTGATCTGTGTGAGGAGCAGGTAACTGGGTCGAGAACTACTTTTTTCTTCTGACATTAGGAGATCGTCAACGGCCGACATTCCGACTTTCATTCGGAAGACGGAATGTCTTCTGTTCTGTTAGGGTCTGTTGCAGCACAAAAGATCAACCATGGTAGCAGTGCTCCGCTCTGTTGGGAGCTGGGGTAGCCTGTTTATTTCTATTCCTTTTCCTAAACCTTTGCATACGTTATTTTGTGTACCATTCAAAGATATAAATATGTGTTCTTCAAATCTTTATTTGGCGACTTCATGTGAATACAAGAAAAAGAACCAAGAAAAATTCAATGAAAAAAAAAAAATATCACTTCTTAAACTAAAGGTTAGTATATTAAAATTGAACCAGTAAATATTGTATAAAGACTATATAAAACCTAAAACACAGTAAGACACAGTAAGAGCCAATGACTGTTATTATTGTATTATTGTCAAAATAAGTAGTTAATAATAAAGAGACCACGAATTCATATTTCTTATATATATAAATTTAAAAAATTTAATAAAAAATATTTTAAACTGTCAGTATTACTTCGGCATATTATAATTCATAAAAGTTTGCTGTTTTTGTTGAATTAAGAAAAATGTATTTTATTAATCTGTAATCGAAAAACTTCTGTCTGTCTAGATCGAATATTTTTTATTTTTTGTACTAAAGAAAAACATAATTGCTAAAAACTTTTGAAATATTTTTTCTTATAATTTTCCAAAGCAATTTAAAAGAATGTTATATTATAACAGACATATATATAAGTATATATGAGATTATAAGTAACGAGGAATATTACTAAATATTAAAAATTGAGATCCAGATAAAATTGATTTAATTTTTAATAAAATTTTAAATTTATTTTTTTAATAATTTTTGAAAGAAAAATTTACGTTTAATCCACGCCAACAAATTTAAGTTTTTAGTGTTCAAGAAAAAAAAAACAAATATAGAAGGGAAATTTTTTCTTTTTTGTTAAAAATGAAGATGTTGAAAATAGCAGAGCAGCTTTCCTGCAACAAGACAATATGTCAACAAGGACGGCGGTGGCTGTCAAAAAATCTGTGCCACAATTTTGCAACGCCAGCACAAAAAAGGAAAATAGATCGGAAGTGGGAAAAAATTAAATGTCAATATGAACATGTTTTGTGTAGCATGCAGTAGCAGCTGCTGCTGCATTATAACATAGCAGCACAAACAGCGACAAGAGCAGCAACAGCGACAACAGCGTCAACAACGACAACAGCAGCAACAAAACAACGAGGATATCAGCGACAAGGACATTGAATACAAAAAGCAGTTGGCAGACTCTTAAAAAATTCAAAACAATCAATGCCATCCTTGGCTATTGTCGCTGTAATTGCGCTTGTTGGTTGTAGTCAAATTTGTTCAGTTGGCTGACAGGAATTCGCTCCTGGCAAGTCCAGTTCACGCACATAGTCAGCCGCTCCACCCTGCATACAGCGTAATAGAAAAGCTCATATAATCTTTGACTCTACTTGCTTAGCCTATTTACTTATATAGTAAGTTGCTTTGTGGATTTATGTATGAATGTATCTATCCGTGCTGCTACTGTTATATTTCTGATTAGATAAATCAACCCTAAGGAATATGTATAGAAATATTCATGTATTTTTCAGGGCAAAGGGACATTTGTGAGTAAAATTGACTGAACTGCGGTATTCCTACTGTTTTTCTTTAGGATCAAAGCTATGCGTTGCTATAAGCAGAGAACATCTGCTGGAAAAAACGATTTAATATGAAAAGTTCTACAAATCGAAACTTTGAAATTAAAAATACAAAAAAAAATATTGTGAGAAAATATGGCAACAAATTTTAAAATATGCCTTACGGTGACTTTTTATTACTTTTTATTCTGCTATATCTCTTTATGTATTACACTCAAAGGATTTTCCTACACCAAACAGAAACACACATGCATAGCTACTAAAGAATCCGCAACACACTGACATGTCATCAACATAACGGCATAAAGGGTTTATACCAGAAATTGTCAAAATTTACGTACAATCATTCCTAACTTCCGACTGCTTAACTTACCCCAACCTCCACCCAAGCTCCACTCTTTGAGCCCTTAGCACTACTTATTGACTTATAGTCAATCGGGCGAAAGTATCACAGACACAGCGACAATGAATAACATGTCAAATTCAATTCGTGACATTTGCAAATTAAATCGTTTGTGCTTCACAACGAATTTGCTGTCTCAAAAGGATTTCTTCTTCTTGGGTTTGAGAGATATGTCAACGATTTCAAGTAATTTAAACATTCTTTGGCATTAAATTCAATTAGGGATAAATTTCTTTAGAATAAGAAAACTAATTTGCTGATAAAAGACTTACAATAATTTTAACAAGATTTAATAATAAAAAAGATTAAAAAAAAAAAGCTATATAAACTGGACAGGACACGTCATAAAAGCACAGCAAAGGAAATGCAATAATAATAATAAAAAAAACTTTCATGTTTAAGGATATTTTTCTCGAGGCTGTAAAAAAGTGCACTAATGTAACACTAACAATAACAACAACAAATAATAATAATAATAGTTTTAATAATAAAATCTACTATGGTCCTAGCAACAACAACAACAACAGCAGCAGCAATAGCAACAACAACAACAAACTCAAATAAATTAAAAAGTTATGCGTACAAAAACTGTTAGAAAAGAAAATTTTTTTCCTCTGCTCGCTATTTTTTTTTATCCTTATTGTTGTTGTTATAGTTGTTGTTGTTCTTGCTGTTGCTGTTAATGCAATGCAACGCATATTAGAGTTGCACTTTGGCTGTCCAGCAATAACAGCGGCAATAGCGGTAACAGCGCGCAAGGAAGATAGCAGAGCAACCAACAAACAAAATGGCAGAAAAAAAGGACATTCTCATGGATGCGGAAAATTTAAATTGCTTTTGTTGTTCGCTTGTTTGTTTGTTTGTTGCTTTTATAAGGCGTTCGTTCTTCTACTTTTTTGACTCATTTTCCCTCTAAGTTTTTCTTACAGCTTTCCACATTTACACTTTTTTTTATAGCGAAAGTTTTTATTAAGCGTTAAACTGAAATTAGTTTAAGTCTACAAAGGAATTAAAATAGTTTTAAATTAATATCGAGCGCAATATAAGAAATCATGATAATTAAAATAGAAAATAAAAATAATAATGAAAAAAATAATAATGAAAAAAATAAAAATAAAAATAAAAATTAAAATCATTTTTATGAAGAAGTTTAAAGACGATGATACTTAAAGATTTGTTGGTGTTGACATTAGGAAGAGTAAAAGTGCTTTGAAAGACTGTAATCTTTTGTTATAGAATTTTTAACTATTATTATGATTATAATTATTATTATGTTGAAACTATTTATTTCAGTGTACTTGAGAACTTTTACTCTTTCGGGGTATTTTCAAAACCCCTCTTTACGCCTTGACTGGATTATTGTTTATCACTTCATCAGACTAAGCAATAATTGACCTTAAAACTGCATACCTCCCCAAAGTGCCTGTAACCATTATTTAATATATATTTATAGAAATCATTATAAATGTAATACAATAACCTATAATAGTTATTTAACAAAGGACTTCAAATTTTGTTAATAGATAAAGACACAAATCTTTAACTATCCAATTCAAACTTTATTCAGTTTAACTTGGAACAAATTCCGAACCTTTTTTATTTATCGAATTAAAAAATTAAAATTTTCTATACGTTTGGAAGAGGTTAGTGTAATTAGCAGTAACGAATAGGGAATAATTAGTCATCATAAACTATTCAACACATTCTCGTAGAGTATCTGTACATACATAACAATGTTTTCCTTCAAAACTTTAATCTATTAGACCATCTAGTTACTTCCCACTTTAACCTCCGCATTTGATTCAAAATTAAACCTCAAAAATAAATGAGTAAATATTATTTTGATTGAAAAAATAATTATGGATCTTTCATTCAACGTCTTTGTTCATGGTTGGTTGGAGGTAACTAAAATCTTTTGTAACAAGTTTCTGGAATTTGGGAATGAGATTTACATTGTAATGGACCTCAGAAGGTTCTGTGTTGGTTTAAGCGCTAAGTCTGAGGTCTGATTGCTGTGTTTTTTCTACAAATCAATTCCAAAAGGTCGTTGTATATTTAGGTACTTAAAGGTAAACTATTTTCTTCATTTAAACTGTTTGTAGAAGGTTCAAATAATTATCTTTAGTGTATAAAAGACTTTAAATCGCTTTTATTTAGAGAGTTTGATATGTGGTCATTTTAAACTTAATTAAAAATGCAAATTCTTAAGACTCTTAATTGTTCGTATTTTCACAGAAGATCTTCTTTTCACAGAAGAAGATTTAAAAAACATTTCCTAATACATTAGTCTTTCAATTTTGGAAGTGAAGCCAAATTGTAGATGATAAAGTCAATTTTTAACAAAAATACGTCTAATCCGCAGAGGAATCATCTATATTTCTTTTAATTTTATCTATATGGTAAAATATGGTATGTGGTACTACAACGGACTATTATTTTAGCTCATGTATTCTTTGGGCACAAGACCGCCACTTCAACCTAACATAATCTATACGACAAAATAACTATACATAGAGATATATATATATGAAATATAACCACGACAATTATATATTACTTAGTATATTTGCATAAGCAGCTTAGTCAGCAACTGAGTTATTAAGTTTAACTTACCAACCTATTAAGCAGAAACTTACGCCCGAGCAGCTTTCAAAAGTTTGCTTTATTATGTTCCATTTAATTACAAGTATTATATATATGTAATAAAACAACAAATTTACAACAACAACAATGTTGACTTCAGTGGTAAAGCAACATGATTTTGGATGTATAACATTCACTTAAAAGTACAGTACAAAATATCAAACTATTCAAGTCAATTATGGATTAGCGGATATAACTATTTGTGTGAACGATAAGTTCAATTAATAAGAACAATATTTTTAATGTATTATTTAATTAATTTAGTAGCACATTTATGTCTTTTTTTTATTTTTTTGTTTGTTGCAACATATCACTTTAAAATCGTATCGTACAAAACTAGGATTAACTTAAATGAAAGCGTAACCCACTAATCACTCTACAAATCCACATTTGCTTTTTAATTAATATAGAGTCATTTTTAGATCATGGCAATTACATGTTAAGCCTGATGAAATTTAAAAGCTGCATATTATATTTTGTTTGAAATGGATTAATATTTTTATTAAGGATTATAATGGCAGTTATGGTTTGCTGTTATATGAAAGACCATAGATAGCATTTAAAATGCATTTGGTTACAAAAAAAAAAAAAATAAAATTATTTCACATTTCATTGCATGTGAAGTTAGTGTGCACTTTTAACAACTATAATCCATTGCCAGATAAACATATGGAGCAATCTATAGAAAAATATATAGAAAAACATTTATGCAAACAACCTTCCACAATAAAGTGTACACTCGCTGTACACTAATTGCATAGAAAGTACATAAAAAATTTATAAAACATTTGAAATACTTTTCCGAAATGTTTACACTACACACACACACACACACGGTTGGCACATAAACAATGCATTCGACAGGATTCGACAGAAAAAACGTTCAGAATAGTAAAATTTTTTAAAAAATTATTAAAAGGAAAAACCATCCAAGCAAGGATTGCAAGGCTAGGTGGTGTCGAAGCAAGGATGAGAAGATGGTTTTAACCACAATGAGCAATAATAAATAAAATAACAAAAAAATGAAACAAAACAAGTAAATAAATAAAAACATAAAATTAAATTAATTATTATAAATTTACATGCAATCTAAATGCAATCAATACCTCTGAGCTACTTGGCTTGAACCAAATTCATTCAGAATTTTTTTACAAGGACAATATAGATATAGTATATATATTTAGTAGAGCTTTATGTACACTGATAAAATTTAAACAAATAATGGGTATCTTTGCATTTATAAATAATGTCTCTGGATTCCTTGGAAACTGCTTTTTATATAATTGTGGTTCGCAGATATATTTACAAAGAAATAAATTGACCTTTTAGTATTTGCATTTCTATATTAATTTTATTTGTTCTGAATATTTATTTATTAAGCTTTTATATTTTGAAAATTATTTGCTGAATAATATTCGGGGTGAAGTAATATAAAATACTTTACTTCACTTACTATTTTAAAATACATTTATTAAGTAATATAAAATAAAATATTTTATTTACTGAAAATTTATAAATTTTATTAAGTTAAATATAAATCCCATTGTTGAAATTCTCTTTTATTATGTGGTAAGAATGTGTCTTAATTAAAAATATATATAAATAAATTTATTAAATGTGAACAAAAATATATGAATTTTAAAAATAATTCCCAATAATAGTTAAATAAGAAAACAAAATTAAAAACCACAAAACCAACAGAAAACAATATAATAAAATTTGTCAATAACGCAATTAAATAATATACAATAATTCATTTAAGAACTTTTTGAAATTGTTATTAAAAATATTAATAAAAAAAAATTATTTAAAAAAAATATAAAAAAAAATTATTAAAAAAAAATAAATTAAAAAAAAAAAATTAAAAAAATATTTTTTAAAAAAATAATAATAAAAAAATATTAATAAAAAAACATGATAACAAAAAAAAAAATAATGTAATGGAATATCTAATATTATTTGTAATATTATTCGAATGTCGATGATGACAGGCGGCCATCTTGACAAAAACAGAAGACGAAGATATATAGTTATAGTGTGAAAAATCATTCGTGTTTTTGCATTCGTACGGTGCGTTTCAGTTAAGTATTAATTAAATGCATTGAATTATAGAATAAATTATCAGAAGATTCCTGATATTAAAATAATAAAAATAAGTGGTAATAAAAAAATGAACTAAATTGAAATATTCAAAATGCTAGCTAATAGCACCAAAAGGACAGAAAATATCGTAGTCAAGAGTATTATAAACGCAAAAGAAAAATTAAAACTGCTAGCTAACAGCACTAAAAACTCGTAAGGATAAAAATGCTCAAAACTATTTACTAATGTTATTAATGGTACTAATGTTTACGAATTACGATCACATTTTAATATTGTAAAATCAGTGATTGTATAAAAAGTAGTTGCCGACAACAAAATGCTGATTTCTTTTAGTAAAATTGTTATAAATGAATTATTCTACTTAATCATAGCTTCAATTTGGTCCACTTTTTCTTAAAAATAATTTATAAATTAGTTGATTTTGTTCAATGTTGCCACACTCTAAATAAATTGCGCCACTAAATTGAATTTATATGAACTATGAAGTAAACTTTCTTGCACCATCTACCAAGCATTTAATACTTAATCACAGATTAACAAAGTCATGATGAAACAGCGAAAAAGAATACAAAGTATAGTGCTAGTTAACAGCACCAAAATGAGTAAAACAAATAGCAAAGACTATTTTACAAATGCTACTCCAAAAATGTTTATAGAATGCATCCGTATAAACACTTTTAATACAGAGTTTAAAATGAAAATGAACAAATAAATAATTTTACAAAAAATATTTGTATAAGAAATTCTTTTAAATGAAAAGAATGTTTCCATAGTACATCCCGCACGTTGTATTTATTTCAGCTCCATCAAGTGGGCTGAATAGATACTCTCTATGGAGGAGGTATTGGCGTGAGGTATTGAGTAAGCACTTAGCACAAATAATTCAAATGCTGCTATCATCAACAGAGTGAGTTAAGTAATTGTTATACTGACCGCAAGGTAATTTTGTTGGCACAGCTTTTCCACTTAATCGCTGCTTAATTATTCAATATCCTGCCAAAGTGTGGAACTAATGAGCGTTAAACGTAATAAATAAAACAGGAGCATAAGTTCGAAAAATTGGTATAAATTAAAAGCAGAAACTTAGTAACAAAACAGGCAATGGAAATCTATGGCAGTCTATGGCAGTCAACGGTGTAGCAATGCAACTCCAAACCGTGAATGAATTAAGTTGAATTGAATTGAATGAGTCGAGTCGAGTCGAGAGTCGAGTAAAGTTGAGTTGAGTTGAGTGAATGAAGCGATAAAGTCGAAAGCGATAAGATATTTTTCTATTAAAAATGCATTGCAATGTGACTAAATGCGACAAATCGATACAAACTCATAAGCAACAAGGGAATAAAAATGCAATTAAGTTGACTTTCTGTTTGCGTTGAATTGTTAGTTTGTCCGTTTGGCAGCGCATTCCGGGCTTAAATGCAAAGAATGTCGGCGATAAGAGCAACCAGTGGTGCGCATGAATGCTAAATACTATACAAAAAATAAATATATATAAAAAAGACAAACGAATTGGGGTGGTAGAATACCCAACAGTACGAAGGTTCGGAAAACCAAAAGCAAGGACTAAGTAATAGGAAACGTATAAAAAGCAGCGCATTACAGCTATTATTGACCAAAATAATAACTATTGACAGGAAGTAAGAAAAAATGTGGAATAATGTGAACGATAAAAAAAAAATACTAGAAAAACATTTCAATTTTCAACAAAATTACAATAGAATAAAAAGTATATAAAATAGAAACAAAAAAAAAAATAGAGTGTGGTGTAATAAACTAACACCAAATGCTAGAAAGACCCAACGTAATCGTTATACCATAAATATTACACCGGACTATCGGAGTTAGAAAAATATGGCTAAAAGTAAATTTAGTTTAAATAGCCTTTGGATGTGTATTTCAACGCATGTCATGTTTACACTATGAATAAAAAATATGATAAAAAATTGTTAGTGATATGCATACAATTGCACTGATATAGCGGTGATATATTACAGTAATTCTGGTGAACGGCCAGAGCCCAGTGGAAAATGTATTAAGTCATGAAGTTGTGGAGTTGTGAGCAATAAGTGACAAGTTAGTCGTGGAGTAGTGTTTTATAGTTGGAATGGGCAATTGTAACTCTTTTTTTTTATTATGTATTAATTATTATTGTGTTGGAATGACTGCTTAAGTTCAAAACATTCAAATTATAATTAAAAATATTTTCATAATTATAAATATGAATATAAGGAAATTTATTTGTATTATGTTGTCCGAATCTTTTCGTATAAGTATTTGAAAAGAAGAATTTGACACTCATTAAAAGTATGATACTATACTTAATACAACAAACACAGCATAATATATTGAAGAAAATATAGAACCCAGAACCACTTATTTCTGTCCAGAAATGTCACCCCATATTATAGCCATTTTCGATTACACTCAGTTATTTTGTTGTGGAAGCATTATTAGATAAATTGTATTAATATTAAAGTAGTAAAACAATTTATAGCATTTATAGATTTTTGGTTTTATGAATACCAAACGATATTGCTATCTATATACCTGTAGGCCCTTAATAATTATTATATGATTTTGTACGATATTTCTTCAGCGAAAACACCAACCGCAATTATTTATAAAAATTTAGTTTCAGAAGTTTTGCTTAATGTTCCAGGTGGTTTATAAACCACTGAGTTTCTTATATGGTAACACAGTGGACCCATAGACCTAAGTGGATTTATAGAATGACTGATATATTCTACCATAACCTAATCTTTGTTTCAGATATACCAGTAGATATCACTGCCTTAATATGAAAAGACGCTTAAAAATTTTCGCTAAATTTGTTGCATTAGATAAATCTTATTACCACCAAAGTAACTTACAGCGAACATTTCTGAATATTTCTATTTATATAGCAGAAGACCCTTCAAAACTTTTACAGTTGTTTTTCGGGAAACAATATCAAGTAAACCACTATTGCTTTTAGATGTAGATGTTTTAAATTAGATGTTATTAAACTGCTTTAATAACAGGAGACCCTCGGTAATTTGGAGATATTTTGTTGCAGAAACATCACTACATAAATTCTATTAACGTCAAAATAATAACCCAGTCGTGATTAGTTTGTTCTAGAAATGTAAGTAGGTATAAGATAAAACGTATTAACATGGTTTATCTAAACTTTCTTGTGGGAACTGTAGAACATAAAAGCCTTTATAGAAGATATAAATTTCGATTCATCATAATCTAAGCAATATTAACATAGTTACCAAAATCGGTTATAAAATAGGCGTACTCGAATATCGTATTTGTACTATTTCTATTAATAAGGTACATCAATGTCGAGACATTAAACTCTACAAAGAGCTAAACGACATAAATAATACTGATGATGACACAATCCCAATTTAAGAGTTAATCTCTTATGATTTTTATTTAATTCATTTTTTAATAAAAAAAAATAAATAAGTGTCCTTTTCACAACCAGTGTTGGAAGTCCCTTTATACCACTACTCTAATTCGATTTACGTTTAAAGAAATTTGCAACTGGGATGGCAACAACGGTCAAAAACCCCAGTTAGAAACATACGCTTCTTTTGTGTGACAAACGTACACAATAATAAAAAAAAACTCATACATATACATACAAACACACATGAATTAACAGGATCTATTCTACTATATATATATATATATATATATGCAGTTTTGCACTCAATTCTAACACTGAACCGGAACACGTCAAACTCGGACATGGTTACATTCCAAACGGATATTCAACTAACATACGTAGCATTTATTTATTTTTTTCAATTATGGTTGGAATTCTTTTTTTTTGATTTTTTTTATAAATTTTTTATAATATAAATGCATTTTTCACTTAGAAAAATAATAATAATTATACAAATTTCCTTTTTACACAATTTTTATTTTTATTTATTTAAAACCACATTTCATTTCATTTAATGGAAATAGCAAAAAAAAAAAACACAAAGGTGAAGTGAAGAGCAAAAAAAGGACGAGTGAAAAATGGCGGTGAATGTGTTTTGAATTATTAACAAGCAAAGGTAAAGGAGAGGTAAGCAATTGCGGTAACGTGTATACGTCCATTAGGCAGCCTGTCGACCGTGTTACTAGCACCCATAATAATAACTCCTTTGAAGGATTAATATGCTATAGTCAAAGGTATGCATATACAATAGTAGTATATGGGTTAGTTTAATAGAAATATTAAATAGTTGGTGCGTGTAAGGGGGTGAAGGAATTTCTATGTGAACTCAAGGGTAATGGGTGCACGTATTTCCCAACAAATAAAGAAATCAAATGTTATAAGTTGTTAAGTGTCTGACGTGTTTCGTGTAACGTGTAACGCGATTTTCAATTGAATCTGAATTAATACTGAAACGATGTAAGAATTCTAGTCATTGCCTCGCCCCCCTCCTATACACTTAAATAAACATTATGGAAGGGTCTTATGGCAAAGTCTAAATATTGTTAGCGTATAACTGATTGACCAATTCGTAAACGTAAATATGATCCTTTGCAGTTAAATGCATTTAAAGTGCATTTAAGAAATGCATAAGGAGCAAGGATACATGAAGAAATAAAAAGTTATAGGAAAATTGCTAGTTGAATGAAATCAATTGCATTTGCTTGTGAAAAGTTGCAATATTTAATGCGAAAATTATTGCAGTAAAACATTTTTTATGCATTAAGAAAAACATATAATAATAATACGTATGTAAAATAATATTTGATTGCAATATAATTTCTAATATTGGATTGTAGAAATTTTCTAATTGAAAATCAATGGAACATTTTGCACGTGTTAGCAATTTATAGCTTTGTTAAATATATTTAATATTTAAATTATTGAAAAGTAACGACAGAATCGAAGTAAAATAAGTACAGAATGGATAAACAATTTATTTAATTATATATAATTGCACTCTTTCAGCAATAAAAAAATATTTATCAGTTCTCAACAATTGCATTTTTTAAGTTATTTAAATTAAGCATAATTAATAAAAATAAATATGGTTTATTTTATTAACATTTTACCATATTAGATATTACTAGATAAGTTTACAAATGCGAATTAAAAAAAATCATGGATAAATTAATAATCCTTGCTATGCAAAGAGTATAAAGTATAATTGAGACAGAACAGTTAGGTTCATAAAAATTAGAATAATTCGTCCGTCACTTCTATATGGTTCTGTACCGTTTAGCAAGGCTTCAAACACTACTATTTGCCAGCTAGAAATGCATAAAGCCAGGCTCTGAGAAGACTTTTCAATGTTTCATGGTACATTAGGACGAATGATATCCTCATCAAGATTGATCAAGATAGATCCCATCAAAATATACATAAAGGATAGTGCCCTAAAGGATAGAGCCCTGAAATTATTTGCAAAAACTGACAGACTTTCCAACACCGCGTTATCAAATCTCAAAATGTTTACAGGCTCCTCGGGGAGGTATACAGATTTGAGGTCAATTATTGCTTAGTCTGATGAAGTGATAAACAATAATCTAGTCAAGATGTAAAGAGGGGTTTTGAAAATGCCTCGAGTTAAGAAAGTGTAAAAATGCTTAAGTGCACTGGCGCAAACAGCTTCAACATAATAATAAAAATGAGATTTGGTCTGGCATCTTGTTACCAGTATTAAATTGAAATATTATTATGGAGGAGAAGCTCATTGATTTCATACAAAAGAAATAAAGATAAAAAATATAATTTAAAAAAAAAACAAATTATAAAAAATGAAGAAAACACATATCAATAGTTGAGACAATTTTTTAGACGTTCTGATACTCTAAAGAATTATGGTTTTAAGACAAATATCTGCTGTGATCAACACTGGAAGAATCTAGTATTCAATCTCACTTTTTCTGTGAAATAGTTTCTATTACTTTTTAAGATATGAAAGTACGGATATAGACAAACTTTCCAAATTTTATTTTTTTAATTTTACTTAGGACTGAGAAATTCTACTCAGCAGAGCTAAAGAATTATATTTAGTAGAGCTAAAGAATTTTACTTCGTAGAGCCAAAATACTCTGCTTAGTAGAGCTAAAGATTTCTACTCAGCAGAGGTAAAGACTTTTACTCAGCAGAGCTAAAGAATTCTTCTCAGCAGAGTTAAAGAATTCTTCTCAGCAGAACTAAAGAATTCAAAATCGTATAAGGCAGTCCTATAAGATTCAACGGTGGGTTGAATCTTATAGGACTATATGTAATATATAAAAAATCTTTCATAAAAAATCTAATGATTAATATAAAAACTAAATTAGTTTTTTATTTCAAAATTTGCTAAGCTCTAATATTAGAAATAGAGAATTTCTAAAAAATATTGAAAATATTTTTTTTTTAGATCAGTTAATTTTATAAATTAATTTGACAAAAAAATTAATTAAAGTGCATAATAAATTTATTTTTATTACCATTTACCAACACTGAATTGTGAACTCCATTGATTGAAAGTGACCAACACAGTTCATAAAGTTCAAAAAAATCAAATCAATATTTACTTAGCAACTTTACGATAAAACTTAAATATTTGCAGGGCAATCATATGTGTGGGTAGTTGATATATGCTCAGGCATCAATACAACTTATTGCTGTTATTTATAAAATATTCAAATTTTTTTCCTATTTTTCATATTAAAGTATTTCAAAACAAACTTTTGGACTCTATAATGGCTAATTGTATCGAAATGAAACTGCAATTTTAAGCAATGAAACCAATAATTATATGCCCATAAATTTCATGATAAAAACCTTTAAAATGCATGAAGGATGAAATAATTATTCCTTAAGTTATATTTAAAATAAATTATATATAATTGAGGACAAATGCATAAAGTCAAATGTATGTCAAGTAAAAAATTCTGCAATCGGTAATGCTCTGAGTTCTAATTAATATTTAAAACGATTTTTAATATGTATTTCAAAGTATGAATGATTATATAAAATTCAATAAATCATGATAAGAGAATCATAGAATGGACAAAAAAAAATTGATCTCCATCGTGACAATATACCCTTTCGTACAACGCAAAAAATCATCCCTGAAAACAACGTATGAGTTGCTGCAACAACGAACTTACCTATTAGCCTAGTTGTCTTTAACTTTCGGTGCTTCCCACGTCTCAAAATATCTATTTCATTTTTTACTCAACGAACTTAAAACAGCTAATGTAGATTGAAATTTTTCAGACCTCTTGTAAAACCACTAAAAGGATGAAGTCCATAAATTAAAGGCTCATTGAAATAACTTTATTAAAATTATTTCATCTATTTTTGATTAGCGAAAGCAAATACAGTGATTTCTATTACTCTCCAGCTGGATGTGGCCAGCAAGATCTTATACCTAGGTGTCTATAGCCAGATTTCAATTCCAAGTATCTATAACCACACCACTGTCTATGCCCAGCCAAACTCCAAAGCCAAGTATCTTGGACCACTAAGGTGTGTATGGCTACTTCGGTGTCTATCTATGAACAAACAGCTCTCATAATCAAATATCTATAAACACACAGCTGTGTATAGTCAGTCACCTGTCTTTAGATGAGTAAATTTCATACCCAGGTATGTATGACTCAACTGCTGTTTACGATCACTCACTTATGTATGGACAATCATATCACATACCCAGATATCTATAACCACACAGTTGTCTAGTGGCAGACAAATCTTATGTTTAAGTATCTATGGCCACACAGCTGTCTCTCTCCAGCCACCTAACTCAAATTCTCAAATATCTATGAACACACAGCTGTGTATGGTCAGTCATCTGCCTTTAAACGAACAGGTCTCATATTTAGGTGTCTATGACCACGCTGCTCGTTCTGGCCACTCACCTATATATGGAGAAGCATATCTCATACCTACATATATAAAACCATGCAGTTGTCTTTTGGCTGACAGATTTCAAATACAAGTATCGATGACCACACAGCTATCTATGGCCAGCCAACTCCTTTTAGACAGCCAGATCTCATACTCCGATGTTTATGAAGACGCTGCTGTCTCTGGCCAACCACCCTATATATGAACAACCATTTCTCATACCCACATAACTACAGCCACTCAGCTTTCAATTGACAGGTTGAGCTTATATCCACGTATCTATGGTCAAGCAGGTTCATACATTGAGATTTTTATACTATTCTATTTACTAAGACATGTTCTTTGTTTTAAACTAAGTATGTTTTACACTATTTCAAATATACTTGTGTATATTATTTTTATTTAAAGCAAGCGACTATATTTCGTAGTAATTTCTATGAAATATTCTTTAGAAATTTTTAATTATTAAATAAAATTTTAATCATTGTTTTAAATATTTTAGAATCAAATTGAATTATACTAGAATTGAATAATTTTATATAGCAGTTATACTTATAATATATTTAAATCATACTTTTATAAATTTATACGTTAATTTATTGCTAAAATACTTAAATTAATTACAATTGTTTATATTATTAGTAAAATGTTGTTTTAGTCATACTAATTACAAACAAAAAATTGTATCTTACGGCACAAAACCTAAGTAAATCATATAAAAAAATTAAAAGAAAGTAAGAGATTTAAGTCGATCTACTGCGAAGTGTCCAAAAACTACAAAGTGCAATCCAAAAAATGCCAACAATATTAAAACAACATTACAGCTAGAAAAAAATGCGTGTGAAAGCATTAAGTAAAGTAGATTTCGGAAGAGAGTTGTAGAAAAATATTAGTAAAACTAAATAAAAAGTATTGTTTATATACATAAGTTTAGCGTATGAAAAGAAAGTGCTTTTAGTACTAAGCCTAAATTTTAGGAAGAGAAAAGAATAAAAATAATTATATTAGAAAAATAAAAATTTGTTAGAGAAAAAAATTTTAACTAATTTTATTAGTTGTAGATAGAGTAAGTAAGTTAAGAGAGAAAAGGATTGATGCTTAGTGAAGACACAAACCTTTTTAGGAGAAATTAAGTGTAGTGAAGATGGCGATGGCATAGAACAATCAGAGGATGCAGAACTGCAGTTGCTACTATTTGAGTTGTTTCTGGCAGTGCCAGTGCGAGCACTTCTGCTAGCAGTTGTTGTTGTTTTAAGCAGTAGCTTAGTGCTAGTGCTAGTGCTAGTGCTAGTGCTAGTGCTAGTATCCTTACTGCCAGTTGCAGCGTCAAATTGTGCAGCGCAACGCATGTTAACAAAATTACTTTTAGTTGTGATAGTTGTTGATTTTTTTCTATTAACAGCAGCGGCAACAAAACGGCCAACATATTCTGAACCAATCAGTAGGCCTGGTGCTGCTAATAGACCAACACCACAACTTTTTGCGGTAATATTGGCAACATTTGTTGCGCTCACAACTGCAGTTGCTACATTTTGAGTAGTACTAGTTGCAGATAGATTAATTGTATTATTTACATTATTAGTTGGTGTTGTTGACGATGATGATGTTGTATTGACTGCAGCTGCTGTAGCAAACATGGCGGCGGCGGCAACAGCAGCAGCATTATTGCAAGCCGGTATCAATGTGAGCGGTGTTGCTGGTGTTGCAAAGAATGTTTGTTGTTGCTGTGCTGCTTGTACCTGCTGTTGTGCATGTTGCAGTGTGGTTGTTTGAAATTTTGTTGGTGTTGCTGGTGCAACAGCAGCTGCAGCAGCAGTTACATTATTCACTTGTAATTGCATGTATGTTTGCAACATTTGCAATTGTTGCTGTTGTTGTTGTTGTTGTTGCTGCTGTTGTTGTTGCTGCTGCTGTTGAAATTGGAATTGCTGTTGCAACTGAAATTGTTGCTGCTGCTGTTGCTGCTGATGATGTTGCAGCATTGTTGCTGGAAATGTTTGATATGTTTGCGGCGCCGGTTGCAAATGATGCGCGTGTGTTGCTGGAGCTGCTTGCAACAATTGCATTTGCTGTCGTGAAGTTTTGCTTCGATTATTCTTGTTATATTTTAATTTGTTTTTATTTTTTTTTTTTTGTTTGTACGTATGTTTGATTAATGCAAGTATATAATATATATATATATAAAAATATTTAATTAAAAAAGAATTTTTAAAATTTTCAAAATTTACAAAATCATTTTTATAGTTAATTAAAAAAGTAAAATATAAAGTCAAAAAGTGTGAACAACTTTTATTAGTAAAATGTGCTGTATTAAAAACGATGATTTAAATAAAAAAAGTTATGTTTAAAAAAAATATATTATTAATAATTATTATCGTTATTACTAAGAGATTAAGTGGAAATAGTTAAGTTGAAAAACGAGTACAGGGCTGAGTGTTAAAATACTACGAAAAGTGTTAAGTTTTATTAGATAAAAGTATGAAAATCAGTAAAAGCATTAAAATATGAAAGACAGTAGAGGAGAGGAGAGTTACGTATAAAGTTTAAATATATAAAAAAAAAGATAGCTGAAGATTAGCAAAGTGTTTAAGAAATCGGTACAGAAATGAAGCTTTCAAATTGTGAAAATATAATTAAAGTCGAAAACTGAAATGCAGTAACTTTTTAATAAAAAAAATTATGCTACTGAAATTATTATGGCTACGATATAAATTTTATATAATTTAATAAATATTTTTTTCATTTGGTAAAATTTAGCAAGATTCGAGCTTCTAAACAAAAACTGGTGTTTATCAAAGGCGACGGCTTTTCGGTTTTTAAGATATTTATAAAATTTAATATATAAATTTTTATTTATAAATAAAATATACGATTGAAAAAGTGTTGCCATCGTCAAAAAGAAACACCAACACCACCAAATTACAAATTTTTCTGATCAGTTCTTATTACTTTTTTTTGAATAAATTAAACTTTACTCAAAGAGAGTAAAGACAAAATCTGTTAGATATTTCGTAATGTGTCAAGAATAATTTATGGCATTTGATAAAAGATAGTTGAGATATTTTTAAATACTATTAAAAAGTGACTATAAAATTGACATATATATTATAGCTTAAATAAGCATAGATTTGATATGCAAATTTGTATACTGAAAGTAGCAGAATTAATAATAAGCATTTTTTTTAAAAATTGTCGGCATGAGTTGATAAAAAAATTTACTCAAATTTTTGATTCAAATATATATTTAAAATTTTAGATTATTTGATAAAGAATCACACATTTATGACCATTTGCTCTGTCAATTTTCGTTACTTATCAGAAGACGTCTTATAGTTTTACCTCTACTTTTCGCCTAAGTGAGCCTAAACATTCAGTGAGAATGGTCTCTACTATCTATCTCTATTATTGTATTTATTTGTGTTTACAAATAATTTTATACAAATATTTTAAGAATGGAAATTAACTGAGCTATGAAAAAATGTACTAATACAGTAAGAATTTAGAATTATATATATTATATACGTACAATTGAAGGCTCTAACAATGAAAACCTAGTTTTCAAGACAAAAGTAATATCACAGGAGGAAAAAAACAGCTCTCACTAATGGGTAAGCAGTCCGAATATGCAGATAAGCAGTAGATATCTGACAACAAACGATTACGCATATTCATATAAACGCTGCATGAAGAGATTTTTCGAAAAGTAGTGAACTACAACAACAAAAATTCATTTTATATTATTTCTAATTAATTGAATTTTTGGCTTACCATACAGCTGTTTCGAGTATCGCCCACCATCAATAGTCTTGAAAATAATTCTTGCATTTATTATTCGTAAAAAAATATCATACAAAAATATATATAGCTGTGTTTAATAAATAGTGGATTTATTTTAAATTGAATATTAAATTAATAAATATCAATATCAATTTTAAATCGATTTATCGAAAGTTAAAAGTTATTAAAGATCAAAAACTTTACCAAATTGTATTCTACTCCCAATTTATAAATTAAATGGAACTCTCAGTAAGAATGGCTTCTGGAAAACCAATAAATTTACTTCTTGTTAGAATACTTATCGGGAAAAAAAACTTCTTCGTAAGATACTCTGCTACTAGAGACAACATCGATATTTGCAGAAGAACGACAACAAAATAGTTGTTAATGCAAAGAAGTGGTTGGTGAACTACTAGTTGAACCTATAGTGACACACCAGCTAAGAAGGTAAATATGTTTACAGCTTTTCTGTTGCAAGAGAGTTGAAAAAAAATATTATTATACTAGTTTAGCGCTCAAAGCTTTGCAAACAAAGATTTCGACAAAGATTACACTTATAATTAGCAGATATGGTTCCCACAATGAAATCTTCGTTTGATGCTCTATAAATATTGGGAAAAGCAATCGAAAAATTGAACTTTTATTTGTGAAAAACTGTTAGTTTGATTTTTTATATATGTCTCCAAAATTTTTGCTATTTCTTTTAAAGTATATTTTATTTTGTATATTTATATCTCATATTTTGCATAAGAGAGTAGTATTATCGTTACTTTTACTGCCCTGAAGATTTAATAGAGCAAGAGACTTGATTTATGATTTATTATGAATGCTTACTCTGGAGCAAAAACATATACAACTTAAAAGAGATGAACATATTTTAGCAGTTCGTACCCTAAACTATATTCTAGAAATTATATTCTATATTAATCTGTAGTCGAAGAACTCTTTTCTATATTATGGTGTGATTTTATAATTATTATTATTATTATAATTATTTATTATTTTATAATTATTATACATAAGACTTAGATGTAGCAATAATCAGTGTCGTAGTTATATCCGTACGATATAATAAAATAAAGAATTTGTGACAGAAAACATCTTTTTCTTATGGAACTTAGTACTATGGAAGTTGGTTAAAAAGTTTTTGTAAATTAGGAAGGTTCTTAGTGAGAAATGTACATCACAGTTCTGTAAGTTAACCCTAGGAACTTATAGTAATTATTTTTTATTTCCTTTATAAAGGTTAGTAACACCAAAAATGGTTTTTTTTTTAAATAACTTTTTTTTTATATAAATTTTTTTTAAAATAAATAATTTTTGAAATTAATCTTTTTTAAAATAATTTTTTTTTACAGTCGTAAAATTAATATGTGTGATTAACTTTTAAATATAAATATCAGGTAATTTTTTGGAGATAAAATTTAAAATTATCTAAAATAATATTTATATTATACATAAAAAATTGAGGCCCAATTGGGAAATTTTATAACTGGGAAATTAGAATAAGAGAGCGCTACAGAAAAAATAAATTTTTACAATCAGTCGTTAAATAATAAATTTAAGACTATAAATCACACATTGAACAGAAGTTATGATACGTATCATATTATCGTTCGATGCGAGTAATATTCCTGAAATAGGTAGGAAACTACCCGCGAAACTTTAGACTTTGTACTATAGTATAGTATAGTAAACTCTTGGTGTATAAAAATTGATATATAAGTATTATATATATGATAAATACGTTTGTAATTTTCTAAAAAAAATTAGATAAGATAAAAATTAGATATGACAATTAAAATTAGTTCTTGTTAATTGAATGTATATATAATATTTAATTTTAATAGTTTAATAGTTAATTATTATTTAAAGTTATACCTAAAATTCATGACACATTACAAAATATATGGAAAACACTATAATGCCTTTTAAATTAAATTTTATTATTTCGATTATTTTCTAATCAATTTAATAATTAATTTAAACATTAATTTAATAATTTTATAATTTTGTAAAAAAAAATTTCGAATGCCCGTGATCGAATTATTCATATATAAAAATTTGGAAAGAAGAGTCCTTGGACAGTTGATGGTCAGGTCAGGTCATATGTTACAAGTGTGATTTTGATAAAGAATTATTTAAATTAATTTTTTTTCTTTATTTTTAATTTTTTTTTATTTGTATTGGTTAAAGCATTTAAACGCTGTCTTACCATTATAATTTCTTTAAAAGCAGTTGTTACTTCTTGCACCGTCGTTGCAGTTGCAGTTGAAGTTACTGTTGCAGTTGTAGCTGAGACGGTGGCTACTGTTGCAGTTGCTTTTGCAGGTTTTGTTGTTAACGCGGCAATGATGTGGCTTGTTAGTTATAAATTTTTTAATAAAAATCAATTATTTTTATTTGATGGTTTTTTTAATTGTTTTTGGGAACTTAATTATTCAATGTATATTAGAGAGTTACTTTTGTTGGCTGCTCTTCGCTTGCGATAAATGGCAATTTGGTTGCTGTTCAGTTGATTTGAATTTTTTGCACGTGAAGTAGTTTTTTTTTTTATAAGCAAATTTCAGATTTTTGACGTTTAGTTGCTGTTGCAGTTGCAGTTGCAATTATGCAAATTGTTTGTTTTAAAGTGGCTTTCTCGATAATTTTTCTTTTTTTAAGGGGTTTGTTGATATAGGGTTTAGGGAGATAAACAAACGAACTGATGTTCAAATGATAAATTTTTTAATTTTTTTTTTTTCTATGATTTGGTAATAGTGATTTTTGGCGGTGTTGGTGATATAAATTTTGATATATTTTTTAGTATATCGTTTTATAATAATTTCTCTAACCAATGAAATGCAAATTGTTGCTTTTACAATAACGTTTATGATACACTTAATATAATATTATTAATAACTATTTTATATATAGACAATTAAAACAATTAAATTTTTTTTTATTTTTTAAATTTTTTTTTTTATATTTAATAAAAAGTAATATTTTCAGTGGTTTTTTTTACAGAAAATGATTGTACGAAATATTAAATTTTTCTTTAATTGGTTTATATTAGTAAAAGGTAGGAAATATGAAACTCTTAAGATGCTCTGCCTCAATGATAATATCAAAAGTGTTTAGAGATTGTCAAAAGTTAGTAAATGGTAAGCGTTTTAAATTGTTTATAGATATATTAAAAAATATTTTTGTTTAGTTAAGTGTAGATTTGTTAGATTGTCATAAAATTGTGCAATAGATTTATCACGTAAATCACTAATTATTTTAATATTTATAAAGTAGACACTAAACTATGTGTATCTGTTGCTAATTTCTTGAGAACTACTATTTTATATAATATTGAAGTTAAGTATATGACTAAATTTAAGTAAGAAATATATATATATATATAAGTAAAAATATATTTATATATTGTTATCAGAAAATCACACAAACTAGAAATTGCTATTGAAATATATATCTATAAGTAAATATATGTATATAGATTGTTATCAGAGAATCACACAGACTAGAAGAGTTAATATTGAAATGTATATATGTAAGTAAATATATGTATATAGATTGTTATCAGAAAATCACACAGACTAGAAATTGTTATTGCTGTTTGTTTTGAATATAATATAAGTATAAAGTGTATAAGAATCGATAGCAAATATATAACTTTATTATATTTAATACTTTTCGTGTTGTATATATTGATTTATACGCTATTTTTACTGATTGTCAAAACGCGTTTTCTTGTTTATTTAGTTTAATACAATTTCTATCATACCTAAACTGCTTTCTTAGCTACTAATTTTAATTGATTTTAATTGATGAAAACTATACACTTCTGCTTGCTAACCGCTAAACATTAGAAACGACAATCTTTAAGTTTTTAATAAATTCTTTTTTTTAAATATATGTATATATATATATTTAAGTGTATAATACTTTATGCTTATGTATATAGAAAATATGGAAAATATATATAACAAAATCGTACTGATTGATTGACTGTGTTTTTGGGTTTTTCTGTATTAATTTTGATATGCGGCCCCTAAAACTATGCTTCAATTGACTTCGGTTTTAACTGATATTTGTTTAAATTTTCCTAAATTAATTTTTGTTTTGCTATCAATTTCAAAAACAACCTTTGTTATTTATTTATTTTATTATTTAATTATTATTTTTTTTTTTGCTCTTGTAATTATAATTCATAAAGGACTTCTTCAAATATTAAATAATTCACACACAAAAGACTGTAATCGAGCGTGAGATATGCACAATTAATTTGTACAGTTTTAATTAAAACAATTGCATATTTAATGATATGTTAATTGAAATTATTAATGTTTTACAGAATTTACTTAACGTTTTTTGTTTTGCTTGTAAATATTTGATTTGTGAGTTTATTACTTTGATGATTATACGAACAACCTTTAATTACTGTGAAAATTCAATTATTTTCATTAATAATAATTAATGCCAAATATTTCGAATATTCTGACCTTTAAATAACATTAATAATTTGAATTTCGGTTTTTTGTTTTATTATTACTTAAATTTAAATTAATTCAAAAATTTATTTCAACAATAATGATTTCTTTGTCTTTACATAAAATTTATAAATATAAATACTTTTATCTTTAATCTTTATCTTTATCTTTATCTATATCTTTCAACAATTTCTGCCACTTTTACTTTACTTCTACTCCTACTGTGTAAATATTTTTGTTATTTTGTAAATAATTTATCTTAATTTTATACTTCAATTTCAATTAATACTGCTTGGCTTAGGTTTCCTGTTTATATTAATTGGTCAAATTTTTGTTGACAGAGTTTTGCAGAAACTTTCAAGATTGATTTGTTTTTGCCTTTCGTAGTGGTAGATATTTTAGTTAAGTGCAGAAATAAGTTTGAAATATATACGTTGGTTTATACTTCAGAGTAGAAAAAAAGAGTTATAAGTGAAGTAACAATTTGCAGTGTACTCAGATTCAGATTATTAAATGTGTTTTTAATGGCGGATTAATGAAAGGACTGATTTGTCAAGGAATAAGAAAGAAAACACCACCAGTTTAGTTTTCAACGAGACTTGCAGAACTATTAAGATAAAATATATATATATAATTTTTTTTCAATATAAAAAAATTATTTTTCAAAAAAGAAAATCAGAAAAAATTTGTAATAAGCAAAAAAATATTAAAAAATTATATATAAAATGTTCAAGAAAAACTGAATTGTGGCGTTAAAAAAAAATTTTTCTTGAGCCTTGAAGTACTTAGTTGTTAAAATATGAAGATTTTTTCAACCTTATCATTATGCGCTCTTAAAATAAAATATTTTATTTTCAAGTTTTATTTCTTTTGCATTTTTTATAAATTTTTTATTTATATTTTTATGAATTTTTTTTTTTATAAATTTTTTTTTTACAATTTTTTATTTCTGTTTATATTTTACAAAGCCTTTTTTATAGTTTTTAAAATTAGTTTAATTTTCTTTTTTTTTTTTGTTAAAAATATTTTTCAATATTTGCTTATTTTTATTAAATTACAAATTTTGTAAATTACTTTTAATTTCTATTTAAGTAATTTCTCGTAATAATGACAATTTGTGTCTGTATATAGAATTCATAGTAAAGAAAATTATTTATAATTCCTTTTTAATTTATTGAATTATTTTTTTTATTGCTTTGCTTTAATTTGAGTTAATTTTTTTTTAATTTATTAATTTATTTTTATTTTTTTCTGAAGCCTGAATTAAGTATATCACTAAAAATGCAGCTACTGATAATTGACAAATAAACATATTTTAATTTTACTTTGAAGTCAACATTATTTTATTTGAAGATGGTTTGGATCAAATTAATCTGACTGTCTGTAAGCCACCAAATGAAGCTAAGCCTTCGTAAAGATTTTTAAAAGGCGTCATACCTCTTCGTAGGTTTATAGAAAGATTTATGTACGTTGTCAGTAAACACTGGCCCCTAACGATAAAGGATTGAGCAACAATGTATATGTATATTAAACATCATATAGGATTTTAAAGAGTTATTGCAAATCAAAACTTACTTAATATTTTTAAAAGAATTTTTTTAATATTATCATTCGATAGTTTTAACCGAATTTGATTTTAGAAACTGCTTGTTTTAGTTCCAACACACACTCACTATATTATCAGAGAGGTCTTTCAAATATATAAGTCGAATAAAAATTTTATTAGTATCTATTTAATATCATATTTAAATAAAGAAGATATCAAACTAAATTAGTTTGCAGCCTTGTGTACCAAAGCTGATCCGTGAGGGATACCGTCCGTAAATCAGACTTAAGATACCACCTTAAAAGTAGAGCTCTCAAATATCTAGGATATTAAAGGTATATCTTTGAGAAGGGGCAAAGCAAAAGAGAAAAAACTTAGTTATAGGAATTTTAATTATTTTTAATTTTTTGGATTAAGCAGGCCGGTGTTACGGATAACACGAAATATCCATTATCAGTGGGTAATGGATAGTTAGTGGATAATGAAAAAATTTTAAAAGTATTTATTGGGCTTAGTTTACAGACATTCTAAAAAGACTGCATAAAATTATTCATTTTAAAAATAATTTTATCTGACATATTGCTAAAATATTTTTGAGTTTTTACTTTAGCGACGGTATATGAAACAATAAATCGGGAAGAATGTAAATGCAATTTTTCTTCAACATGAGCTTTCCCTAATAAAAACGAATAGTTGAAAATATTTGTACAGCATTAAGTGTACGTTTAATATATAATACTGGTAGCATGATATAACCTTATAATATAGAAATCTAAAATATATCGCAAGCAGCATAATATTGTATATATAAAACTCTTATGTTACAAATTCGTAAAGACCCGAATAAAAAAACTATTGCCAAATAACAAAATACGAAATCATTAAGTATTATATTAAGTTAATTAGTTAAGATCTGTCAGAAAAGTGAAGTTTTCTTAACCTTAGACCTTAAAGTAACTAACAAACAAAGAAGCCTATTAAAGCCATTTTAATAGCTAAACAGTAGGATTTAAAAATATTTTAAGCCGACGGCTTAAGCAGCCAATTCCGGGAATTGAAATTAATTTGGCATTTATTGTTGGCATTTTTGAATTCTATCTGGAACTGAAATTTCTTAATAGAAACTTAAGTCACATAGACAGAACTTAAATAGGAATAATTTATTAAATTCATGATAAATATAATTCTTAAAAGTCACTGAAAATATAGACTTTTAATATATTGACTTAGATATGGAATTAGAAAAGAAGGATGTTATTTTTGTATAACCAAAACTGCAAACTTTATTTCTTATATTTGATTATTTTAATTTAATTAATTTTATATATGCCTTTGGTGGCAAATTATTTACTGGTATATTAAACTTTATTTTTATTTATATTAAATCTGTTAATTATTGAATTTTTCTTCGGTTTCTATATACAATTTAATATCTGTCCTAAGGCACTTAGTAAATTTTACTATGTAGACATTTATTGACCATTGTCACTTTGTTTATATGCTCAGCCAAACTCAGAAATATATGTGAGTATATCAGTATTTTTAATTTTTCTTTCTATTTTAATCTATTTTATTACTATTCTTTATATATTTTTTAAGTTTATGAATTCTATCACATCAAGAAATTTTATTTAGAGTGACTTTTTTCAGCTGAATTTAAACTATATATATTGAATAGTTAAAGTATATATTTTGTGAATCATAAATGTTGAAAATAATTTAATAAAATAAATTATTTTATAAATTTATATCTGATTTCTTTAAAACGAGTAATAGTAACCAAAGTTAAAGTCGAAGTAGCGCTGCAAATAAAAGAAAATAGTTGATCTTCGAGAAACGTCTAAATCTACGTCTTCTTTCCACTCGTCGATATAAACAATTGAATGTTAGTCGCCCAACAACAAAGAATATATACAAATCATAAAATCTACATTCTTCAATCTATATTCTACATTCAAGAGCATTCAAAATTTTAATGAAATCAGCGTTCGAAGAAAAACCAATTAGCGGTAAAAGACACGACGGCCTTTTTATAATTTTGAGAATTCATTAATACAATTCAACAACAAATGAATATCCGTAACACAGTATAAGATGCGGATATATAATAGGTGAAATATTTTTTTTTAATAGAAACGACAATTAGAAATATATAACAATAATATTTATATTGTTAAGAAATTATTTCCTCGTCTTCGTCAGCAATAACAGTCCATGGAAGTTCTAAGTTTATTCTGAAATAGCGCTTAAATTTTAATACGAATTGTCTTATAATTATTTAAAAGTCAAATAAGTTTTACAAAAATCTTATTTAGCCTATTTTTATTTTCTGGTTAGAATCATAAAGGATACTAAATATCTATAATAGACAATATTTAGCGCGTTTTTATTTGAGAAAATAAATGTATATCATAGAAAAATTCTACCGAGTTATTATTTGAATAAAAAATTATTTAAATAAAATGCGCTGGAATATATGACTTCTAATTAAAATTGAATAAGATTTCAATTTTAAATTTAAATAATTAAAACTTTAAAATTTTCTAGTATCGTAAAATAATTTTGTCTTCACTAAAATTGTATATAATTTCTATTATAATACTTTTATTTATATAATAAATATTATATAATAATAATTTTATTATTATATCTGAACCTGATTACAAATTTAAGAATTTATTAATTTAACTCAAACATAAAAAATGTATTTTTGAACAAAAAAAGGGTCTAAAATTTTACACGTAATGTTCTATTTATCGGCGAAGATAAACCTCTCTGCAATACATTGGGTACTAGTTAAATTTTTTTTCTAAATAAATAGAATATAAATAAAATAATTTTTAAATATTGTTATTTTGTGATGTCAAAAAATAGAAATTATTTTAAATATTTTTATAACTAAGTTTAACTTTAAAATATTATTTCAGCAATGCGATTCTCGCAGTACTCAGCTCCACTGGGACTAAAATCTAACATAATAACTTTAATAATATTATAAAAATGTGTAAAAATAATTTCTTTCATTCTCAAAGCTGAAATTTCAGAGAAAATAAATTTTCTTTGTTGAAATACTTAAGAAAAATAATTAAGAAAAATTTTATATATATATTATATATAAAAAATAAACGCAGTAAGGATTTTTGCTAAGATTTTTGTTGTTAAGTAGAAAGTTTTACTAGACTCTGGATGTTCAAATTCATTAGGAACCTAAACTAACACTACATTTTAATTTCAGAATTTGAAGTATTCAAAAGGTAATAATTTTGGATCATTAAGAAAGGTAAAATATTACCTTTAAAAATTATATCTAATGGTCTCTATATTTAGAAAGATCATTAAAAGTATCTACGAAGGGCCATTTTATGTCAGCTTAATTTATTAAACAAAAATAAAATAAAATAAAATAAAATAAAATAAATATTAAAGAAATAATATCACGAGAAACATTTCGTTCCAACTTCTTGAATTCAAAACATTATTAATTTAATTAAATTATTTACTAAAATAATTTATGCATTTATTTATAGTTTCACAACATTTATTAATTTATAATTTTGCTAACAATAGATAAACATTTTTTTTTATTTACTAATAAGACATATTGTTAAATAAACAAAAAAAATTGTTTATAGTTAGCAACTATAGATTAATAAATTTTGTGAAACTGCAAGCAAATAAATAATTTAAGACCTTTTCGATTCGTCCTTTCGGATTGAGAACCTGCACTGAAATTAAGGCATAAAATCTATTGATGAAATGAAGAAGCTCAAAGCTTATCAATTAATTATTAAACTATAGAAATCTCGATATAAAGTCTACACCGCTAAAAGTTTTAACCAAGCAGAACCGTCTTAAATGATTGGTTACTTGAAAGTTCGGCTTAATTTTCAACTAGATATATTTAAATATATTTTATTTTTATTATAAAATTAACATAAATTTATGTGATTGATTTATCTTTATTCATTCAAACTATAAACAAATTACTTATTGCTTAAGACAGAAAGCAATAAGATTTATTTATAAAGATAATATTGTCTATATTATTAGAGCGTCTAAATATTTGAAAGCTATATATTTATATTAAATGGAGCATCTAAATAAATATTTGAAAGCATTATATTTATATTAAATGGACTTATTTACTAAGATAATATTAATTATTATAACAAACTTCCAAAATGTTGGATCGCATAAAATTGTAGAATATAGATTACAAAAATGTTTCTCTAGATTTTAATGAAAACATAAACATGTAAAATAATATGACCTAAAGTATTAGAGAACCATTAGAACCCACCACCTTCGGGTGGATTCTCAGAAATTTTGGTAAAACAAATAGAATTTTTTTAAAGATAACAGCATCTATAATAATACAACCCAAAAATATTGAAATTTTTTAGATTTAAATTAATGCATTAGATTGATAAAAATAGCGCTGCAAGTTATTGGATATTAGATTTTCATGGATTCAGTAATCCATTTTTTCGAAAAATATTTGTAATAATAGATTCTAATGAAAGCTATAGATTTATTTACAGCTATAATTCAGGATACTAGGGTTTTTATGACCTAATATAACAGAGCTTAAAAATGAATGATTCTGATGAAGAATTATAAAGTAAGCAAATAAATTATATTGTAAAGATAATATTGCCTGTGATAGCACCGCTCAAAAAAATTGCAATCTGATTGATTTTATTAATGCAATAGATTCACTTCTAATAACAATAGCATTCCTTATAATAGGAGAGCTCCAATATATTATTTTTATATGAATTTATTAATAGGTTTCTGGACGAAACCAATTTTGACCGCAATAACGAATTTCTTGATTGTTAAAATCGTATAGATTCTAATGTACTTAAGCAATTTTTTGATAACGACATTTCTCTGGATTTCAATGCTAGATATTAGATATTTTTTATTCATGAATTATCATAACAGTTGAAGAAAGCAATAAGAATTTCCTTTAAAGATAACTTTTTATTTAATAAAAGAGTCTCAAAATATTAGAATCTTATAGAATTCGATGAAAGCATCAAATCTTTTATAAAGATATTAGAACTTTTATGAACTATTTTTTAGATATTTATTATTTAGATTCTTATTTTATTTCTATTTTTTAGATTCTTATTCATATTCTTCTTATAGAATCTTATAGATTTCGATGAAAGATATTAGAACTTTTGGCAACTTCTTTTATATAGATTCTTATTCTTATTCTTATTCTTCTTAGAGAACCTTATAGATTTTGATAAAAGCATTAAATGTTTTATAAAGATATTAGAACTTTTATGAACCTTTTTTATAGATTTTTATTTTTATTGTTCTTAGATAATCTTATAAATTCCAATAAGAGCAATATATCTTTCATTAAGATTTATAGAACTTTTATTTTATTTTTTTTATAAATTCTTATTATTTTCTTATAGCTTCAAATTAAAGCATTATATCTTTTATAAAGATATTAGAACTTTTATGAATTTTTTTTTATAGATTCTTATTTTTATTGTTCTTAGAGAATCTTATAGATTCCAATGAAAGCATACATTTTTTTTACAAAGATATTAGAACTTTTATGAACTATTCTTTTATGGATTTTTATTCTTATTCTTCTTAGAGAATCTTATAGATTTCGATGAAAGCGTTAATTTTGTTACAACGATATTAAAAGTTTTATGAACCACTTTTATATAGATTCTTATTCTTATTCTTCTTAGATAATTTTATAGATTTTGATGAAAACATCAAATCTTTTATAAAGATATTAGATCTTTTATGAAAGTTTTTTATAGATTCTTATTCTTTTTAGATAATCTTATAGATTCCAATAAAAGCATTAATTTTTTTACAAAGATATTAGAACTTTTATGGTTTTTAATGAAAGCTTTAAGATACTTTTTTTTTTTGTTTTATAACAGATATTCTATTAAGATAACATTGTCTATAAACCGTAATTTCTTGAACATTTCTTTTTTTTTCTGAACTTAAACTAAATGAACTAAAATATCTAAACTGAAACTGTAACAAAAATTTAAACAAAACTAAAGATAAACCAGTAACTTTTGTGTGCTAACAAGATACAAAATACAAGATACATCCGAAAACAATTAAAAAAATATATATATAGGAAAATATAACAAGTCGCGTTGTTAGTCGTAAAATTTGTATAGAAAATTTTGGTTAACACAAAAGAAAAAAAAATAGATACAAATGGAAATCAAATATAATTGTAAAATAAGAACTTAAATAATAGAATAATAATAATAATAGTAATAATAATAATAATATGATGAAATAGTAAAATAGAATTATTATTATTATTTTTTTTTTACCAATTAAGTAGTGTAGTCGTCGTCGTTAGTCGTAAGTCTCGTATAAACACAAGCAATTGAAGTAGTTGCTTTGTGCTGAGGAGTTTTGTTGGTTGCTTGGCTTTTATTTAATTTGATTTTTGACTGATTTTTGGCTGATTTTTGTAGTCGTTAATAATAATTTTTTCTTTGTAGATACTTTTTTTTTACTTTTTTAGTTTAGTTTGCTTTGTTATTGTTGTTGTTGTTGTTGCTGCTGAATTGTTGCTTAAATGAGTTTGCACCACAATACTTTGACTTCTTTTACTAATTATTAATAATTTTATTTAAGATATTTTTTTATGCTTTTGTAGAATTTAATTTTTTTTGTATGAATTATTTTTTTTTTGTTGGATTAAATTGTGTATATTCTTTTTGTGGATTTTTTTTGTTAGTATGAAGTATAAAGTATCTTTTTTTTCTACTTTAAAAAATTTGAGCGAGCATGAAATCTAAAAATCGTACACGTTTTTGTAATTCTTTAAACACGCACGAAAATTTATGCGCTAAAAAATTAAGTTAAAATGTTTTTACCGGTTTTTTTTTATTCAGTTTTTACTAGCGTTTTGCTTTTATTGATATATGAATTTTGGTTGCTATTTTTTTATAGATACTTTTTTTCTTGTCGCGTTTTATTGACTGACTCACTTGTACTAGTATGTTTGTTGTAGTAGTAGCAGCAGTAGTTGTTGTTGTTGTTGTTGATTTTGTATCTGCAATTTTAGATTTACTGAGTTGTTTTTGACGTGCTATCAAGTGTCAAAACTGCTGCTTTATTAATGATTCTCAAATTTTTAAATGGTTTGGTTTGGTTTGGTTTTTGCTAGTCAAAAGTGTTTAAAGAGACAAACTCAGAGACAACAACAATTTCAGAGTCGAAGTTTAGTATTGAATTCAGTATCTGAATCAGAAACAGAAACAGTATAAATAAAACCAGAGTCAGTGTTAGAATCAGAATCAGAGTTAGAGTAGTGGTTAAGCTAAGCTAAGGTAAGCTAGTGGTAGTGGTAGTAGTCGTAGCCAAGCAAGCAAATAGGCAGTTTACTTGTTTGCTTTTGTATACAATATTTTATATTTTTTGTATCTTTGTTTTTTGTTTTATTGTTGTTCAAAAATATATTTTTTGGCCGGTTGTTTGGTTATTAATGCTCAGTTAATTCAAGTGTAGCTGCTGCTTCTGCTTCTACTTCTACTTTTGCTGCTATTGCTGCTGCTGGTGCTCTTGCACAAGTATTTTTTTTTTTTTTGGTAGTATGTTTATGAGAAAAGTAACACAAAACGTTTGTGCTGATAATTACAACAATAAAAATTGTTAACACTGTCGGCTCACACTTTAGTGGTAGTGCGTGAGTTATTCTTGTTCTTATTGTTGGTGGTAACCTAATGTAAGGTACTCTACTACGTTAAGGTAAGTAAATGAAGTAGTGAATTCCACTACAAAGTAAAAGAAGTCGATAGACAATTTACGTTTATTGCTAATGCCTGCCTTTACTGCCTTTACTGTGTTTAGTGCCTTTGCTACGCTGTTGTGTAGTTGTCTAGTTGACTGACTGATTTTTTTTTTGTTCCTCAATGTTTTGGTTTTGGTTTTTAATTTTTTTTATTTTTAGTTTTCTTGCTATTTGCTTTTTCTCAGTACAATTTTTTAATGGTTTTTCTCTGTTTTTTTTTTTATTTTTGCCTACCAACTGCTGTTGGCACTGTTGTTGATGATGATGATGATGATGACGACGATTGTAATAATATTGAAGCTATAGGAGGACTCTTTATTTCTTTTACTTTTCTTTTTAATGCGCTTGTATGTTTTTGAAGTAAACTTATTGTTGTTGTTTTTCTTTTATTATTATTTTTGTTGTAATTGTTCACTTGTATTTCTGAGAAGTAAGAATGGCTGGTTCTTTATACTAATACTTCAATACAGTTTGGTTGTTCTTCTTGTTGTTGTTGTTGCAGTAATTTTTTTTGTTTTATTTTTTGGCTATGCTTTTTCGTGTGTTATTCTATATGTATTTATACTCTATACTCTATACACTGTGTAGAGTGTATAGTATATATTGTATTAATGCCTGTTTTGCGTTCGCGTTATTCTTGTTGTTGTTCTTCTTCTGCTTCTTACTCAAATGTTTTCTTACAGGTTTATTTTGTTAGAGTGTTTAGAACGTGTTTACACGCCGGCCAGAATGAAATTTTTATATATCTTTTATGCTTCTTCTTAAACGTTCATACGTTAAGTCTTCAATTGGCGGCAGGCAGCAGAATGTGAGCCTAAGTTATTTCTTTCTTTATTTTTTTTTCTCAATTGAAATTCTTAGTTTTTGTGCTTGCTTCTTCTTATATTTTTTGGCTTAAACGCGGCTGTAATAATTTTTTTCGCTGACTGACTAACTTTCTGTCTAACTGACTGACTGACTGACTGGTTGTCTGACTGGCTGAGTGAGTGAGTGATTTTACTGACTGACTAAATGTCTCTGTCTGTCTGTTTGTTGGTCGACTTATTGTATATATGTAATCGTAAGTATTGTGCACAAGACTTTGCTTAAAGTATCAACGAACTTTTGCTCTGTGCTTGGCTCTACGTCTTACTACTTTGAGAAAAAAAAAACAAAAAAAATTGTTTTGTTGTCAACTTACTTGTTTTTGTGAAATTTCTTTCTTTTTAATATTTCAAATTCTTTTACTCTTAGATACTTTGCATGAAGAATCTGTATTATTTTTTTTTTCAAATCTTCTTTTTTTTATAAATTTTTTGCAGCTACTTATAATCAGTTGATGTGGCTTTTAAATTTCAGGTAATTAACAATATGAAAAATGTACTTTTATTCCAAGTGGTAAGAAAAGTACTTCTTCTTCTTCGTTCTTCGTTTGAAATAATGAAAATAAGATAAAAGTACAAGCTTTTAGTTCTTAAGCGGAAACACTATTAAATATATACTATTTTCAATAGATAATAGATAAGAGTTACAAAAGTTTTTCTTTTTTTTAGTAATTAAATATTGCATATGAATATTGCACTTTTTTTATAGCATTAAAAATTATTTAAAATAGCTTTAAATAATTTTAAAATAGTTTTAAATAGTTTAAAATAGTTTTAAATATTTAGTTTAAAATTGTTAGAATAAAAAAATTTGAAGAGTTTTTATTTGATCGAAACGCGGTTAAAATGATTTTTATTATTTTCCGTAATAAACAAATAAATTAGAATATCATCAAAAAATTCTTTATTAAAATTGAATTGAAATTTTATTTAATATTTTTAAAAAAAATTTTTTAAATTAATTTAAAATTTTCACTTTCTCGAAATTTTTTATTAAAACTTTTACTTTATATGAAGTTTGCGCGTTGTTAAAATTTTTTGAAATATTTTTTTTTAAAAAATTCTTAATCGAGAGAATCCGCGTATTTTGTAGATACGGTGTTGCTACTATTACTGCCGTTTTCGATTTGAACTCAACTTTGATTTGGATATTGAAATTTTGCGTACGTTGATGGTGGTGATGATGATGATAACTGCTACTATTGTAAATTTTGCTGTTGTTGTTGTTGTTTTACTGTAGTTGTTGTATTGAAATTTTTTTCATATAATATATCTATATATGTATATATATATTTTTTTAAATAGAGCGACGGCGGACAGAATTGGAACGGGTTAAAGCAAAGACTGTACGAAGACTGACGACATACGACGGATTCTAGGGATATTTACCTGTAATAATTATATTGAGTGAAAGAACGTGTAGTATCTGCTGTTGCTTTCGTTTTTGTGTGTTGTATATATATATATTTTTTTTTTGTTTTGTGTGTGGTTCAGTTTTATTCGCCGCTCTCGATACTGTTCTTTTCAATGCTCTCAAGTATTACACAAAAGTTACACAAAATGAAAACGCGCTATTTCCGCAGTTAGCAGCAAAGCAGCACAGCATAACTAGAATTTTCAAACTGCCGGTTTTAAAAATTTGATAAAAAAAAAATAACAACAGCACGCAGCAAGCAGCGAAACAGCGAAGCACCCTTTTCCACATTAACCGTCGTTTTTGTTATGATTTTCCGGCGTAGGAAGGAAGTATCGCATATCGCAGCATAGCATATCATTCATATGAATGGCAATGTATTTTAACTATTTTTGTGTAAAGCAAATGTTGTATGGTTCAACGCAGCTCGCACACAATTGAGAGCGAACAGCGAAGAGCAACGAGCGCACAAACAAAGGAAAATCAAAAATGCTACTTCATAAACAAACCGAATGGTCCGACCACGTATCGTCAACAAAATATTAAAGAGCGCAAGTTCGGATTTTGAATCTGTTGAATTCGTCGTGGGTTATTTGCTTATTTGCGAAGGTGCACAGCACAAGGGTTTGTTTGAGTGTAGCGCACGATTTGGTTTGCTTCTTTCAAGCATCACACACAAGCGGGCAGCATTGTACAAATACAAAATCTACGTAAAAAACGATGTTTAGACGTCGTCGTATTTGGCATTTCGTTTTATTAACACATGCTTTTTCGTTTTACTCACATACTTTTTTCGGAGAGAGCGAGCAGAATTTCTCCTGTTTGTTGTTAACTCCGAATGTGTGTAACTCTTCAATTTCTATAGTTCAAAATCCATAACAGGCAACAAGAGAACACAATTAAGCCAAGTTAAAGCAGAAGAGCAGACGAACTGTTCGCAACAGTGGTTCATACAGGTTGTTTATTGATGTTAATTGTGACTGGCTAACAGCTACTTCCTGCCATCATCAGGTTGCTATGCCATGTTGCTGCCATGCTATGTTGCTGCTATGCTATGTTGCTGCTATACTATGTTACTTCCATGCTATTGCTTGTCCGTACGTAAAAGGCATTCTATTTTCTTTATCTACATAATTTTTGCCTTTCAAGTCGTCGCTCTAAGCCGTTCTTTGTTATTTTTATTTTTTGTATCTTTGTATTTTTTTTCAGTTTTTTTATTTTTGTTTTTTATTTTTATTTTTTTTTTGTAATAACAATAAAAACATTAAAGAAGTCATTTCAAATCTCATTAGCAACCTCTGTGTGTGTTTGGTAACATTTTCTTGTCATTATTTTTTTTTTTTGTAATTTTATTTTTATTGTTCTGTTCTATCTTTGCACTTGTTTTCTTATACATCTATGACGGTTTGATGAATTAAAAATTCTTGCCTAAAGAGGAACAATAACGAGGGTGAAGCAAGTGTTTAAAATGTAGCAAAGGTTTGCCAGAATCGATGCATGAAAGAAGAACTGATGATCACAGTTCTCCACTCCATAAAAGTGAGCTGAAGTGCCTGTAGTTAACCGAACTATGATATATAGTTAAACAGTACTGATTAATAATTATTTCTAATGAATTAAAAATTTTATAAAGAAACAAAAGGTAGAGAAGATATGAGAACATGAGACCAAGGTTTTGAGACAGAGTGGAACTTGAAAATATACATAAGATATAAGAGTATGAGGTCGAGGTTATGCAAAACTATAGGTGACCAGTATTGAGCTTGAAAAGAAATGTTTTGACTAATTAAATTTTAGTTAATATACACAAAAAAAAATGATTTAAAGAGTGGTGTCGGTATTTTTTAATGCTTTGTGCTTTGACAGGACAAAAAAAAAGAAAAAGCACCGAACTTTTAACAGTCAGTCTTGACTTTTAAAATCCAAAAACTTCAACATTGCTTCCAAACTATTACTCTATCAGATTATAGATTTTCCAGTATTCAAATAAAGATGACACATTTATGTGATCTGTAACAATCTTTTAGTTGCTTTCGAAAGAAGAGTTCTACTAAATATGGTTGGATTTATATGTAGGGAAGGACAATTACAGATATGTTATAACTGCGAATTATATGTAATCCTATTTACATGCCTCATAAATAATAAAGTTTGCTAGACTCTTGCAAATTAAGAATGAACAACACTCATTCGAGTGTTTGACTGGCTTTCTGCAGACAGTATTCCGCAGCTATACGCAAAGTCTGGAGGTTGTGAGAACAGTACATTCTAAAGGCCACTCTAAACGTAAAATATCTATAAGAATTAATCCATATACTATACAATTCTGTCCTATGCCACTTTATAAAAAGTCATACTAACTTAAGATATATAGTATAGCATATACTCCACTATACAAAGTATAGCATAACATCAAGAAGCAACAGTTGTACAAAAACTTTTTAACAGAAGAAATAACATTAACTCTTTTCTAAGCACATATACATTTATATAGTACCCATCGTATAACACTTCTGTTAGTAGCGTTAGTAACAGTTCGTAACGCTAAACCTGGGGAACATTTTTACACATAAAACCAGTACCAACATCCCACCATAGTACTTGGCAATAACCCACCGCATGCGTCATAACCATATTCACAAGGTAAGGTACAACGCAACAAATGCAACGCCAATTCTATTGTACTGGACTGCAGAAGGTACGAACAGACAATCTCCAATATGTCCAAAGCTTTGGAACTTCGGAAGCGGCAGCGTTTCGACATCAGCGGCAGCGGCAACAACAAAGCATTTCCTATCCATATGTGTGTGATGCTTTGGTGTCTTTTTTCAAATGAAATCGCATTTCAACCGCTTTTATTCATTGTTGTTGTTGCTGTTGTGTCCATTGTTGGTACAGTAATAACGTTACTGGCGAAAAGCGAGATATATGAATTGTGCGAGTGGGATGCAAAATATTTATATGCAAAATCACAAAAACAGTATTAAGAAGGCAAAAAATGAAATCAACGAGAAAATAATAATTGTTACACCTGCTCATAAAATTCGCCGAGCAGTTTGGGGGGTTGGTTGGACTATGCTGCACTACAGGTGAGAGATTGAATATATTGAATTTACTAGCACTAGCACTACCGAATCACCCTCATAGCGAAGTGTCGAATTGAATCGTATACGAATGATAAGATACGATTATGTATGCTATAGATTCGTGTAATTCCGAATAAATTTTGTGTAATGCGCATGCATGGTGCAGAGGTGAAAATTTTAAGAATCACAGAATAACACATAACGGAAAATTAAATATAAATATATCAGATATACCTACAATGTTGAATGAAAGGGGCTGCGAGTTAACTTTCCTAATAGGCGGAGAAAATAGCAAAATAAGTACGTCTTGACTTATTAAAGAAATTGTTCTATTTCTGTTAGCAACAGACATGTTAATAAAAGGACTACTTTGTGTGAAGCTTTTAAGTAAAAGCTTTTTCGAAAGCTTTTATAAGGGATTTAAATAAGAAACTCTAGCTTGAAGGAACTCTACCAGTAAGTAAAGAATTAATAATTTTTACTGACTTTCGACAAGGAAGCGATGCATTTTTAGAGGTTCTAACAACAGATAATGGAAAATGGATTATATATGATAGAAAACTCTTGAGGTTAAAGCAAAATGAAGTCCTATAACAAATTCACCAAATGAAACATCAGAACAACGCAGCAGACGCATAGAAATTGAAAGAAGGAAATGAACCAACAAAACATATTGAAAATAACCGAACGATGTGCGATTCTTTAAGAATATATTAAAAAGACAAACGTGTAGGACTTATTGCAAATATAACACCAGGAGAAAGTGGATTTATTTAAAACATATGAGATTTTCAAAAAATATATTAATGCTCAAAAAGAAACACCAGAGCATCGTGCACTTTATTTAAAAAACATATAACCTCAGCGTTAGGTCTGACCTTTCTTTTGAAATTGTGTAAATGTGAAAAATACTTTATAACTATTTTGTTATTAAATATATAGCATTTTAGAATATTATTTAAAGAAATAGCGTTTCTAGAAGGCTGATAATCATTTACAAAACCGACATTATTATATTGAAAGGGTACTGATAATAAACTACAAAGTATACGATAGGTATAGCAGGAGGAGGAGCAGAAATTTTATATTGAAATTAGCAATAACATACAAACAAATAAAATTAAATTTTGTTTTATTTTGGTAGATAATTTTATACCATTATTAATATAAACTTATTTCAGGTATATAACTCTCTCCCTAGGCGAAATTTCATCATATTGACACAATTTTCCATCATTTTTTGAATCATACAACTTTCAGTAACTTACAAGAAGTCACTTAATGTAGGTTTCCAATATTTAAGTTGGCCGCTAAACCAAAGTGGTTCTGCGGAATCAGATCGCACTATATAAATTGCAAGCGTTTCCTTCCTTAAGACTATATAATTCTTTTATAAGAATGTTAATAGTAGCACTTGATGTATGGCATAGAGCGCCATTCTGTTAAAACCAAAAAATATCCGGATCATATTTAAATGCTTCAGTGAAGAAGGAAACCTTTAATATGGCTCGATGTCATAAGCCATAGCCGATGACAGTTGCCTACTGCGATTTTGAAGAAGTATGACTTGTTCAAGTTGAAAATTCTTTAATATACACGGTTCTGAAAAAATGTAACTCAGCAATGTTTCCAACCCATAAATCGCACAAAACTGGCAAGTTAGGAGTTGTCAATGCATGCATTTTTTTTGATCCAATTTTGCTTTAACGTAGTAATTAACCTCATATTTCATTAAATTATTGCGATTAGAAAGTGGTATGACTTTCTTACATAAAATTTTGCTTAGATATACCACATTTTTATCTACTATGTTGTCATGATCTTTCTCAACACTGACCTCAACATAGGCAATAGTGTTATATGTACGTGCTCTGAGCACTCTTAGCTAAGGACGTGGGTTAAGCAAAAGTTTCTACAACAATTGGATGGATGAATAACTAAGTTATGGTGCTCGATTCCAGTCGAGAAGAATTTATAGTACGTTTTGGAATTTATCGTGGTCAATACCATTCACCACAGATCAACAAAAAGTTTGATTATTGTTGAATCACAATTCTCTGTAATCAATAAATCAATAAGGCATTCAATAATTCGATGAAAAATATTACTAAGCTGAATATTAAGCATTATATAAAATTAATTTTAAAAAATTAACAAAAATGTTAGTCGAAAAATCATTTATTCTCATATTTATATTTTTTTGCTAAACAACCAATGCTAAGCTAATCCTTAAATAAAGCTCATACGTGCCTTCCAATTAAAATCTAGCATTTAAATTCTCCAATTTTGTTATTAGTTCGAGTAAATACTCAATACAGCTTAAAATCTAGAATATGCTACCTTCCGGATACGTATGAGCAATATACTCGTATGTTTGGGGATATTAGCCTTTCAATAGATATAAAAAAAATTTGCTAACTATAAAGCCGAAACAAAACTGAACTAAATTAATAAATGTGTAAAAAGGATACGCTGGTGCAGGATGACTGCTGGACGTATTGATGCTGAATGCTGCGGGCTTTAGTGCACTGATATCTAAATCGCATGCAGCGTCGAGTGTCCTTTTACAAAAGGATTACCACAGATTTACATTGTAAACGCGTTGAAAGTGAATTGCACGGAATGGCATGGATGAGCTGATTTCAAATGGAACTCAACAGCAACAAAGCTGAAACGATGTCTATACAAAAATAAAAATAAAAATAAAGAAAATAAAAAATAAACAATAAAAAAATAAGAAAAAATAAAAAGATTGTTTATCCTTTCATTTGAATATATTTTTAAATGCATTTCACATTTTTGGTTTGTTTTTTTTTGGCATGAACCTATCTAAATACATATTTAGCATATTTGGTTTACTATTTTTACTATTTTCCCGACTCAGATTGGTGAAAATTCAAATCGCTATATAACAAAGATGTAGCTGGAAGATACTTGTAGCCAGGATTACTATATATTCCAACTGAATACAAGCGACTTCTTTTATGCTGCTACTCTCTCTCTGCCTATGCGATGTCGGATTTCTGGTGGTTGCCACACTAACAGGATTTAATGACTTAATGACATTCAAATTGAAAGTAATAACACTTTTTAAATTCTACTCCATTTTTTCGTCCTTTTCCAAGGATTATGATTTCGGTCAAAAGCCATTTCTGTAAAATTTTGTTGCCTTATAAATTTTTTTGCTCTTTAGAAGAGAACTCAAAACCAAACTTAATGTCTATTAGATATCGTAAGGTAGAATTTAAATTTTAGATACACCAAGTAGTATTATGTCAGTAAGTATTATTATGGATACTTTTAGAGGGAAAACAAATTATTGCAAGACAAGTCTAATGACAAGGACTGGCTTATAAGCATATTTTAAATACTCACCATTGTTTCAAAGGATTAGTTAAGTAAATTAACTTCTTTCGCCAGTATTTATGAAATATAAACCAATTTTTAAAACTAACCTAGAAGAAAAAGAAAGATTTGAGTTATTAATATTTAACTAAGCCATAATTAATTATATTTTAAAGTAAAGTAGTAAATTGTAGCACTTAAATGTTAGTAAGTAGTGATTTTTTTATATATCAAACAAGCTATATATAATAGTTTCTCAGTAATACTTAAAGTGTTGTCTGCTCTGCAATGAGTATTATATATAATATATAAAAGCCGTTTTGTGGGCTTATATGCAGCATCGGCTTTCGAACCTTTGCCTTTACGATAATTAATAAATATAGACTGGTATATAAATGGTTAATTTGGAAACATGTATTCATCTTAAAATATAAATACGTATAAGAAAATAAATTTTATGTTGATGTGTTAAGAAGATATTCAGTATTTATATATATAATAATAAATTGCTAAATCAGCTTGTCTGGAAAGCATTGTTTCTATAATAAAATGAGGCACGATTCCGATTTCTTAAACGTGCTCCTTATTGAACAACAAATTATAATACATTTAACTTTTTTTTCTCGTTTTCATTGTACCATGCATACATACATGCCTATATGGATGCAGTTAAGGGAACCAGGTCGAAGAGATTTGCTGCACCTATTTACCACTAATTGGATAAATAAATAAGTTGTAAGAAAAATAATATATTTGACTTCATATTAATTAAAACTAAATAAACATATGATTACTATTTACACATATATGTATATATTGTTGCATCAGATTAAAATTCCAAGGAAGAACCATACTTGCCAACAAATATTACTTTAGGTAAAGTAATGACATTATTGAGACATACAGCCCTCTCTCGACAAACAAACAAGGACTGATCAACTGTATGAGTTATACCGCACAAATTAACATTGTTAAGAACATAAAAGTTCAACAGCTTCGCTGACATGGTCAAGTAGTGCGAATGTAAGAGAGGGAACTGGATAGAAATGTGCTTGATGCGATAACCATTAGTGAAAACTGCAATAGAAGACGTTCGCATCTTCTGCAGAAGGTTAAGATGAATAACAATATGAAGGCACTCGGCACCACCAACTTACGCTATACAAAACATTGGTCTGATTGGCTAGCGGAGACTACTGGGTGCAATCAAGCGGGGTTCAGATAGTTGCAGTTGCCAACTACATTAGTAAGTAGTAAATAGATGTTGGTTAAACATTTATAGAAATATATATGTGTGACAGCTACAAGTGAAAATATTCATTACTATAAACAACTACTAGTAATAAACAACTAGCTTTGAGCAACTATTAGCTACGACCAACTGCTAGTAACGAACAATTTCTAGTAATGAACAACTTTTCGTAAGGAATAACTACTAGTAATGAACGACCACTAGTTATGAACCAGGAGTAGTTACGAACACCTACTAGTATTCAACAACTACTGGCTATTCACTCATACTAGTTATAAAGAATTTCTAGTGATAAAAAGCTACTAGTTATGAGGAACTACTAGTGTTGAATAACTACTTCTAATGAATAACTATTAATAATGAACTAATGCTGCGCAATTACAAGTAATGATCAATTATATTAATAAACAACTATTAACCTAGAGCACCCACTAGTATTCAACAACTACTAGCTATGCCCTTCTACTAGTTATGCACTATTACTAGTAATAAACCAATTACTAGTTGTGAGCAACTACTAATACTGATTAACTATATTTAAAGAACAACTACTAATAATGAACAACTACTAGTGCTGAACAAATACAAGTTATGATCAATAAATAATAAACGACTAGTAATTAACAACTACTAGTTTTGAAAAACTATTAGTATTTGAACAACACAAGTAGTAACCATGAACAATTTCAAGTAATCAACAACTACTAGTTATGAGCAAGTACTCGTTATGGCCAACTACTATTATAGAACATATATAAATAATAAACAAGTACTAGTAACAAACAATGACTAGTAAATAAGTAGTAATTAACAGTAACTAGTAACAAACTAGTATTTAAAAATGACTAATAACTAACTAATAATTAACAATAACTAGTAACTAAATAGTAATTAACAATGACTAGTAACTAACTAGTAATGAAGAATTACTACTAATTAACTAGTATTGAAAAAATTACTAGTAACTAACTGGTAATGTAGAATCACTACTAATTAACTAGTAACGAATAATTACTAGTAACTAACTAGTGATGAACAATTACTAGTCACATTAACACAACAGAACTTCAAAACTTTTCACATCCTTTTCTAATCTAATCTTAAGATTCAGTAACATCGAAGATACATACGCATTTATTATGAAATTTTGAGGATATTTGATAATATCTCTTATATCAATAGAAGTACAGCACTACACAAAAATATTAACTATACTTGTATTTGGATCTCGTAACAACATGGTAAGTCTCATATATTTTATTATGCAAGTCTATGGGAGTTGCATTTCTAGTGCGACTAACCAATAATTCTTGTTTCAAGTGCAAGACCAACTCAAATGAAGAAGTATCGACATAAATGGGCAAATATCTGCAAATAATAAAAAGAAATACAAAATAACTAGAAAAAGAGAAAAAAAATAGCAACAACAAATACAACAACCAACACAACAACAACAACAACAATTGCAATTTAAAAGCAAAGTCTGCGGCAGATAAGACTTTTGTATCATAAAACCGGCCGGTGATGGTGACGTGCAAGGAAGGAGCTTTAAAATACAATTTTAAATCGGACAAAAAGAAGACAAAAACAAGAAAAAAAACAATATTGTATAAAAAAAGATGAAGTAGAAGAATATATGAATAAAAACTAAAGAAGAAGCAGACTAAGAAGAAGCATTGCCACAAAGCCAACTTGCCATATTTTAATTCAGTGAAATATTTTATTGCTTTTGTTGCCGTATTGTTGCATGCATTTTCCTGGTAACACATTGCTTATGTATAAGTAAAATGTTGCTGTTGCTGCTGTTGCTGCTATTGCATATTGTTGCATATTGTTGGCAAAATTTACAAAGGCAAAAAAAAATTAAATAAATACAAAAATGCATGCAACAGTAACTACCACTAATGCAACAACAACAACAGCTACAACAGCAACAACAGCAACAGCAGCAACAACAACAATCATAACAGCAACAATGAAAACAATTACCAACATGAATGCATTGGTCGCGGCAACACGTTGGCATAATGAAGTTCATGGGTTTTGGTTTTGATTTTAACTTATTTAGTGTGGCAGCATTGATTTGGTCGGAAAGGAAGAAACATTGGCAAAAAATATTACAAAAAAAATATAAAAAAAATATATATTAAAAAAAAATTATTCACAAAAAATAATTATTAAAAAAAAAAAATATTGTATGAAAAGTAAATCTGTTGCATTGCAGTTTCAAGCAACAAGCAAAGAAGTTTCTAGTCGATTACCAAGAAGCAGCAAGTTCAAATAATGGAACCAGTACAGTGCAAAGCAAAAGCAACAATGGAAAAAGAAGTGAATTCAGTTCATAAGTCTGGACGAAAGGGAGTCGATTGTGCAGAATGCAATTGCATAGCTGAGTGATCACCAATGCAACATGAAAGATACAGAAACAAAAAAAACAAAAAACACAACAACAGCACAACAACAAAGAATAAATTTAAACACAAAAATTATAAAGCAACAACGTCCACGACATGCCAGCCAGCCAACTGAGTTAACTCAAGACAAGCCCGAGACCAACCAACACAAAACCAGGCAGGCAGGCAAGCAGGCAGGCAGGCAAGACAAGGTAAGGCGCAAGTTCTCGGTCATAGTCTGTGCAGCGACGCGACGAATTTTATAGCCACATTGGGTTATTTACTTAATACAGTTTTACTATCAACCAGCCAAGTTTGCTGAGTCTCCACCAAAGCCAAGACTCAGCATATTCCGCTGTTGCTGTTGTCTGTCTGTTGCTAGAACTACAAGTACTCGCTGCACTTGATTTCATACACTTAAAGTTTTTGCTTTACTAGACTTTATATGGTAAGCTAGCTTTGTATACTCTATGTGTATATTTATATATATTATTAATAAATTAAATTTAAAAAAAATAATATCATAGAAAAAATAAGAGAATAAAAGCATAGCTAGATATATTTCAACTTTCATGTGAAATCAACGAAGCATTGCAACATTATTTGTTGCATGATTTCGTTTAGGAAATGCAATGCAAATTACGCCGAAATGCAACTGCAACTGCAACACATATTCAATTATTTAAACATTTAATTTATAGCGAATCAGTTAAGATCTTTTCAGATTTGTATTGACCATGAACTCGACAACTGACTATCGCAACAGCAGCAACACATTCATTAAGAAATACAAGAGATTAATAATTCTGCTTTAATGAACTTGACAAGTGTCAAAATATATAATATTCCCAAGATAATTTATTTTGGTTTATTGTTGAAATATTTAAGTATTAAAATATAAATAATTGTTTAAAAGTTTTCATTCAAAATATATAAATTTTAATATTTACCTTTTTTATTTGAATAAATATGGTCGTTTAAATGAGTTTAATAGCTCATTCACATGACAAAAATTAATCACGCTCTCAGAAACAAGATTAATTCTAAAATTGGCGACAATTTTCGAGAAGCAACTGTTTGAGAGAAACATAAGAATAAAATTGTATTGAATAGCAAAGCCTGGAAAAGAATTCCAAATATTCTCTAAAAAAAGGACCAAGAAAGATATACGAAAATTAATTTCTGAAATATATTTTCAATATATAAAACATCAGTACAACAACAATTTAATTCACATCAACAGTTAATAAGTTTTAACACGTAAGCTGTGAATTTTATTGGTTAAATTAGTTTAGTCTATTCACACGACAAAAAAAAAATCACGATCTCAATAATAAAATTAATTTCAAAATTAGTGATACTTTTCGGACATCAACTACGTACATTTGAGAGAAATATATGAAAAATGAAACGTGTAGTTTTATTAGAACAATATGGTATAACAGAACAAAGCATGCTCTAGGTTAGGTTAGGTTAAGTTACTGGGGCCGTCTGAAAACTCACTTAGACCATGAGGTCCATTGTGATACTCTAAAGAATTTGACACCTGTCCCTATAACCACTTGGTATTGGCTACAAAGCCATTGACACGAGCTGTGAAAATAGAATCTACCTCTCTTAGTGAATAGAAAAAGTGCGACCCTAAGTAGGATATCCTATGTCTTGCGAAGGCAGGACACTGTAGCAGAAGGTGTGTTGGTGATTCTTCTTCATCATTCTCCATGCAATGCCTACAATGTAAGGAGGTCCTGATGTTAAGCCTCACGGCATGTCCTCCCAACGGGCAGTGTCCCGTAATAATTCTCACTATCCTGGATAAATTTGCTCAGGATAGGTTGATTAATTCCCCCGATCTTTTCTTACTTATTTTTGGACAAAATTCCTTGGGTTTTATGCAGTTGGTTACTGTTGACCATCTTCTTTCAAACATTTGGTATGTCCATAATTTTATTCGGTGCCGACAAGAAGCAACGGGTATACCCACACTTTCTTTTCTCAGAAGAATTTGTGCTGTCGTACCATGTCTTGCTAATTCATCTGCTATACAGTTGCCTTGGATGTCCCTATATCCAGGAACCCAAATAATTCATATCCGAAAATATTCAGCCATCACCATAAGTGATGTAAGACAATTCAGTACTAACCTCGAGTTGAAGGTCGTCGAGTTGCATGCTCTAAAGACATCTACAATATTTAGAAAGCCTGAAAATTGCAAGACTGAAACACAAAAATCAGTTTCTGAAATCTTTTTCCAGTTCTTAGGACAAACAACGACAATTTAAGTCAGATCAATAGTTAATAAAGATTAACTACTGTTATCGTGTGAAAAGGTTATAACAGACACTGAACACATATCGCTTCCGCTGATTATATAATGGAACTTACTTTACTTCGCTCATTATTCGATACTTAACTATTTGAATATTAAGACCCTAAAACAGTGAAGCCTTGCAAATTTTGATTGCTATAAAGGTATAGTTACGAAAAGGATGTTACTGCATTTATATTCAGGACTCAAAGTCCTCGACTGCAGCCGATGTCAAATATAGTTAATATTAAATGCGCTTATGTTACAAAAGTGTGGATCAATGGACTACTATTGAAAGAAGCAAAAATTCTTGGGATATGCAGTTTTATAGATCTACACAGATATCATAGTATCCAACGCATTCTTCTTCTTTGCAGCTTTTAATGCGATATAAACTACTTTAAGAGTGTGTCAAAAGCTTTTGGGATATGGATTTTTATACATCTTAACGGATATCACAAGATCCAAAGCATTCCATTTCTTTGACAATTTTGAACCTATTATCAGAAGGAGTGAAAATTTTTTAGATATGAATAGGATTGTACAGAGTGTAACTATTAATATTCTTTTGTTCCTACAAAGTTGATTTAAAAATTATAAATAATGGTATAATTCCATACCATTAATTTAGATTAATTTGAAGTAGCGACCTTGAACACCATAGCTCATTTGAGTACATATAGTAACCTCTTATGATACCATAGATTCCATGTCATTGATCGCTGCCCTACTTAGCACTATCTTATCTCAGAGTAATTACTAACCGCACGGGGCTGTACGCAGATTTTAGATCAGTCATTGAATAATCACGAAGATTATGAGGAATACACAAATTAGTCAGTGAGATGGGTGGGACTCTGAAGAAATCACCCAGCTATCAAAGAGTAAAAGTGCCCAGATGTACTAACTCGGATAAGGCTTAACAATATACTTCATTGATCAAAAGATAATTTTAACTAGACGATTAACTTTAAACATGTTTAGTCAGCGACTCTTTGTAAAGCCTATAAGTCAGAATATCAAAAACAATTTACTGTTTTCTTAAAACATTGCGAAATGACATACTATTACGTATGTTATAAATACAGATAAAATACTCCATTTTAGGAAATTTTTACTAAATATGAATCCCACATTAAAATTGGTGCCAATACAAAATAAATTATCTGAAAATTGCGAACAGTTGAATAGCAAAAATGTCTGCAATTCAAACGCAGAGTATTTAGACCGCAAATAAAAACAAGTTTAGGAGCGATTCCTGCCGCGTCACCTTAACCTCCTTACCAGTCAGTCAAGACAGCAGTTACGAAAACGGGTATATCTCTTATTTAATATCGCAACTAACAAACTAGCAACCAAACAGGCAACAAATCAACCAACCAACAATAATGTGCCTTTTTGCAGCACTACAACAACAACAACAACAATAATAACAACAACAACAACATGCCAGAAGAGCAGCACTAAATGCAACAGCAGCACAACAACAAGAAAGAAGCTATGAAGAGCAAAACTTAACCGCGTCAGTCTGGTGGGGCAACATTTTTCAAATTCTTCACAAGTGAATTCCATTTAAGCTCAATACTTGCTTTATTTATTTATTTTTCTCTATATTTTACACTCGTACTCCGCTGTATCCGCATCCTCAACAAGTACTCGTCGCAGAAATCATGGTCGTACGGAGGGAAGCAGTACTGAATTCAAATTAGTTGCAACCAATTTTGAATTTGCAGCAGCAAATAGTGGCATGTTTAGTGGTAAAATATATGCACAAATGTGCTGCATTCAAGCAGATAAAGTGAAAAAAAAAACGGTTTGCATAATAATTTCAATGAAAATAGCACATTAATGGCTTAGTTGCCCCGCACTTCGTACCCTTTACCATTCGAAGGTGCATGAATATATAAGTCAAGAGTGAATAACGTAACTGCGACTAATCATTACGAGATTCTGTACCACCCAAAAGCACTTATTTAATTCAAGCACTGCAATGGACTCAACATCAACATTTGATGTTATTTTTTAATTTTTTTAAAACTTATTTTCTCTATTTTTATTTTATTTAGTTTGGTTCTTTCCTGCTAATGGCTCAGATTAAGCATGTTACATATGATTACTAAAGTAATAAAGCAAATTCCATTCAATCACATCATTCAAATTGAAGCACTTATCATCATAGACATCAACGACCGACATCATTATCGTTGTTGTAAATGGTTAGGTTGTAAATGGTTAGGTGGACGTTGCCGTTAACGTTGACGTTAACGTCATATCGTCATCGTCATCGTCATAGCCATCAACAACAGTAACATCAGCATCAACGGTAAAAGTCGTCTTCGTTATGTTAATCAGCAATGTACACTTGAATATAATTCCATCAACGGCTGCTCTATCGTCCTTTTGCAACAACCTCATCCACACTTCTGCGCCCAGCATTCGATCCACTTAGCATAGTACAAATTTTTAAAGTTTATTTATCCGCCACTTAAGATGTCCTTCCGATTTGTTAAAGTGCCTGCCTGACTTACATTTACGGATACTAATAGCATTTGTAAGCGAATGCTTTTTATTAGCTTAATTTCTTTAGTTGTATTCCGATGAACCGTTTTCTTCAAAGAAATTCCTTGACTCCTTGAAAATTTTGAATAACTGACTTATTTATTCTACGAATTCAGTTGAAGTTTGTGAGTTACTCGTTTATGATTTTGAAATTTTTTATGATTCCAATAAATTATTTGTAACATGATATCTTAAAGGATAAGTATATGATTTGTCAGTTAATAAAACAAAATAGATTTATTGGATGTATGCTCTAGAAATAAATCATTAAAAAGAAACCGGTCACTGTCTGAGGATTATCCAGATCTTGACTTGTATGTATGTAGTCTACTCAGTCTTCGATTACATATCTCCAATGTATCAATCAAATATTCACAAATCATAGTTTATTAGAAGATCTTTATTGGTTTGTAAGAAAACATAGTTTGAAAAATGAAAATAGACCAATCGCCAAAGGTGTATAGTTCTCGTCGGCAATGATAGTTGAGCTAATACATTAGTTGAGTCTAAAAATTTTATTACGTCTCAAGGGGAAAGGAGAGAACGTAATTGAGAAACGGTTTAAATGCTTGTAGAAGTTTATATATCATAAAGAGAAATATATTAAAAAACAATAAAGTCATTTTTAATGATATATACATTTTAATGATATATATATATATATATATAATGATATACAATGATATACATATATAATGATATACATATATATATATATATATATATATATATATATATTATAATATAGATATATATATATATATTAATGATTGCCTTATTTGTAGACATACAATGTAAATAGTGATTTTCATGTCTGTCCATGAAATAAAGGACATCAGTTTAAAAATGAATTTATAGTTTGAATTAATTTTATTTAATTGTATTTTTGTTTTATGTTGTTTTAAATTATTGTATAAACTTTAATTTCTTTTTAATTCAATTATTTATTTTATATTAAAAATTAACTATATTTTTTGAAATAACATATAATATCTTATTTTTATTTTATTTTATTTTGTTTTTTTTATTTTATTTTCTTTTATTTTATTTCATATAATTTGAATTAATTTTTTCATAATGTTTTAAATTATAATATAAAATATTATTTTTTTTTATTATCTTATTTTTCCTATATTTAACTATATTTTTTAAAATAACATATAATATCTTATTTTTATTTTATTTTATTTTATTTTATTTTATTTTATTTTATTTCATATCATTTGAATTAATTATTTCATAATGTTTTAAATTATAATATAAAATATTATTATTTTTTTTTTATTTTATTTTTCCTGAATTGTATTTCATTTAATTGTTTTTTGCATTTCTAAAACAATTTTATTTTTTAAATGATTGTTTAAATAACATATTTCGATTTGTTTGCAAATATGTTGCAACTTTTTCCTGGTATTTTTTTTTATTAATTTATTTAAAAAATTTATTTTGTTTTTAATAATTTTTTATTACATATTATTTAAATTTAGTTTAGTTCGTTGCATTTATTTTGCTTTATTTTATTTTACATTATTTTAAGTTATTGCATTGGATTTAATTTTTTTTGGTTTATTTTATTTTATTTAATTATATTTTATATTATTTTAATTTTAATTTCCCCATTCAAAATTTTTTTTTATTCCATTTTATTTAATTTCGTATATTTAATATTTTGTACATCTTTATTTTTTTTTTTTTATTTTGCTTAAAAGTATAATTTTTGTTTTAATATTTCAAAAAAAATTCATTTTTTTTTATTTATTTATTTTCTATTTTTAGAAATCACGTTTAACTTAAACACTAGTACGTATTAAAAAAGTTACTATATAAATATACATAAATATCTGTATTAGTATATATACTTTTTCTCATTTTGGTTTATTTAAGGTTTGCTTCATTTTTGTTCCTATAAATTGATACACATTATTATTATTATCTTCATTATTTTTTAATTTTTTTTTTTTTGATTTTTTCTTAATTTCTTTGTTTTCATAATTGGCTAAAACGCAGCAAAGCGTAAAACAGGCTTTGAAGTACGAGTATCTCAACAGGCAGAGCTGCGCAAAGATACAAAGCCAAAAAGAGAAGTAAAAGCCTAGCCTACTGGCTAAAGACTGGCTCCCATTTAAGGGCCTCAAGGCCAAGGTTTGGCGAATTGTTTGTATCTTTTTTTTTTTTATTTTTTTTTTTTTGTATATTATGCACGGCATCAATAAAAGATAATAATGCATGAAATGAAGAAACTATAAATCTTGGAAGACAATCAGTAACGAAACAGACAAACCGAAATACTCGCTTAAGAATTAAAGTTAAAACAATCACAAAAAAAAAAAGTTTAACTTGAAACTTCAAAACAAAAAATTTAAAAAAAAATCAAAATATTTATTTTTTAAATAAATTTAATTAAAATAAATAAGCATGTTTTTATGCATATTAAGAAATCATGTAGTGATAATGTGTCTACATGAAAATAATTATCACAGGAAAGGACGGGAATAAGGATATCCTTTAAGAAGTTTGTTTAAATTTTTACCCATGATAAAGTCTGTAAAGTATTTAATTTCTAAAAAAGAATTAACAGTAACCAAAATGAGTTAGAATTTTGTTAGATATAAATTAATAATACCAAACAAATATCATGTATAAATACTAAACACTGAAAAAAACACGAAATCGGTTAAGAAATATATATTTTATACTAAATATTTGTTAATATAAATTTTAACAGCAATATGTGTATAAATAATTTTCTTAATTATTTTATATATTCCTCTTTATGATCCATATATAGCTGCATGCATCCCAAATATTCGATATAGCATTATCTCTATTTTTGCTGAGACAGCTCCCTATAACACTTGTTCTTCAACGATTTCTTCAGAGCACCAAATTATAGCCCACGCAGTTTATCTTTGTAGTGTGGGAATAAGAAAAAATCTTGGAAAGGAAATCAATATATCTAAATTGATCGATGTTTTCAGCGCTGTAACAATCCTTTCTTGAACTATTGTGGCAGAGTTTGTATTGCGATAGCGATCTGCAAACGTCTTTACCGATCACCTTTTTCCAGTTCTCCAAAATTGCTGGCAATCAAATTGAGGTATATCATTTAGAACAATTTTTTCTTATTTGCTCTAATGGCACTACTGCCACGGGGTCAATTTTATGAAAAAAGGGCACTTTGCGCTTCACATTTGGACGTTATATTCTTACAGATTACACATGGTAAGAAAGTACATTTTCTTCACATCGCATTTTATAACCATGGTTTTTTAAAACAAATTTTGGGATATGGATTACGGATTATGGACACCCTACATATATTTTCTTTCGTAATAAAGTTTTTAACAGAACTCTAGCTGAATTCGTTAGGAATAAATTACGCCTCATTTAGTTTTTTTTTAAGTAATGAACGTATGATCCAACTATGATTTATGACATTACAAATTTTTCATTCGAATCAACTTACAAATTCGACCCTTATGGATTGATGGCTCCGTCCCCTTAAAGTGCCAAGATTGCTTTACTTGGACTAAGTCTGAGTTCCCAACTATTTTTCTATTTTTATTATTCCCAACTATCTTCTTATCTTCACACTTACATTACATTACATTAATTTCGTCATCGTATCGTAATACCTATCGTATTGTGTTAGGGTTTTTCAATCATTGCCTTGTATGTGCTCTCAGGTTTGAGTTGGTTACAAAACCCTTATATATAAATATTTTATTATTAAATTTATTATGCAATAAATTATTTAAATTATATTAAATTATTATAAATTATCATATATATATAAACTATAAACTGAAACTGTTCAATATAATTGACAATCACAATAATCCAACACTCAGCAACCTAAAAATACAGCGATATCTGATAAACACAGGCAGATACAAAAACATCAGATCCATTATATTATAAAGCCCCGTATTCAGTTATTCTTAGTGTGACTTAAAATTGTCCACAGATAAAATAGAGTAAAGGTGCTGATTCACCAACTCAGACATCTGAATATCATAATAATCATAATAATATAAATTATTATCATAAATTAAAAATTATTATTATAAATTATAATATTTTTATAAAATTAACACCTATTGATTTATAGCTCCGTCTCATTGAAGTGGCAAGATTCCCACATCCGGACTCAGATTGGATTAAAGCTTACCAACTATTTCCCTTACTTTAAGTCTATCTCTCATCACGCATATGACATCCATCATATTATCCTATTATGTATGGTTTTGTCAATATTTCTCTGTGTGCTTTCAGATCTCAGTTGGTTATTATTATTGCATATATGTATCCTTTTTATTATTCATAATCTAAATTTTATGTTTCAACATTATGTTTTCATCTAAAATTTAACGTTCATTTGAATTCCCCAGGAGTTCCCAAAATTAATTATTTTGCTAAATGTTTGCTTAAATACTAACAAATCCTACGACGACGATGTAACAGGTTGTCTTTCTGATGTTATCATATTAACTTAATTCGGCATAAATTAAGTTAAAAGAGAAATATCCTTGTTGCTTGTCAAAGGCATAAATTAAATTTAAAAGAGCATATTTCCATCGTCTATGGCGAAAGCACATTTAAGCTGTTGAATAATAAATGCGCAACTGGTGTTAAACTGCTTTTAAATGAACTCGCCTAACTGGCCACGAACGAAAGGAGCTACCATGTGTTCCACGAAAGAAGAGAACATAAAAAGCATAGCAAAGACAGTATCCTTTCCTTTGCACAGTGCAATTGTGCAAGTGAAGAGTACTGTAATGTAAACAGAGTACTCTTAACTGATAACTGTTATAATGTAAGCCAGTATAAAAGAGCTCCAAGCTATGTTAATAACAGTGCTAAGCTTTAGGGGTAATTTCTAAAGCAGGAAACTCTTATAAAGTTAAACTTATGCATAAACTGGACTATGTTAAACATGAGGAGAAAAATGTTAAATATAAAACTTTCTATAACAGTTCAAAGAATATTTGGCATTTTAAGTTGCAGTTAAAGAAACGCGCGGCTGTTTTATAAGTGAAAAAAAATTTTCAAAGATCAGTTTGGCGGCGGAAACGTTGAAGTTTAAAAATAATATCAATTAAAGAAAAAATTAAAATTTATTTGAAATTAAAAAAATAAGAAATTAATAAAAAAAAATTTTTTTTTTTTGAATAATCGCTAAGCAAAAAGAAAATGCTTGATTAATTAAGAAAATGACAACGACAGCAAAGTAGCACAAGTCAAATACCAATCAAATAATTTCAAAGCTACTTCAGACTAAAGCGTTTTACAGCAAATCGGTTAATTAATCATGTAAATAGTATAACAGGAATGTAGATTTACAGCAAAAGTCCCAGACGAGCACATTAATCTCGGCTTGCAGTTTTCTAACCAACAACAACAACAATAACAACAACAACAGCAACAACATTAATACAGACTTGCAATGCAACATATCCGCAGGCATTTTGCCATTCATTTTTATTTTCAAATGTCAACTAAAAGTTATCAATGCAGTTAATTGAATCCATTTTTAATTAGAAGAAGCAATAATTGCAAATATGCGAAGAATATGTGAAGTATATATCTATATATATATACTATATTTGATGCTATGTTATAAGAAGTGAGTTTTGGAATGAGCTCCAGTTGACTTAAAAAATACCGTGCCCCAATTAAAATGTAACTGATTCCAAACTTCTATAACTTTGGTAAGGTGGCAACACTGTAGCCATTCTTCATTTAGCGCTTATTAATTTTTTTGAACAAGAATAAGGAAACATTTTTGTCTCAGTTAATTAAAAGAATACATTTTGTCCATGATGTAATTTAAATCAAATGGAGCAATAGCGCTACATATGAACCAAAACATGAAAATGGGTGGGTAGTCGGGACCTTTAAACAACTAATAATCTAAACAGAAGGAATAAATCTAAAATATATTAAGAATAAGAATAAACCCTTCGTATATTTAACTAAAATTCATTACAAAGAAACTGATAGTGTAGACCATGTTCAGGTCCCCATTATATACGTAGCAGAAGTGCTCCGTTAAGTGAAGACACGAATTGAAAAAACTTAATTTAAATCCAAAATTTATTGTATTAGTCCACCAAAATTCGATTTCAAATAAAAAAATACGGTGCCTGAAAATTAGCAATCTAATTAGACCATCTTATTAGGCTGAGTTAGGTAGGATGAGAGGATGCGCTTATCAGAGAGATAGGCTGATAGAATTATCAACACATTCACTCGAAGACATCAATTTTTCTTTGCAATTTAGTAAATAATGATTTTAGCGTCCTTTTCAAATATTATATCTTTACCTTTTTTCATCTACTCGATATATGTTTATCATTTCTACAATATAGAATAGAATAGACCAGTTACTCTATAGAATAGAATACTATAGTAGTGACTGATATTTTATGCTTTTAACTAAATCTAATTAAACAGATTAAATAGAACCTTTTTAGAGCATCTTGTAGGCATCTGATGTGGGTAGACCTAATAATGTTCTCCTGATCCAAATCGAAACCGAACACTCAAGCAGAGTCGACATTCTGTATTCTTATACACATCAACTTTGTTAATATGGTAGTTTAAATCAAGACATCTTATTTGAACAATCTATTGAAGTATTTGCACATTAACGAGTTTCATAATAATTGCATTTGTTAGCAACTTATTAAATTTAGTATTTATTATTTTACTGGAAGTATTTTCTTTGCTTTGTCTGTTTCAAAAACTCAACAAATATTGTTTCTGAAAATATTTTAAGAACTTCTTCATTCGCTTTTGTTATAAGACAGGTGTCAGAGGCAGGTTTCGATATAGCTACAGATGATTAATAAATAATCTTATTGTGAAAATATAGTCTAAACTATTAAGTTATTTTATTCTAAACATTTGTCATTCTAAACTATGACAGCTCGATGTGGATCAAAGTTCTCTTCATTAAGCTTTGACATCCGAATGTGACTTGGAGATTTTTTCATTAAGCTATAATACCTCAATGTGGATCAAAGCTTTTTGCACTAAGCTACAACAGTCCGACGTTGATCATAGCTTTCCTCTTCAACCTATGATACCCTAATGTGGATCAAAGCTTCCTTCATTTAGCTGTGACACCCCGAAGTGGATCAAAGCTTCCTTCATTTAGGTGTGATACCGCGACGTGGATCCGAGCTTCCTTTATTAAGTTATGACACCCCGAGTGAATCAAAGCTTCTTTCATTTAGCTGTGACACCGCGACGTGGAGCAGAGCTTTCTTCTTTAGGTTATTACACCCCGATGTGGATCAAAGCTTCCTTCATTTAGCTATAATACCGCGACGTGGATCCGAGCTTCCTTCATTAAGCTATGACAACCCGAATTGGATTAGAACTTTCTTTATTAACCGATGACACCTCGACGTGGAGCAGAGCTTCCTTCATTAAATTATGACGCTCCGAAGTGAATCAAAGCTTCCATCATTTAGCTGTGACACCGCGACGTGGATCTGAGCTTCCTTCATTAAGTTATGACACCCCGAGTGAATCAAAGCTTCCTTCGTTTAGCTGTGGCACCGCGACCTGAATCCGAACTTCCTTCATTAAGCTATAACACCCCGAAGTGGATTAGAACTTTCTTTATTAACCGATGACACCGCGAAGTGGAGCAGAGCTTTTTTCATTAAGTTATAACACCCGATTGTAGATCAATGCTTCCTTCATTAAGCTATGACACCCCGATGTGTGTTAAAACTTCCTTCGTTAAGCTATGAAAGCCCGATGTATATTAAAGCTTCCTTCATTAAGCTATGACACCCCGATGCGACTAATAGTCTTTAATTCTTAATACTGGATGTTTATAATTCCTAAGTTGACTTCTAATAGTACCAATAATCAATTCTTTGTTTTTTTCGGCTTATAGACATCGTGTTGTCTTTTAAGGATCTGTTCAAGTGTTTTATCATCCGGCTTTCGAATCATTTATCTAAACAATCTAATAAATTATATTTGAATAAAACGATTTACTGATAATAAATTTAATATTTTATTAAGTCAATATCACTTACATTTCAGATCGTTTGAATTTAAATTGATAGACAGAAAATTTTAATATTAAAGCCAGATTGTCAGCAAAAACGAATACTCCGCAGACAAAATACTCATAATCTCTAACCGCAAATGCAACGTCATGATCAACAGCATTAGATACGTAATTTATGGAAGAAACAGAAAATGTATCTAATACATTTTGTAACAGAAAATGGCAGAAAAGTATCTATGAGTCTAAGAGTCTGACTTTAGTCATTATTAACGCCGCTGCTTGCATCGTAAGGTGTATTGACCTCATTGAGGTGAGGTGCTGTTGTTATTGTATCTGGTGAGACGATTGTGGTATTGTGTGATTTTTGCTTCTCAACTGAACTCAACATTAACACATTATCTTGTGCATTTTGCTTTTGCGGTTGAGATCGAAAGCAAATCACCTCCAACAAAACAAAACAAAAACAACAGCAATAATAGCATCTCTAGTAAGACAAGTATATTAAATTCAAAGATAATTCTTTTATTTTATTATACGAGTATCTTTAATTCTTTTTCGTTTTTTTTTACGAAAAAAAAAACACAGATAAAAGGCAAGTACTTACGATAGACATTTAACACTGAAAAAGGTTTTATTAACTTCTAATACGAATGCACTTGGGAATGCGCATATTTCTTCTTGCATTTAACAGATTCAATGATCTTCTTGCCAAACGTTTGTATCTCAAACTTGTCTAAATATTTTTATGGCTCAATGCAATGCTAGGCAGCTTACGAGCAGAAGTGCTCACTGCGCGGTGGCAATAGAAACGTTTGTGGCGGTTTGTGGCGACATCAATCAATGCTGCCAGACAACTTTAACAGTATCTGCTGCAAAAAGTATCTAATGTTGTTGTCTGTCGTCAGCAGTTGGTATGTTTTAGTGTGAATATTTGCAGAATGTTACACAGTCAACTAAAGCCAAACCGAACCGAACCAACAAGATAAACCAAGCCATGCTAAGCCAAGTCAAGTCAAGTCAAGTTCAAGTCTATCTGTTGGCATTGCCATTACGATTCCGATTCCGACTCCAATTGCGATTGCGACTGCGACTGCGACGATTGCTGTTCTCATTGCCGTTTCGCCATTGCGATTTGGTGTAATTCTTGCATTGCTACAAGAAATATTGCAGCGCTAAAATCAGCAAAAATGCTAATCATTTCAATTTAGCTAAAAAACAAACTAGCAAACAAGCGAAAAAGATTGTGTTTCGTAGGAAAGAAGATACTTTATTGCATTGCTCAATGGGAAAAATTACTGTAAACTGTTTTTATGTGAATTCAACATTTTTTCGAAACACAATTGGAGGCTGTGAGAATGACAGCTCTTAATTTATTAGATAGTAAATTATATTTTTAAAAATTAATTTAACATAACTGATCGTAAAATAATGGATTAATAATTTATTAGAGTACAAATATAATTTTAAAATTATTGTACAATAAATATGACAACATAATAAGAATAATAAATAGTGCATCTGAAGGAATTTATATGAAAAGTATATACCTATAATTAAAAATTAATTTTGTTAATTAATTAACAGAAAATCCTTTTTCAACAGAAAAGACAGCTACAAATAACAGTTACAATATGCAAATCACCCCTTCTATAAAGTATTCTACATAGTACAGTTGGGAATACCTTGACAATAATTCTTATACATTTTTAGTTTATGCTCTCTTCTTCCTCAAATCAAAAGAGAAACTTTGCCAAATGAATTCTAGTGAATTAGACTCTGTAACATCAGGAGGCTCAACGCGACACGTCGGTTATCAGTACAACAGAAAAAAAACTGGATATAGACACAATTTGATAAACCACGCTCTTTAATATCAATAGACTCACAGCATCGCTCCAATTATCAGAATAACCAACTAAAAACCATAACTAGGGAGATAGAGACCATTAAGTGAATATTCCGGAAGCCATGAAGACATAGGCATTCGTGAGCTCTTATTGGATTTTAGTCGCTTGTCATGACAGACATGTTTTATCTCGGAAATATTCTAACTCGAGGGTATTTCAAAGGCAACCGACACCATCTGGTGGATTAGGCCCTCTAACATCAAGAAACTTACAGCGACGTATCGATTATCAGTATAATCAACAAAAAACAAAAAAGAAAGATAGACCCTTTTTCATAATTTTTAAGGAATTATTGGTATAAATTTTTTAACTGTCTCTTGGTACTTTAACATTATGATAATAAAAATAAGAAAAAAAATAGAAAAAAAAAATAGATTGGTTTCGAATAGTACTGAATTGCGACAACAAAAATTTTTATTTATTTTTAATTAATCAAATTTTTGGCCGATTAAACAGCTGTTTCGAGTATTGTCAAATACCCATCATCAGTGGTCTTAGAACTATTTCTTATATTTAATTATTCGTGAATAATTTTTTTAAACTGCAAATACCAACTATTGAACTCATACCCTGCCAAATTTGAAGCTCAGAGTCAGTGTTCATTATCCATTAAAATCAAATTTAATATAAAAAAAAAATATTTTAAAAATAAGTCGTTGCCATTCTATGGCTGCAAACAAAAAGTTTTAGTGTAGCACTGAGCCTGGATTCTGTGAGCAAAACCTCGGTCGAAACAGAGAGACACAATATATATATAAAAAAGTATTTAAAATAATACATACAGTTAAACTTCCATAACTCGAAGTTCACTTTTGCAAAGAATAGGTTCCACTTATGGATACTTCGAGTTAGAGAAATTTTTTATTTTTTTTTATTTTTGAAAGAAACTAGAATTACATTTTAAGATATTTATTTATTTGCAATCAAATAAAGCATAGAAGTTATAATGAAGTAAAATATTCAGAAATCAGGGTTTGGGACTTTAATTTTTTTCTTATTTTCAGTAAAAAGATTTTCCGTTTTATTCATACTTTTAAAGTGATCATCAGTTGTAGTATCATTAGTTTGCAATTATAAATTCAGAATTTTGAATGAGTCTTCTACTTCATTATTGGAAGGCTGATGAACACTTACATTCACCAAACCCTCTTCATTACTTTCCGTTGTGCTTAAAATTGGATCCAGTAATTTGGAGCTATAGTGCTCAATAATATCTTGGTCTGTAGGAAAGCTTGACGTACAAATTTCATTTTCAAGTTAAGAGTAGTATTAGAAGTTATTTTATTTACTTTAAACCACGCTGCCAGCGACTGGCATTTGCATAAAGAAGGAATGTAAGAAGAAAAAATTAAACATTTGGTTTGGAAAAAGGGACTTCCCCTAGCAGCAAAATACATTTATACTTGAAATAAAAATTCAATTTATAGAATGCACTTTCCCATATAACTATTGGCACAGAAGAAAATTTTTGTTCAAGTTATAGAGAAATTCGAATTATAGAAGTTCGAGTTTTGGATGCAGACTTCTATGTAATTTGCTTTCTAGAACCTTGGTGCACTGTTTTTGGTTCGAGTTAGAGAAAACTCGAGTTAGAAAAGTTTGAGCCATGGAAGTTTGACTGTATATTTAATTGTTCATTATATCAAAAGTTGTTTCTAACATTGTGCTACAATAACGGACTATTGTTTATATAGCAATTTCTATAGTAATTTTTTGTTTTATTATCTTCTGTTTTTCAAGTGCTGTTAACAGGCACATTACAGTTAACTATCACTAACTATTTATTAAAATAAACTAGTTATTTATTTTAATATATCTTGTAAGCAAAATTGAGCATTGACAGCATTCTTGAGTGAAGTGTAGGGGTTTAAATCTTAACTTGGTAAGATGTCTGAGTAAGAAGTGTAATGAGAACCTTTTATATATATTTTATACTAGATTTCATTTTTTCGTTTTTTTTTTGTTGTATAACGAAAAAGTTCCTAGAAAAATTTCTGATATCATACAGAAATCACTCCATATATTTCCATTCTATAGAATATAATCCTATAGAACACCAACTTATGTACACATTCAGTACTAAGACCTCGTTAAAATTATTTTCGTAATGTTAGTAATTACTAACTGTTATAGCTTGAAAGTATACTCAAGAATAACACTGACCAATATCTTAAGCTATCCAGCTCAGTTGTGATGACACTTCATCTTTTAAATACATTTTAGTCTTTTGAAACAAATTATCATGAGAAGTGAGAATAATCTTTAAATACATTCTTTCAAATTAAATTGTTGTGTAATTAGTAGAAATAAAAATTCCATAAATGTTAGTTAAATGAAAAAAAATTATATGTTTTCTCTGCTCATAATAGAAACAAATGAAAAGTAATAAATCAAAATTCCTTGAAGTATTGTAGTACTTTGTTGCAGAGAGAACTCTGAACGAAAGGAGCAAATTTCTTTATTCTACTTGGATTGCACTTAAAAAACTCTTAGTGAAAGTTTAAGTAAGCGGCAAATCATCAGCTTGAGAAAGCGATTGTACGAAATGAATAAGTAAATGAGTTTCACCATTCAAAAATGTTCAAATTTTCGAATTTTGCCATAATAAGTTTGGTGCAAAGCTAATAATAAAGTTTCCTGAAGTTTCAAGCCAAAGTTTCTGCAATCAATTTTCAACAAAAACAATAAATAAATATAAAACCAAAAAAGATTTATAATATATGTAATTTATATATCTATTTGTTAAGAAATTCACATTAAAAAAAAAAATATTGATTTGCAAAATGTGGCGAAACAGTGAACCAATAAACCATTAAGAACATTTTAAGATACAATTTTAATTTGAAGTAAAATTACGTCAAAATTTTGAACAAATTTCTTTTCTACGCCGTCCAACTTAAACTCAAAAAATTTAGATAATTGAGATTTATACTCACAACAATAACTTTTAACTTTTCAGTATGAAAAATTAGGTTGACTTTGAATAATAAATAGGCGTATTTTATTGTAGTTACAATCTTACCTGAAAATATAAAAAAGAAATACATTATTAAATGTTTACATATATGTAACATATACATGGCTTTATATATAATAAATAAAGAATAAGAAATTATATATAAATATTATATCTATATATATGGCTTCATATATAATGTGATAATAGCATCTCTCTAATAGCATCTCTATATAAGGATTATATCTATATATACATATAGGTATATGACTTTATAAGTAATTAAATGTAACATAAGATCGAAAATAAATAATTATATATTAATACTGTATCTATATACCAACAATCAATTCATATAGTCCTTATATAAATGTATCTATTTTTAATCTTATTTCACACTAAATTATCTATAATGCTATATATAAAAACTATATGAACATCTATATGATTTCATTTATAATTTAGTGTAAAATGAGATTGAAAATAGGTAATTATATATAAAGATTATTGCAACATATACATATGAAATAATCTATATATATGTTGAAAGTACACATGAAGCCACATAATATGGCTTCATGTATACTTTAGTATTGAACAAGATAAGATTTATCTTGCATAAATAATTATGTATATATATATACGTATACTAGATATAAGCTACCTATGTAATATATAGCTCATAATGTTCTTATTTATTCTTTAGCGTACGCATATAAGTTAACTCCCGCGTAACCCAAATCCGGCCCTGTGCTTAGTTTCATTAACGGAGCAATCGTGCGATATTATTCGAACGCATGGTTGCTACCAAACGGGACTTCCACATGTTTGTCTGGAAAAGTCCAGTTTGGCTTCAGTAGCTCCCAACTTCGCAAAAGTGCGCTCGGTCTCTCCTGCTTTAGCTTCCGAAGAAGCAACATCAATTAAATCTTATTAAATAAAAGAATATTTAACTTTTAATATTAAATTAATTAAAAGAATATTTAACTTATACATGTCCAAAAATATTGATAGCATTTATTTACACTTATTTAAACAGTATTTATTTATTCATTGTTTTATTGATATATAAGATTCTTTAAAGAATCGGGGACGTGCCAGCATAGCCTTAAACTATAATAAACATAATATTGCATACTTCTAGGATGTTTTATATCTATTAACTTTAAAAGATGCAACTGCATGCATAAGCAAATATATTAAGATATTTTTGATTAGTGCACTATAAAAAACAACGACATCTGATTAAGATAAGCTAAAACCTTTCCGCACTGCGACCAGCTTGATCTATTGACCAAAAGCATATATAAAGTATAAAGCATATAAAGCATATATAAAGTTAATAACTGCATGTGAAAGCATTAATATAACTAGAGTTTAAGATGCAGGTTGCACAGCCTTGCATTTTATTCCATTATACATTTTAATCCATTATTATTATCCATAATCCGTTACGTTTTTTATAAATTGTAGTATGATTTAGTGTTTGTTGTTTAAGAGTTTCTTTGCCACCTAATATTGGGACACTATTCACTGTACCTTAATATCACGTGTAATATGCTATTTTTAAAAGGGCTCTATGAAAGAGCTCAAGATATAAAATGAATATTTTGCTCACCAAAAACAGCGAATTTGTAAGAAATATACTCTCACTTTGTATTCTGCTATCATACAATCGATGGATATTATTGTCACAATAAATCACAATTTAGTTAAATGATATCTCAGATTATATTAGCATATAAAACAGCCAAATGAAATTCTCAAATATTCCCGGTCATCAAAAATCTTTTACTTGATATTCCTATTACTCGGATGAAGCACTGTTTTACTTGACATGAATCTACACTTGTAAGTCTTGGACTATTAATGATATAGTTGATAAATTTATAATATTTTGCTGCCATTTCCTATTATCTTCATTTATTGCTCAGGACGAATAACGACATGTTTGCTCTTTCCTTTAAGAAATAATCAATTATAATCATTACCCCCGTATTTATATGAAAAACTGATCCAATGCACTGAACATAAACCTCGATTTCAAATTGCTTTAGGATTCCATAATAAAATGTTTAAAGTTAATTCCGTGAATTTGAAAAATTTGTTAAAGATATAAATTATTCACGTACCAGTATTAGAAAAATGAGTCCTCATTTTAAAACTGATTTCGCAAATGCATTTTCTTTGTCTTAACGGAATTACTTCAGTTTTTACTTACACAATTTTTACATTTGCCAATTTGCAACTGAAAGAAGTTCGGAAAGAAGCTAATTTCGGAAAGAAGCTAATTTTTGGTGGTTGATTTAATATTCGCAAAAGAAATTCATATGAGGATAAACAATTCTTAAAAAAATCAAAAGATGAAGGAGAAAAAAAAATAAAAATAAATATACAATAAAAATGAGTGAAGGTAATTTTATGTGTAGATTGTTTACTTTGCAGTGACTTCTGAGTGACAAATTGTTTTAAAATTTGATGAAAAAGTAAAAAGAATTTACATAAACGAATTAAATTTACAATGAATTTTGACAAATACAGGGTAATAATTATTTTATCATTGAAGACAAAAGTTTGGAAATAAAAATTTAAATGAGTATTGATGAAGTTTGTAAAAGACTTGATTCATTGAATCTTATATAAAAATAAATCCATTTCAAATAAATAATAAATATATCGGTTTTTAAATAATAATATATATTTTATTATCTTAAAATGTGTTATCAGTCATTCTATGCTTATTAAATTTATTCGTCAACGAATAAGAAGAAATATTTATTTCTAATAGAATATTTTTTCAATTTTTTTTGTTGATAGCTATTATTCAATTAGTGTTACTTTAACTATGTTAATCCACGTATTAAGGAAAAAAGTAGTTGAAATACCAGCTAACAGCACTAAAAGAAATGCAAGCTAACAGCACTATTAGCACTACTTTAGCTAAGTTCATTCGCATGTCAACAACAGATAAAAAACGTAGTTGAAACGCCAGCTAACAGCACTAAAAAAAAGTCAGCTAACAGCACTAAAAAACAGAAAGTAAAAAAAATAAGCAATAAATAAGAAAGAATAGTGGTATTTCAAGGCACATTATTTTTTAAACAGTTATTATTGGATTATTAGACCTCAACTATGTTATTGTCTACTATTGTTAGCTTAATAGATAATAAAAAAGATCTATACAGGTTCATTGTACGTGTTATTCAGGTCCCAATAAAAATATTGAGACCCTATTCACTGTACCTTATTATCCTATGTAATATGATATTTTTTATAGGACTCTATGAAAGAGCTCAAGATATAAAATAATATTACTTGTTACTTAAAAAGAATTTCTGTTAGTCGCGTAAACGCAAGATTTAACCCTTAACATAAATATTCCGGTACAATTAATGCATTTCTTTTTAATTAAATATTTTTATATAAGCTTTATTTATTTAAAATTATTAATAAAGAAGAACTAGAACTAGAACTATAAGCTTTAAATCATTCTCTCTATACGCCAATGGTTTCTTATATACTTTTATATGTGTCATTTATAAATGCATTCAGAGTTAATGATTAGATCAATTTAATTCGTTATTTCAATTAACCTAATCACCGAAAAAATCAAAACCACCCTGTATACCAACAATAAACGATTTATCACTTAATTTTGCAACTACGCCGTTCACCAATTGATTGAATTGTTAAGTACTAAAGTAGGCAAATAAAATATTCACCGGAATGAAAGCTTCATACGAGGGAGAATAAGTAATTTTCTTGCTATAATTTGTTGATAGGCAAATAAACATGTAAATAAAATTCTTAGATAAAAAGGAAAGGAAAGAGACACCAATAATGTATGGAAAGAGACATTATCTGAAATATATTATTAAAAATTAAACTAAGTAAAGAGACTAATAAAATTTAAGAAAAAAATTTTTTTAAATAAAAAAAAACAATTAATATAAACATATAAAAACTCTAAACAAAAAAATAAAAAATTATTTAAAATAAAATATAAATTTCTAAAAATAAACAAATCAAAATAGAAAATAAATTACTGAAAATAAAATATAATGAAAATAAATAATTTAAAATAAAAAATAAATTTCAAAATATAAAAAATAAATTTCAAAAAATAAAAAATAAATTATTGAAAATAAAAAATAAATTATTGAAACTTAACTAATTACTAATTAAATTAATTAAAAAAAAATTTTTTAAATAAAAACAGCATAACAATTCATATAATTCTCCACAACATAAATAAATAATTTAAAATAAAAAATAAATTTCTAAAAATAAAAAATTAAAAATAAAAAATAAATTATTGAAAATAAAAAATAAATAATTGAAAATAAATAATTTAAAATAAAAAACAAATAATTAAAATTAAAAAATAAATAATTGATAAAAAGAAATTAATGTTTGGAACTACAAAAAATAAATATAATAATTTTCACAAACAAAAATTTACAAGAAAATTTTAAATGATTGAAACAATTACCATTAAATTAATAATATACAAACGTACCTAAAAATAATAAGAAAATAAAAATCGTCATTAACATAACTTTCTAACGTAATAATTAAGTTGAATAAATTTCATTTAATTTACGTATTAATTAACTTATTAAATTATTATCAATGGTGAAGTTAACTTTTTAACGCTTACGTTAGCTCTATATATAACATTTATAGATTAAAATGAGCAAAAGTCAAATTACCAGCTAACAGTACCCAAAATATAGAAGAAGTTAAACCGGTGCAAGCTAACAGCACTAAAAAAGTTCAAAAAACAAAAAGTATAAAACGCTAGTTAACAGTGTTCAAAACGGAGAAAAAAGAATTTAATATAGAAGGACACTAAATAATTTATAAAGCTTACACCACTTTTACCAGTTACGCTTATAATCATATAGCCTATAATTTTAATTTTAAGTTATATATAATAAATACTTAATAAATAAATAAATTTAAAACAAAATGATTACTATACTAATCCTGCTGACAACTGCTACGGTATTCATATTAAGACTATCCTCACACTTTACATGTGTCTTACGATAATCAGACAGTGATATAATTGGCACTGAGCTATAAGTCGTGAGCAGACTAAGCGTACTACAAACTGTACTTAAAAAGAAGTTCAATAAATTAATAAAAACTAACTATAAGACCTGCATAGGCACCAGGGTTAGACCTACATTTGCACTCCTCATGCATGTAGCAGTTATCGATCAGATTGAACTAACTTGATCTCTACGTGCAAGTTGAAGAGCTAGCGAAGTTATATGGTTTCTCAAAGGATGTTAAACTGTATGTTAAAATAAAAAAGTGCCAGCTAACTGTACTAAAAGTGAGGAATAAAGATAAGATGAAATTTGTGTAAAACAAATCTTTAAGCATTTTTAGCGTTAAACATTTTTAAAAATCAAGAAATTAATAGTAACAAACCAATTTCTATCAAACTAAATATAAAATAAATAAAAGAACACAACGTTTATTCAAATTACCAAGAATTCTTAAGCTTTTCTTCAACTGTAAAACTTAAGAGTTGTAAAGTGAATTGCAAAATAAATAATTGAACAAATTAAATAGTGTAAAAAGTATCGCAATTACTTCATGACTCGCACAAAACGCAAACCAAAAATTAACAATCAACTTATTCTAATTATAGGCAATTAACCGAAGAGGTGAGAAGACACGGAGAAAAAACCATTGGTATTCCAGCAAAAAACGTCTTCCGCCTTAGTAACTTCCAAAGGAATTAAATGGCGGATAGGAAATAGCGCTTAGGGAAAAAAATTACAGCGAAAAGTGCAAAAGCCGGAAGGGAGTGAGATGCAAAAAAAAGGAGATGGCATTAACGTCAGCCGCTTAAGTATGAAAAGTGCATGTACAACTGGCAATCAACATTAGCACCATCAACTTCAGCATCCTTCACATTATTAGTGGAAGCGCAACAGTTCCTGTAAAGAAGAGGCAAAACATTTCTGGAGTGGCGTTCATTTCAGTTCACTCTCATGAGAAATGCATGAATGTGAAATGAAGTTGAAAAGTGTTAATTTTATATGCACTAAGCGTTGACAGGATTTCTTTAAAATAGAGTCAAGGGAGTTGCCACACATTTTAGATGCAAACATAAGTCACTCATATACATTTTGTCAAAATTTTGAAGCAATTAAGTTTATGTGATGTGTAATATTATATTAATATGGAATATATTATGAATTTTAAGAGGAAAATTTAGTTAATAATAATTAATTATATTAAAAATATTTATTGTTTTATGTGATATTTTCATTCATATAATTATTTATATATAGAAATATATAATACGATGTCCGTATATATATTGACGATATACAAAAATAGAAAAAATAGTCAATCGACATACAATTGACTGTATGTCTCAAAAAATTATATACGAATAATTAAATTTAATAAATAATTCCAAGCCCAATAATAATGATGGATATTTCACAATACTTGAAGAAGCTGTACGATCAGCCTTAAATTCAATTAATTAAAACTAAATAAAAAATTTTGTTGTTACAATTCAATACTGTTCGAAACCTCTCTATTAACTGAGTATAAAATACACAAATCTTCTTTATAATTACGAGGATGAATGTTGGTCTTTTTCCACTTCGCTTGCCTAGTAGTCAACTATATTAGGTTAAGTTACGTCTAAAGAGCGCATATTAAGCTAAACATTAACGCTTACACTCAAAGACAACTATTGTCCATTGTGATTAAAAATTGTCACCATTGTTCCCAATTGGACTTTATATGTTATCCTTATAAACCATTTGGTTAAATTTATAAATACAATGGGATGAAATGAATTAAGAACTCTCACTGAAGAAACGGTCTTCTAAACATTTGGCGAATATTATCTGTAGTTCATGGCAGCAATATAAAAAGTGATTAATAAAATTTAATTCTTTTAATTTGTCCTCGTCATGGCAACAATCCGTTTATTGGAATGGACTAACGTTGAAGCATTGATGCATTATTACTCCTATAAGCTAAGAAACTACAGGTTTGCTGAAACCCAAAAAATCTTTCTATCTGCTCATTTGTAATCTAAACCATAAGATTCTATTTACCTTACTGAAATAGTTAATAGTAAATTCATCTACCTTCACGTAAAAACATTACAGTTCTTATTGAATACGACAATACGGTTTCATTTTGGAGCTTATTTTGGTCATCTCATCAGCTTGTCCCTTTTCCTTAATATCTTTATTATTAAGGAAACCCAACAAAGGGATCTTGTGATACCCAATATTTGACAGTTTATGAAACTGTTCGACGCGATGGATTTAGTCTCTATGTAGAAGGACATTAAGGGTTCTTGCGAGGTATGCGGTTGAAAAAAGCAAAAAATAGCTAATTGAGATGCAGGGAAGTTAACTAATAGCTTGACACTGCAACCAAGCAACCCATCAACCAATCGCATATACCTCAGCTTGAAAAACATTACAAAAATCATTAAAACTATATACCTACCAGTATGTCCTAAGAGTAAATAACCATTATCATATATTTATATGTATAGTTTGTACCTTTCGTACAGTTTTATACCTTTCGTGTAGTTCGTAATCACAGAACTATCTCTTACAGAATCCAACTACTAACTTTCACGGGATGCATGAAGAGAAAGAATTTTACTTTACTTTCATGATTCATGGTTGCTGTCAAGTAGTCTTTAGCTGATTGACCAAGTCAATCTTAATCCACCCGCTATCTCACCGACCGATATCACATAAATTTTTGCTGTGCGCATAATAATCTTATGTAGACTTTAGACACCAATTTATACAGAATTACCAAACTCCAAATTTATACAAGAACTTCTTAGAGATTATTCTGTTAAGTTATCCAAGGCACCATAATCCTACAAACATCCGCACTGTGAAGATCGCTTTCAATTTCTGCATTCTCTCTTTATTCAATCTTTGTGGTTTAATTACAGAAGCTGCAAAATTCGTCATGGAGTAGTTTATTTTTTCAATTCAAACTTTCAATATTTTGTCTAAATTTTTCGTCTTTGCATTCTGGCACAATGGCTAACTGACTAACTGAGTGTTCTAATGTTGTCTAGACCCAAATTCAAAAACAAAAGACAGTATTTTAAATCTGTTTTAACTTATAATATTTCAAAATTTTTTTATTTCTCTCCGCTCCTATCGTTTGCTTTCCCTTTTCCTTTACTAATTAGTACAGTAACTATTAAAACTATTCTGTGTTCAAATATAGCCGAAGTCAAACTATATAAATTTAAAAAATTTTATCTTTAATGTGACAACATTGCAAATTGCCTCAAATTGCTGAAGTCCAAAACATGTAAACCAATTTTCTGACTTATTAAATCGAATATAATAAAATTATCCCTTAAGGGTCAACTGAAATCACATCGGCATACGACCAGACAATTGTACGCCTTAGTAACAGTTCTATCAGTGTCTCTAACTCATAACTCATACATCATTGTTTGAAATGAATTTTACGTTTTATTGTTGTTGTAATACGCGAAATTATGTGCCAAATGGGAAATCTTTTCTGTAACAATTTTATCTTGCTTTTGACATCTTCTCAATTTTTTCTTGTTTTTTTTTTTGGTTATACGCAGGATTAACATGTCCTGCAAGTAAAAGATTCAATAAACAAAAAGGTAACCGACAGCCGAAATAATTCAAACGCAAGCAGACACACGCCAATGCCAGGATCTTGGATGAAAAATAAAATGAAAAAGCCAAAAAAAAAATGTGGAACCGTGTACCACGTAACGTTGAATGTCAATCAGTCACTACTGGACTACTGCTCTACTGATAAGGAATACCAGTGTTGGGCAGCTGCGTTCTTATGACCAAAACGATTGCTGCTGCAGGCTCTTCGCTGCTACTTAAGTATGCATGAAGTATAAATAAAACATTGCCGAAATAGAATAACGCTAAGCAAGAAAAAAACTGAGATGGATGACCGTGTGGCGCAACATGACAGGAAGTGTGGAAAATCCCTTAACGGGCCAAAGCGGTAAATCGTACTGGCAGTTAAATAGTAGAAGTCAGTCAGCAGCAAGTTTAAGAAAGTACACGCCGTAGTCGGAATGATACAGCGCAGAAGGAAATGCGTTCAAGGCGCTGAGGTGCTTGAAGGCTTTTCAGCTGCTTTTCGCTTCATGAGATTTTGGTCTATTTCGAGGCGGCAGTAAAAGCTACAGAATAGCAAATACGTAGAAAATTATGCCCCCTTAGGCAAAAGTGTAAGCTTGTGGACGTATGTTGCTTGGTTGGTTCGTTGGTGACAGTGACGGTGACTGTCACTGTAACATCAGTAGTAAGTGGGCAGTCAACTTTACGAAGGATGTATGCTCGGCCAAGCAAACAATTTATATAGCTAAAGGAGCACTAAAAGGCACAAAGAGATGTGTAAGGCAAATAAAACAGATTTTGATTTCGATGCTGATGCTGTTGTTGATGCTGGCAATGATGGGAGATTACCAATGGCCAAATGTTTTAGTAAAACTGTAACAACATCGACGGAGTGACGACATTTTTTGATGTGATTTTGACATAAGATTTTATCAAGAAAATTGGAATGAAATGATTTTTTTATCTTTGCGGCAGCAGCAATAACTGGTGACATAATTGGCGCTTATTTCCCGTACAGCTGTTTTTCGACTTATTGCCGGCATTCAATTTTACCGAATTTATTGATCATTGGAGAATAAAATGAAAAACTTATTCGACAGCTGTCGTACTGAGGAGGGAATTAATTTCTCCCAACAAATAAAAAGTACAACTCACAACATAAATATCGGCATACAAAAGAAATTTTCTTCATATTAAAGTAATGCAAAAAGCTGAGAAAAAAATAAATAAATATTAAAATTTTGCTTCATACAGCATTTACTTAATGGAGTTTATGCAGCACGGCACATTGCTTTTGCTTTGAATTAAAAGTGCAGTAAACTATGAATATTTTGAGTTTTTCACTGAATTTTCCAATTTTCCAATTTTTCTATTTTTCTTTTATTTCTTTTTTTATTTTGTGTACGCAAAAGTTTTCCCATTAATTGCTAATGTCAATGTGTGAGTTGCTTTCATGGAAGAACTTTTTAAATCTTTTATTTGTGCAACAGTGCAGCACCAAATTCATAGCCCGACTTCGGCATGTTGCAACAGTTTTTGCTTGGTTTTTTTCTCAATTTCTAGTGAGTTTTTTAGTGCTAAAATATGCAACTTTGTCAAATGAAGTGTATTAAGTTAAAACTTTTAATTGGTCAATGGCATATTGTGTACTTAAGCTTAGGTGAAGTTATTTTCCTTCTCATATTGGCAGTATTAATATGTTACTTTATATTGGAGAAAAGGCAAAAATAAAACCAATTTAATACCAATTTAATTTCTATTATGTACAAAAACTATAGATTATATTTCTAAAGAGTATTTATGTCAAGCATAAAAACTGAATGGACATCTAAATACGTTGAGTAAAAGCTTTTTAATGTAAACAAAAATCATTTCGACTAAACATAATATTAGTATTTATTCAGCGTAATCTGTTAGGTATCATCAGAACCAATATATTAATACAGTCTACACACTCGAAGATGTAAAAGATTTCGAGTGCTTAAGACACTATTTCGATTAGACAAAATATCATTATTCATCAAGCAGACACTTTTAAAACCTTAAGAAAACACTTAAGTTACAAGCATTATCAGCATATCAAGCTTATGTTCCTATATCTGAAAAAGCCTTTTATATAGACGCTTCAGAAACTAAAAAAAAAAATTTTGAGTAGAGGAAACATTAATTCTTCTTCCATCGTCAATAGAACGTTTCAGTATTACCATAATATTCTATCCTATCCAATTATCATCACTATATCAAGCTAAACTTTTTTATACTCGAAAAAACTTTTTAAATAAAACTATTCTAGTCTAAAAACTAAAATTTATTTAGACAAAATATTCGCACACTTCAAATAGAGTTTCTTAGGTTCACAAAAGAAAATTACAGTAATCCAAAATTATCACATGCTTCATCAACTAAATATCGGCATTACTCAAGCCGAACTTAGGTTCTAAATAGATTATTTCAGCCATCAGAAACTTTCTAGTCTAAAAATTAAGTTTTCATTTAGGTAAAATATCGTCAAATCGATCAGATGTACTAAAGCCCCAATATAAGATTTCCAAATAAAATATCATCATATATTATATGATGATGTATCAGCATATAGAAAATTTGAAATATATTTGTATAAAATTATTTCCAATCTTAAATCCACTACTAACATCTATTTTGCAACAAAAATTCCAATCAAACTCCATACAGAAAAAATTTTCTAGATTGTCCAAATATTTTGGAACATTTTTTTTATATGGAGTTGCACTTCAATTTTTTGTGTTAAATAAATGTCAGTACTAGGATTTAAAGCAAAAATTCTTATACCCGAAATAGATAATTCTAATGAAATAATCTCTAATAAGAACGCTTTATTCTATTTTCTTTTCTTAACTTCATTCTATTTTTGCTCGGTTTTTCTTGTGCGACAACTCTCTAAGTCGCAGGGTGCGGTCTCTTAGTTTTTTTTAATAATCCTTTTAGTAAAATATTTTTACACAACTTTCTGGATCGCGCTTTTCCTTCGTCTGATCATCTGATGTTCCAATAATATGGCCTTATAATCCTGAGATATAAGAAGGTGGGAAAGTGAAGACTGTGGCTAGGTCAAAGGCGTATCATCTATCATATTAACCGTTGCAAATATTGGACGAAAAGTTACGTAGAGATTAAAGTAGATTATATTTATATAATTTATATTATTTTGTTAAAACTTTGTAATGTCAATATTTTGAATGAACTACTTTAATAGGTGAGGTAAAAAATTTTTTACAATTTTTCTCTACGAGTCCTTTGGTCATGACAGCGCATAGTGCTAAATAGTAACATCAAGCACTGTAATATAAGTGCAAAATAATAAGATACTTATCTAAGCTAATGCTACCATTTTGTATATGTTTATGTTAATATATACTACTACAATTAGATACACATTCATATATATAGTGCATGTAAACTTATATCTACGAATAAGTACAACACCTCAAATATGGAGTCAATTTCTCAAACGGAATAAAATATGAGGCAGCAAAAGATATTTTCAATTCACTGAATTTTTAATGTTTTTGCAAGTGCGTTAAGTAAAAGTAAAAGTAAAAGAAGAAAATAAACAGTAGAAAACGAGCTCAAGTGCCACTCAACCCCAGAGACACAAAAATAATATAAAAAGAAATATAAACATAAATAAATAAAAAAAATTAGATAAAAATCATTCATTGCTACCGCTTCTAATGTCAGAACATATGTGGCAGAATATATACTCGTAATGTTCGTGGGTTCGCAAAGGTGTTATTTGTACTCGCAATTGATTAGATATATGCACCCTAATCTAAAACTGCCAAGAAGACACTGGAGAAAAATATATATTGCAATTCACTGCCATAAAGAAATTTATTTACTAAAACATTAAAGGAGAGCAAAGGACGAGTGTAAGCGGATAATAAAAGTCAAAACATTAAAACTGTTGTTTCGGATTCTCGCGCACGAATTAGTTACTTGATTTTTACAAGATTTGTTCACTGCAAATTGAATGAAAGTGGCAGAAAAATATTTTGAATAATTTAGTAACAACTGATGGATGAGAGAGATTAGCTAATTTTAAAAAATAAATTCGAAAGAAGGAGGAAATGAAACTTGCATTACAGCAGTTCATGTAGAAAATATTAGCAATACTCGCAGAAATTTAATATATCAAAATTTATTGGACATAGTACATCTGGCAATTAGTATAGACATAATAAGTCTAATTAATTTTTAAGATACTAAAATATAAAAAGGTTTTTTCGAACAGTAGTGAACTACAACAACAAAAATTAATTTTATATTATTTAAATTTATTGAATTTTTGGCACCATACAGCTCTTTTGAGTATTGCCAAATACCCATCATTAGTGGTTTTGGATGTATTTTTTATATTAAACTATTTTTGGACACTGCAAGTACCAAGAATCAAACTCGTGTCCTGCCAAATTTGAACCTCAGAGTCAGCGCACCTTAAGCAACAGATCCAAAGCCGTACTTGACTTTTATATTCACACATTTTTCTGGAGTTTTGTTATTTTGCTGTGAAAGTTATTAAAACAAACCTCAAATGAAATTTAGGAAAAAATCAAACTTTTATTTATAAATAAGTATAATCCTCCTTCTCAGGTAATTCTTCATAATTAATTAATTTTGAAATATTTTATGAAGAACACTTCATTTGTGAGACAAATCAAATCAAAACTTTCGAACTAGTATGTTTCATTTGCATAGCTTTGGGCGCAACAGCTAAATCTTAAACCTTTGATATGTATTTCGAAATATAAATTGTAATTGAAATAATTGTATTGTTTTTATTTAAAACAATATGCATGCAATTAATAATATAGTACTTTTCAAACAAAGATTAATATTCCATAGTTATAGAATAAGACGACCACAAATGTAAATATTTAAGATGAACTCGTAAATATAATAAATTTAAGTACAATGAAAGATGTAAATATATTAGGAAAAACAATAAAAAGCACAATGAAAAAGGTATATAAAAAAATAAATTAAATATAATGGACAAAAACATATTAAACATCAGCAACTAAAATAATCAACTTAAAGATTGCAAATGACTTTATTATTATTATTAATTTAAGTAAAAACAATTTCAAATAAAATATAGCGAGATAAACACCTTTGCTGCACTCAACGCATACAGTCACGTAGTTAGTGTTCAGCTAATTCCCTTAAATGTGTTGCATACCTACAGGCTGACTGTTAACAAAGTGGCATAATAATGAGAAGACAATTCCTGAGTCACATTCTCCGCATTCACCGAGATACGGGGTATTTAACAGAACTCCCTTAGAAAGAAAACTTACGACAAGTAATCCCGGGCACCTACTGGGAACCACTGTGTCATTTTAATAAATCTAGCATAAGTTTAAAGTTCACAATGATGGTTTCAGATAAACAATTAAAAAAAATAACATCTTAAAATAAATAATCGTCTTTAAACAAGTTTAAGGCTGTGAAAGACTAAACGAATAAGATTTTCTTCTCTTAAGAAATGTGAGCTTCTTAGGTTCTAAAAAGTAAGCCGATCGTGTCGCAACAGTTTTGAGCCATAAGCACTATAGGTAAAGATACCTCTATTTTGAACCCGCAACCACTATGTCATTTTAATTTAACTAAACGAAAACTAAAAATTTTAATTAAATATCCATACTAGTAATATCAAACAGATAATTAAGTAGGGGGAATTCTTGGCAGAGTGACAGAGTGGCTATGTGATATTCTCTTTCTCACTCTTTTATCTAACAATAGCTATAACAGCTGTCGGTGAAAGGAACTTTTAACTGGACAGCATGTCGTAGATTTAAGAGGATTTCAAAATAAATATTATTCAAAACGGAAAAAATGTAAATAAATATTAAATAAATTAATAAATATTTGGATGAAACATTAATATATAAAAGTATATGTTTCATATATTTTTAATATGAAAGAAAAAGTTTTTGCGACTCATGTTGAATAATTCAGATATGTCAGAAATAAGTAATGATTTAATAATATAAATTTAATTAAATTCTATAGAACATAATATTCGTTCCCTTCCTCTATTTTAGTGTCAAGCTCCAAGTATTTATTAAAATTTGCATAGATCTGACTATAAGAAAAGTTTAGAAAACCATTAATAGAAGTAAAAACTAGAAGTTTAACTACTCAAACATTAATTATAATATCCTTTTTTATTATTATTTATTTTTTGTTTTAAGTGATAGTTGTCACAAATTCAAATATATTTTAACACATTAATTATGACAAAGTTAAAAGCTTTTATTTATTAAGAATCTCACCTTAAACCCCAAAGGACAAGCAAAAACGTATGCAAATATTTTATTTAAATTTTATTTAAAAGCTTCACTTTAATATGTAAAAATAAATATGTCTGCCAGGATTAACATAATTACAAAAAGTTACAGTTGCAACAACAACCATCACAATAGCAAAGGCAATGAGAATTATAAAAACAGTAGCAGCAACAGCAACAACAACAACAGGAAAAAAGTGTATGAAAATAATGTGGAAAAGTGTTTGAGAAGAGAAAATTAGCATTAGTGACACCGCAACACAGTCACGCAACAAAGTGAAAGCAGTGCAGAAATTATTCTACAAAATGGAGTGCGACGTTGGTTGGGCAAAGCAAATATGCAGCACCACAATTTAGCTTTTAATACACGTACGTAGAGACGTGTACACGGACACACACATGAACGCGAACGCGAACACGAACACAAGCACAAATGGCAAGTGTTGAGAAAAGTTACGCATATGTGCATACTTAATGTGTGTTTAAACAAATAAAAGTTGGTGTTGGTGTTTGTGTTTGTGTATGTGGGCAAGTGGTTGAGTGTGTGCTCATCGTATTCGTCGTACTCGTATTGTATTAGGATTTGTGTATTTGCTGACAGAGATCTGCACTTGAAATTTCAAAGTGCTGCCAAGTGGTTTCTTTTATTTTCAGTGTTGCTTAAGTGCGTTTTAAAAATTATTTTATGCAAAATATATGAAACTCTCTGCCGCATATGTAAGGAACTGCACACCATGCGATGAGAAAACATTGTGAATTTCCTCGTAGACTGAGTAACTAACTGAATAACTGACTAACTAGCTGACGGACTGACTGACAGACTGATTAACTGACTGACTAACTGACTGACTAACTGACTGATTAACTGACTGACTAACCGACTGATTAACTGACTGGACTGACTAACTGACTGACTAACTGACTGACTAACTGACTGATAACTGACTGATTGACTGACTAACTGACTGACTAACTGACTGACTAACTGACTGACTAACTGACTGACTAACTGACTGACTAACTAACTGATTAACTGACAGACTAACTGACTGACTAGCTGACTGACTAACTGACTGACTAACCGACTGATTAACTGACTAACTGACTGACTAACTGACTGGCTAACTGACTGACTAACTGACTGACTAACTGACTGACTAACTGACTGACTAACTGACTGACTAACTGACTGACTAACTGACTGACTAACCGACCGATTAACTGACTGACCAACTGACTGACTAACTGACTGACTAACTGACTGACTAACTGACTGACTAACTGACTGACTAACTGACTGACTAACTGACTGACTAACTAACTGATTAACTGACTGACTAACTGACTGACTAACCGACTGATTAACTGACTGATTGACTAGTCAGAGGTGTGAACTGAATTATTTTTTTCTGAATATTTTTTGTTAAGTTTTCTTTTTCCGAAACTGAATTGAAACGATGCGGGGATTGATAACCAATCAGTATACGATCCTTAAATTAGAGGTATGGAATTTTAATAAATGCTTTTATATTATTGTTTCTTTATTCATTTTCTCATCCTACAAAAAAAAAACAAAGTTTTTTGTCAAAAGAAAGCACACCGGTAAAGGTGTCGAATTCAGCACACGCGGCAAAATAGGTCTGTATTGTCGGTGGAAGGACCAGGTGACCAGCGATTTAAAGGCACTGGGTTAACTGACAAAGCCAAGCTATTCATCGGGTCGGCTGGCGGAAGCTACTTGTCGCGGGTAAAGACGACTTACGTATGTAGTAGCCAACTGGGTAAGTAGGTACGAGGTCAAACAGTATTATCATAAAAACTAGCACAAAATTTAACTGTTATTCCCTATGACCTGCAAAAAAAAAGAATTGGCAGCTAGCTTATTGTAAGATGCATAGACTAGTTTTTTATTTAGTTCTGACGGAGTTCCCATTCAGTCTGACTGTGGAACTGATTGAGTATAACGCAGATAAGTCTTGTTCAATAATACCTTCCTTCACCTAACATATACGTAATATTATAAACTAAAGTTTATTTATAATTGAAATCATACAATGACACAGAAGTTTTGCTAAAACTTTTTATAGAAAACTATGAATTTTGTGTCATTGATTAATCATTAAAATATCTCTTAAATTGTCAAACTTAAAATAGTTCTGTACTTATTTAATTTGACACTTTTTTGTCATAAAATTAATGTCGCACCCAATCACGCCAATTTACAATTATTTCGTCAACCACTCGACCGACTTCACTAAGTTCTTTTCCATGACAATAGCACAAAATTTAAGAAAAATCCAATTGAATAAAAAATAAACATTAAAATATCAAATAATTTACAAAAGAAATGTGAGTGGAACGGTTTTTTAATAAACCCCGCATAAATCAAATTACTTAACTACTTGACAGCAGTGGCGGGACTTATATTAACCTATAACGCCAAATAAAATTGTTAAAAAATAAAGAATTAATAAACGGCAAGAGGCGTATAAAAAAGTGCCTTAAATACTTTCAAGTACCAACAGCAAAATGTTGACAATACATAGGCAGTAGACGAAATATCTCAACCCTATCAGCATCATCGTCAATTGCAGAAGTAAACAGAAGTGAAAAATTCCGAAGGATATAACTTTTTTCGTTCCTTAGTAAAAATGACAAAAAAATTCAGCGTGAATACTTGAGGCTTAAGTAGCGCAAAAGTACCGCAAAGAAATTCAAAACTTTTCCTTCTCTTTTCTAAATTTTACTTATACTTATAAAAATATATATAAATGAATATATATATATATATATTTGTATATTTATTGCTATTGTCGCATTTTGTTATATTTGGTTTGCGAACCCGTTCACGATGAATCATTTACAGAAAAATAGAAAAATTTATGCAGATTTTTCTTTTCTTCTGAATATTTTTATATAAGTTTGTTTAGTTTTTTTTTTTTGTGCCAAATGGTTTGTTAGAAATTTTCACATTTTCCAAGCAATTTTTTGTCGTATTTTCCTAAGACGATTTTGAAAGTTTTCGCCGATTTGCTTTCGTGTTGAATGGTGCTTGTTACCCGCAATTTGTCTTAAATGGTTACTGCAGCAACATCGTGTGAAAGGCACCCATTTACTTTTCCTTTTTTTCAATTCTTTTATTTTATTTTTAAAATTTGTCTTGGATATTCTAGCTACAATTTGACAAAAGTAGAAAAAAGTTAACACACAAATTGAAAGTGAGAAAAAAAATAATGTTAAAACGCCGAAAAGTATGCAAAGTATTTGCATTTAGCATCAACAAGATAAACACACACAAATGAAGTGAGAAAGGGTTACAATTGTTCATGTGTTTGTAGTTGTTGTTCTTGTTGGTTGAACAAAAAAAAACTGTTTTTTTTTTTTCAATTCGATGTAAGGCAATTGTTGCTTGCTGTGTCTTTAATAAAAAAAAATTGGGTTTTGTACTGACAAATTCAGGCGTGAAAAGTTTATTCATTTATTTCACTGTTTTTAAATACTTTCTTCCTTTTTTATGTGGTGCCATGGTATTTTGTGCGAGCCTAAAAGTATGCCATGATGAGGTTAAATAATTGATGTTGACAATCAACAAAGCAAATAAAACGTGAATTTGTTTAATTTCTTTAATTTTAATTCTTTTTTCGTCACCCCCGTCTTTTATTTAACAGAACCTTCAGTATATTAAATTAATAGAAAAGTTCTGACTGTTTAATGCGCAAAAGCTTAGAAGCTACAAAAAATTTGTATGATTTACACCCCATAGAACTAATGAAATTCAAAACTAATCAAACTATTGCTATTTTTATAGAAATATAGAAATATATATTTATATATATTTATAGAAATTTCATTTTAGAAATGAAATGAAAAATTAACTTGTTTTCACAGCAAAAAATATTAGCAATACATATTCAAAACAATACAAAAAATATTAAAAACATCAAAAGGATAAACTTAATATATTGTATACCTTTAAAATACATTGTAAAAGTAATTTTACATAAATTCAACACCATAAAAAAATACTGTTAAAATAAAATAAAATAATTGCCATGCAATAACTTCATAAAAATTAAGTATCTAAGTATCTATAAGTATCTAATTATATTACAAAACAGTGTATTGTCTCCTCTTTAGAAATAATATTTTATTCAAACCGCAAATTTATGTTCAATAAATTCTTGATAACTCATTTTTTCTTTAGCAATTCATATTTAAAAATTAAAATTGAATTAATAAACGCGTAATAAAAATTAAGTAATTCAGATGACTAAAAGTATGCAATTAAAATTTTCAATTCGATTATTGAATCCATAAAATTTAATATTGAATAATTTTAAAAATAATAATAGCGGAGGAGGATGTATTTTAAGCAGAACTCAATATAATACAAAGATAAAACTAACAAGGGAAATAGGATAGGAGAGAACTGATATAGAAAGAAAAATAATAATAATTGTACTAAACCAAAAAATAGAAAATATTAAAAATATGTATATTAAAAATTTGATTTAAAAATCCAATAAAAAAGAAAAAATAATAAAAAAAATAAAATAAAAAAGAAAACATTTAAAAGGACTGAAAAAAACAAACAAAAATAAAAATAAATATAAACAAAAACAAAAAATTAAACTTAATCTCAAAAAATTTATTGGAAACGATTCAAAATAGCTTTTATGTCAATAACAAAATATAAAAATTTATAATTATAATAATTGAAAAACAAAAACTAACAATACGTTATTAATATTAAATCTTAGACTTACTAATGCTTATTCTGCGGACATCTTAAAATTATTGAACTTTTATACTTAACTAATACTCTTTAATTTAAATATTTTTTGTACGAAAACAATTTTTTTTTAAATTAAGGATACATATATATAAGACAAATAAACCAAATTTCATGTATATTAAAAATGGGATGGCAAAAAAAAATTTAAACCGAGCAATTGGAACACTTTAAAAGGTATTAAAACGGAAGTATATACTCCTGAAAGTTCTAAACAATTTGAAGAGAAAATCACTAGAAAATGTCTAACATAAAATAGATCAAGCATTTCTTGCTCCACATATGTGCCCACATTCTCGGCATTTGAAATTGCAATTTGCTTTTTGCTAACTGCAGCACAAAACGGGGACCTACTCGCAGCCACAATTATTCTTGGATTGCGGTTTCAATTGTACATATTCAACCACAGACAAAATCAAAGGCATTATTGCTATTAAGTGGGTTTCACATATTATTGCTGCTATTTAGATTTTTAACATTAGTTGGATTTATTGCACATATTAGTTATATGCCTATGTGTATTTGTAAATATATTTTTGCTTTTATTATAGTTTGAAAAAGGTAAAATACTTAGGCACTTATTCAAGACTTATTGGCGTCTTTTTAAATAAAAATGAATCAATCGTTCATAATGAGTCATACGAAAGGTCACCAATAGTGATCTGTCTGCAATATTATAATAACATGTTCGCAAATTTTATTTAATTATTCCAGATATTTTGTATACTGAATATTGATATTCAGATGTCTGAGTTGGTGAATCAGCACCTTTACTCTATTTTATCTGTGGACAGTTTTAAGTCACACTAAATACGGGGCTTTACGGGGCTTTATAATATGATGGATCTGATATCTTTGTGTCTGCCTGTGTTTATCAAATTTCGCTGTATTTTTAGGATACTGAGTGTTGGATTATTGTAACTGTCAATTGTGTTGAACAGTTTCAGAGCACGATCTTTAATGTATTTTTCAACTGAATCCACTCTCAGATCTCTGTGGATATCGGCTCCTCTTACATACCATGGGGCGTTAACCAGTATCAGTTATTTTCTACGAATTTTTAAACCAACTAATTTCTGTAATACAGTTTCCTGTTCTTAAAAAAACACCAATGATATGACCGAATTCCACAAATTGTGTCGATATTAAAAAGAAATCTGTTCATCCATAAGCCCAATATTAAATATTATATCCATATTGTTACATGTCATTGCTCAAAAGTCGACCTGCACAAAGTACGCTGTTAGAAAGAGGAGAAGGCTTAAGAGTCTGAAATTCTGTGCAAAGGAATCGAAAGATTTTATTTATACATATGTTTATTTAAAACCAACGCATTATAACTTTTTTTTAATTACTGACATCTGCACGCCATTTAGATACGAAGTCAATGTTTGGTCATAAGCCAGTACACGAAGACTTGAAGTTGCAACTGATGACCTTTGCGGCCTATGGTAAGAGTAAGAAAAACAGTTGTCAAGGAATAGAGCTAAAATTCTTTGAGACCTGTTTTTTGTAAACACCGAAGAATCTAATAAAACTAAAAATTAGAGATCTCATAAAATTCTTGATGAAATTAATGATATTAAAATGATATATATAGCTCTAAAATAACAAATCACCAGGACGAGGGACTTAAACAAAGATACCTTGGGTGGTACAACGAATCCATAGTTTATCTACATGCAATTTGTTGTAAACTAACCCTTGAATTCTAACCTGATAGTTTGAAATACCAAATTGCTAGAAGGTGGAATGGCTTAGCAGAAGAGCCCCTCAATCGCACAAGAGACCTATTGGTGTTTTGTGCTAGATTTGTTAAAGACTCATTAAAAAATCCTAACCTAACTTTATATACTCTGGACCCATATGTTTTCTACATGAAGTTCGTTGAAGACTCGACCTTAAGCCCTAACCTAGCTTTATATACATTAGAATACCATTTTGCTAGAAGGTAGATTACCTTGGAAGAAGACCCCTTAAGTCACGCAATGAATCCAATGATGGTTTATATTAAGTTTTTTGCAGACTTATTCTTAAATCCTAACCCAACTACTAGATACCCAATAGTGATAATAATTGTATCTATTAGTATTTAAAATTTGTCACTTTAAATGCTCGAATCCTTTCTATTATTGAAAACCATTAAGAAAACCAATTGAAAATTATTTGCACAAGTACTTTTGTAAATGTGCAACATGTTGTGAAAAAGTGCAATATGTAGCACATTTACGTTAGAAAACAATTTAAACTGTTGCATGTAGAATTTCATTTTATACTCCTTTATAAGTATCTATTTTTTTATTTTTTCGTTCTATTTCGATTATTAAAATGTCTACAAAACGTTATGTTCCATTTTCTCTAAGTGCATTGCTGATATGTTGCACGTACGTTTTGTGGAAATGAAAGTTGGGCTTTGGTGCGCATATTTGCTGTTATCCTTAACTCAGATCTTTAGCAACTGTTGCTGCTCTATTGCTGCTCTGTGTTGCTGCTCTACGACAAACATTGTAAACATATTTCTCATATAATCTATTATATTTCTTGCACATTTGATTTTCCCTACCTAACCGCATTACGTGGTGCACTGATAAAATTTTTTGCACATATTTTATGCGAATTGTGTGTTCAACATTTATTTGTACACATTGAGGCGGCTTACGTCTTTGCCTACGTATTTGCTTACGCCGCTTACGTATTAGCGGCATAAATCACAAATTGTTTTTGTTGTCATCTTTATTGTAATGTAGATATAAATTTATATTGACATCGTAAAGGTAAAATTGTGCACATATTGTTATATATGACACATTTCTTTGTATTATCTCTTCTTGCCGCCCCAATACTGCCGCCCCAATACCACCGCCTCGCCGTTGTCTTTGTGGCAAGACACTGCAATAACCAATTTATTTTCTATAAAAGTATCGCTTTTTATGATTTTTGTTTGGATGAGGAATTGCGATTGCATGTCATTTGCGCAATCAGTGCTAAAAAAGATTACTTTTAGGTTAAAGGATTTAATTTTATTATTATCTTCTTATGCCTTGATATATATACGAGTATATAGATATCTGCTTTTAGTGTAGTTTTTATTATATTTTTGGTTAAATTTTATTGAGTTATTAAAAGGACTTATCCTTACTATGCCTTCAGCTACGTGATGTTACTAGAAGCAAAAAAGTGCTGCGATGTAAAAAATTTGACTACAAAGCAAAATTTAGTTATAAGGGAAAGTTAAGTTTCTATAAAATTATTTATTATTATTAGAGTTATTTAGAGAATTGAATTGCATTTCCATTTAAGATACTTGAATATTGAGAGATTTTTTTAAGTCTAGCAATTTATATGCAAACAATTTATTTGCTCTATAAAATATTTTAGAGATATAAAGAAAGTGTTGTTTCTTTTCTAAATATTAAATTTCTTTTTGTTATATGTCAGCACTTTTTAGAATCACTTGATATTAACTAAATCTATTTATTGATATCTGTTGGATCGTAAACATATAAGCTTTTTTCATAATTCTACATTTTTTTTTTTACTCAGTGAGAAATTAATAAATAGAAATAGAAAAACAAATACAGAAAAATAGAACTAAAAAATAAAAATAAAAAAATAGAAATAGAAAAACAAATATAGAAACATAGATATATAAAAATAGAATTAGAAATAGAAAAACAAATATAAAAAAATAAAAATAGAAATAGAAAAACTTGATAGGAAGAATTAATATAAAAAATTGGTGCTAGCTAACTGCACTAAAAAAAGGAATGCACTAAAAAAAGGATGCTCTACATCCGAACCCTGGTTCCAAGTATTTTTCCTAGTCCAACTTTTTGGATAGATTGTGTTCTGACGCAAGTTGCAAACTATACTTGATCTTCGGTGACAAATAATTTGTAAGGAAGACTTTACCGTTTCTAAGTTTGTAGTAAATAATAAACCTGAAGTACCACATAGGCACTAGTAACTTAATTTTCACAACACTGGATACGTTTGGATTGTGGATTCTAATTCATATCAAAACTTTAGTTTAAAATTTGAGTTCTGGTCTGAAATATCTACACTTCTACAGAATATTTACGACTTGGAGGTAATGATATAAGCAAGCTTTAGTAAGCTAACTTTTAATAAACCAATATTGATAACTTACTTTAAAACAAACTATGAAAAAACAATTCCTTAAAACTTTAGAAAGAACTACGCTAATGGAAAGAGTAGTAGTCATATCTTAAAACGTAAATTCAAGAATAAGAATAAAATATATATATGACCATAATAGTCATAACACTAAGAAGAACTAAAAGGACATGTTCAGCTTTGGAATTATTGTGACAGCTATATAAAATTAATCCAAAAAGTATAATACCACTAGGTGCTGACCCGAAATTTAAAGCACAGTAACTCTATTGTTTCTTTATATTCTAAAATGTACTACATTTTTATATAGTCCTATATTATTTTATAGAGTGCAGATAAAAAGAATTTTTTTTTTGTGAAGTACCATAAAAATCTAAAAGTAAAACATTGTACAGATTTAATTTTTTATAGCTTAAAAATAAACCAAATTTTAAATAAATCTCTCAATGCATTAAAAACCACATTAAACACCTTACTTTTGCCACATACTCAAACACCAAATCCCAGTTAACCCAATCACGTAATTTAAACCAAAAACTTTTAATAGCTCACACATCAAATTTTAAATACACATACATTATTTACACATATACATATACACATATAGTAATATACACCTCTAATATATATCTCAAGACAATACTAGCATTTGCATTGTGACTACAAACCAAGTGTCCAATTGTGCATACGACTGACTCACTATACCAAAGTTTCTACAAAAAAATAAAATAATTATTAGCTTTTATGAGAGGTGCTGGTATGGAGTACTAGAATCACTACCAACGCAGTTGTATGAAAATACCAGGATACATCTATATGGTTTACCGTCATATTGGTTGGCAGCATACGCAATAAAACTTTCGAAATTTATAGATGTAAGAGCACATTACCCTTACCGAGTAATATTCGTATGTAATGCCAGCTTGCAACTACCTATGCTTGCATTAGCCTATCATTTGCTATATGACATTACTGACATAACGAGTGGAGACACGGTGCGGTATGGCACGTCGAGCCTAAAAAACCATAAAAATGGATAATAATGTCAAAGCCAAGAATGACAGCATCATCGTGCGGAAAATTATGTGCACATTTGAACGCTGATGACTGTATTTCGCACATGTGCATATGTGATTGTGTGCAAAGAGAGCAACAGTGTCACATGCCCTAAAGTCACGCTTTTGTGGGTGACACACGTACTGCTTAGGCATAAACAAGCGCGATATGTGCCCTAACCCGTGTATAATACCACCTCTCATGTTCATAGGGGTGAGTCGCGGTAACTAAGCAAAGCATCTTCACAAGAACAACTTCAACGCCGTTGTTGGCAGTTTTTATTACAAATTTATAGGCTTCAGCGATTATAAATCTTCAGGTTTTACATTGAAGTACGTTGTGAAGAGGCGACTTATACATGTAGTCCCTTCATATGTGCGGGTAATTGTCTATATGCGTTGGTCATAATTTTTCTTGGATCACACGTGAATTGCTTACATCATTTGGAGGTGGAGAGATTTGGTCGACTTTATATGTATAGTATATGTCTGACTTTATTTTCTAGCAAATCATATCGTTATTTATTTTAGAGCTATGAATTTATCGAATTAAATGACTAACATTTTTGTAGTAATTTAGGTATTTAAAAATGAATTAAATTTTGTGATATGCTAAGAAAAGATTTATGAAGTAAGAATAAGAGCAAATCTGCGATATATTAAAAGTAAATTGCTTATGAGTCCATTGCTTCTTTTTAGGTCGGGATTTTTATTATTAACTGCTTCTTCACATAGTACATTATTTCACTAAAGTTCTCTTATATTTACTATATTTAGTGTGCCGTTAGTGTCATTAAAATAAGACAAGCTCTTAAAAAGTTTATGAAGTATGGAATAAGACCAAGTCTGCGACATATTCTATAGCCTTGTCTATAGTGAAGTTTTTGTTATTAAATGCTTACTCTCAAAATGTATTAGTTTTCCTTAGTTTTTTTTGTACTAATTATGTTTAGTATGCATTTAGTGTTAATAAAATATGATGTACAAATAAAAGATTTATGAAGTTGAAATGAGGCTAAGACTGCGACACAGTTTATAGAGATTGCTTATGGGTCTATTGAATTTTCCTACGGTGAGCTATTTGTTATTTAATGCTTGTTCTTAGAGTATATTAGTTTATTTTAGTATTTTATATATATTTTATTTAGTGTGTATTTAGTGTTATGAAAATATGATATGCTGATAAAAAATTTATGTAGCAAGGAATAAGGTTAAATCTGCAACATATTTGTTATTAAATGCACATTTTGAGAGTACATTAGTTTACTTTGGTTCTCTTTTATTTATTTTATTTAGTATGTATTTAGTATTATTAAAATATGTTAAGTTAATAAAAGATTTATGAAGTACGGAATATTGCTAAGTTTGCGACATATTTTATGTAGATTACTATTCTATCTCTATCAATTCTATTTACTTAGGGAGAGCTATTTGTTATTTAATTTTTATACTTTTTATTTAATTTTTATATATTTTTTTAGAGTACATTAATTTAATTTAGTTCTCTTGTACTTATTTTATTTAGTGTGTATTTAGTGTTATAAAAATACGATATTTTTGAAGTAGGATGAGGCTAAGTCCGCGATTTAGTCTACGAATATTGAAGTAGGATGAGGCTAAGTCCGCGATTTAGTCTACGAATATTGAAGTAGGTCCGCGATTTAGTCTACGAATATTGATTTTACGCGATATTTTTGTTATTATATGTTCCCTTTCCTAAGTTATTAGCGATCTTAAGTTTTCTTGTTTCTTACAACAACTAGTTTTCGTCAAGTTTTACTATATAGTTTTTAAACACATTTATTATATTGTGCTTTAAGTTTTATTAAATAGTTTTCAAACAAATATTATAGTTTAAACTTAAGCTACTTCACTCTCAAGGCATTAAGATATATGGTAATACTCTTAACTTAAGCCTATTTACATGTACTTAGTTTTATAAGTCGTAGATATAAACAACTTCATTAAGACTGCTATTCGCAGAATAATATTAATTTCGCATGTGAACTCTTAACATACTTTGATTAATAAAAAATTAAAACTGAAGAACATCCTTTTCATTTTTAATGTTACTTAATTCGGTACTAACTCACACAATCGCACTTTGCGTTTGTGAGTGAAGAGCAAATTTCGTACACTTGCTCGTGTTTATTTGCTAATATATCCTTTTTATAGGCCAAGCAATAATCCTGAATATTTAAATAGCATTTTTCTAATTAATCCTTATAGCTTCTGCCATAAATGTTAATTTTGCCATAAAGCAAGCAAGCTTTCGTGTGCGGAAGGTATTAAGTAAAGCAAGAACATTAATGGTTGAAATGTTATTTCAAGAATTTCTTCAATACAACAAAAGGCAAACAAACGAAGTGAAAGTATCTGAAATGGAAGTATCTGAGAAAAAGTGTAGAGAAAAAAATGTATTTAAGAAAATACACGAACAGGGCAAAAAGTATTCTTTAGAGACAAAAATTCGCTTGTAAATTTATAGACTCGATTCAACCTTTTTACAAATTACCAAATTACAAGAAGATCGGAAGTCAAGCGTCTTTGCTTTCCTTCGGATTTTTTTTTCATTTTTATTTTTTTTTCATTTTTATTATTTTTTTTTTTTTATTTTTTTTTCCTGACTTTAGCTAATGTTATTTTTACTTATTTTTATTTCAATACATGATTTTCTTTATTTTTGTTTTTCATTTTTTTTTTTTTTTGTATTTTTATTTTGAACTTATTTCTGTTTACAATTCGAAAACAAGAAAGGATTCTCATTAATTTCAATTAATCCGCTTGCGAATGTGTAAGTCCTGTACTCCACTTTTCTATTGTATCTTTTTGTGTTCGCATTTATGCTTTACGAGTGAACATGCCATGTTTTGTTTTGGCATTGTGTGTTTATTTATTTGTTTAGCCCTTTTCTTGATGTGTTTCTTTAACGCTTTGTGTCGCATAGAATTATTTATTGTATTCTAGTTTGCAGAAAGGACTTCAGCCAAAGAAAACAAAATTATAAAAGCCTGAGACAAAAACAACAACAACAACAACAACAACAATAGCTATAGCTACAGTAGCTACAGCAAAACCAACAGTAGAAACGCAACAACAATGACAACAAATTACACAAAATGATGCAATTCCCAGCTGTCTCGTTAAAGATTTTAAAAATTAGAAAGAACCTAGTCCAAAGTAAAAGTATCTCACATAAAACAACAAATCTACAACCATTCACAGTCATACACACACAAACGCATCATATGCACGACTGCTTAGACGATGTCTCTGTCCCAAGAAAAAGAAGTCAGAAAACGTAGGAAAATGAAATATTTACAAAGGCAAGCAGAAAAGCTCGAAGGACCTTACAGAAGACATTGTTGACATACTCACATGCTGCGGTGATACCTACTTCTAAGGCGACCCTGTTGAATGTTGTCGTCAGCTTACCAGACCTTAAGATACTTTGCACCAAACTTACATGTATCTATTTCGAAGGATGTGAGCGAAGCAACACATTTAAACACTTCTCCAGTCAAAACTCACAGCAGCACAAATGGGTGAAAGGGTCCGCGGTTGTATCTGTGTGTATCTGTATGCATGTGTATATGTGTATGTGTGCTCTTTAAAGTTTTATTGGTTTTGTGCTGCTACTGTGCATACTTTTATTGTTGACTTTGGCATTACAGTTCAATATTTATTTTCGCGATTTGTTTTCACTGCTGGCTAAGATTGTTAGAATTTGTGAGCAACTAGTAGAAGCTTATAGCCATATGTGTCTCCATGGATGTGAGTGAGTGTGCCTGTGTCAGTATTCCACTGTCTGCATTAATGCAGCTTATTCTGGTGAAGAAAATTGAGTATAAAGAAGGTATGCTTTGGTCTAAACTTTTCGAAGGTGCAAAATTTGTTGACCAAAGTCAAAGACAAACACGAAAACTTAAAGATTTCCATTTAAAGGTAAAAATAGAGAAATAATGCGATTTCTCGGAAGCAGCTGATTGTACAAATATTAAATGAATAATATTTACTTTAAGGCTTAAAGTCTATTTTTTTTTGTATAAATTAATCATTAGGTTGGAGCTTCAGAAAGGAAAATTGAAGAAAAACTTTAAATAGTAGTCACAATGGAGATGAAGTGGGATGTATTTTCTAGATTTTACTTCATAAGTACATAGATTGACAAATAGATCGCAACACTGTCGAAAAACCTATATGACTTTTAGAAAGTAAAAAATTTCTAAAGGACCGTGTCGTAATTCTATGATGTACTGATGTTTAATTGACTAATTGATGAGTACATAGAGTGCCATATAAATCACGAATGACACTATTGAAAACTATTTATGTTTTTTAAGAAAGATATAGTCGTCGATTGGTGTGTGCCTTACTTCTATGATATTCTGGCTCTTAACTGACGATGGCGAAATTAAACGAATTAAAGTACGACTTGCTTGAACACCCATTTTATTCTTCAGATATGATCCCTGCTGACTTTAACCTCTTTAGAAATTCGAAGCAATGCCTTCGTGGAAAGCATTTTTTGTCTACAGCCGTGGAACAGCATTTTTAACAGCTTTTGGAAAATCATTACAGAGGTGGTATAAAATTATTTAAGGAACGTTGTTATAAATGTATTGAAGTTGCAAGAGATTGTTTTGAATAAAAATACTAATTTTATTAAAAATGCGCACTTTTTCATTTTTACTTTCAAAACTTTTCAACCAAGCTGTACAGATTATACTAAAATTTAAGCAATAAAATTTATTAATAATATTTAGTTCACACAGCAATAGACCCAACATTCGTTGTTGTACATCATAGTGTGGCGTTAAATGATAGATCTGTAAGACTAGTTTCATTTTCGAGTGCAACAAAAACATCAGTAAAAATTATATCAAATAGACTCTTTAAGAGCAATTCCAACAAATTGAATCAAAATGAAGTAGAAATTATAAACTTATAGAATTTCAATTGACGAAGTATTTAAATATAAAGTAATATCACAATTATTATTAACACGAAGATATAGCATTACGAGATTAGTATCTATCGTTCCCTCTTGACAAAATTTGAGATATACTTTCAGCTTAACTTTCTATTAATTATGTTATTTTATCAAGTTAATGAAGGAGAACCTTCTAATATGTGCTTTCCAATAACTTCTTCCTCACTGCAAATCTCGCAGACATAGAAGAGTCTCTTATTTACACAAAGTTAAAATTTGTCGTTCACAATAACATACTGTAAAGAATATTATAACGATGTAATTAGCGAAAAATCCTGAACACATCAAAGTTAATTTCACACAGGACACTGTAGAGTGTAGACACTGTACACTGTAGATATTACCACATGTAGAATATAGGTTTAGTAGACAGTGATTTCTATCGACTCTGTCATGAGAAGAAGAAAACATCAAAACATGTTCTATGCAACCGCCTGCGGCGATAAGATGTAGACTTGACTACCTTGGAAGCGGGATCTTAGACCCAAATCATATAGCTAAAATTAAGCCCACAGCAAATACGAGATTTATAAATATTCTAGAATTGTTTTAGTTGGGCTTTTAGGCGCACAATAGATCTTTTATATCGGAGTGCATTCATAGGCTATTATTTGATAATAAATTATAATAAATAATTACCGAAATAAAGAATAAAACTAATAATTTTTTTTTATATATATAAAAATATATTTTTAAATTGAAAAAAAATAATTTGGAAGGAAATGTGGTAATATGTGAAAATTAGTTCCCATTCACAAAATCTTCCATATGCACCTATACTATTAGGTACCCCTATACCATATTAGGAGTATAATATGAGAATATCATATGTAAAACTACAACAGTATTTGGAAGTAAATTACTCTAATCAAAATAACATTTACAAGACCATAGAACATGGAAAAAAAAATTCGATATATAAAAATATTACCCAGAAATTTTTATATATACAGGTAATATAAGTATAAAAACGTATATATGGTATGTTAAAAATTAAAAAAATTTGCTTTAAACAATGGTAGAAATCTTAGGTTATAAGACAAATCGCAGTAATAAACGAAGAAGCTGCAAGTATAAAAACATTTCAAAGGAAATGGAAGACGCTTAGAAAAATGTTGCTTACATTAAAAAAGTGTATGTATAAAAAATATAAAAAATAAATAAAATAAGTATAAGAGGAGAAGTCTTAGAGGGAACCCTTTGTGAAAAAATTTAGCTCAGTTTCTACTACGGCTGAAAGACAATAAAATGTGCACAATTCATATCAACAGAGTGAAACTTAAATTATTAATAAGCAACACAACACAGCAAAATGTTGAAATAAATACAAAAAAAATAAAAATATCACAGAAAAAAGTGAATAAAACAATAAATTGTATACATAAAAAACAGTAACTATGTATTTAAATATATATATATTTATATATATAAGGTTATATATAACTTAAAGGTAAGCAGTAAATTTTTTGTTACGACGACCTAATGTCAGTGGTGCTACCTGAACTAACTGCCCTACGCGTATTCCTTAGAATTGTTGCACAAGTGATCAGTTAACTTTTCTTGAAGCATACTTCCAGGCAACTGGCATTGTCTTATTTTATTATAAAATATAAATTCTTATTTCTTTTTTTTTTTATAAAAGAAAATCATTCTTTTTTTTGCATTTTTTTCCTTCTTGTCATTTCTTCTTTTTTTTTTGTTTTTGTTAATTTTAAGGCGTATTTACTACTGCCGCTTGTATTTATTTATTTATGATTTATGTGTGCGGTCGAGTGAGCTTCCGTTTCCGCTGCCTTATTGTCAGCTTGTTGGATTTTACGCATAAAAAAGCGTTTATTAAAAATCTTAAAAAATAAAGAAAAACCAAAACAAAACAAAAAAATATATTAAATAATAAAACAAAGATTGTGAAGGAAAACCTGCCTCAGCAATTTTCGTTTAAATTTCTTTGTTTTGCCACTTTTATTATTTGTAATAAAAATCATTTTAGTATCCTGTCATCCTGCTGTGCCTCTGCCTGTACCAGAACCAATTTTATTTGTTAAGCATAAGGAACAATTTTTTTTTTCGTCTGCTTAATTTTTTAGTGAAAATTATAAAACATTGTCGAATAATTAGTTGAAGAATTGCTGTACATTTTTAATACCCTCACAAAGCGTGCCGGGTTAATTTAAGCTTATTAAAAACCCAACGTAGCGTAATTATGCTTACAACGTCACGCCACAGGCGGTCTGCAGATTTAACCCGACCGCTTCTCCCACACTTCTTCCACCAGTCGCACACCTTTTTAAGATACTCATAAATTATATTCTTAAAGTTTAAATAACGTGAAGCAAAAGAAAAGAAAAAATATTGATATTTATGAGTATTCTATAATAATTTTAGTCCTTTAATGAATAAAAAAAAACTACAATTTGCTTGCTCAGTTGTTATTGGCTTCTTTTTTTAATTTTTTTTTTTTTTGATATAATTACTGCTTAATTTTATTATCCCTTATCAATTATCCCTTCCGCTGTCATTTTTTGTTAAACAAACAATTGAAAAATGCTTTGTTGAATATTTAAGCTGTATTCAATATAAATGTCAATATATTTTTAATTAATATTTTCAATGTAAATATACAGGATTTAATTAGTTACCTGCCATAATTTAATTTAACAAGGCAAAAACAATTCATTGCATACTTTTCAGCGATTTTCAGTTTTTTATTTTTTATTATAATTTATAAACTTATATTATGAATAGGAATTAAAGATATTGTCCGATATATATACGCAAAATAAAACACTAATCTGAAGAAACTAAAATTCGTATTGAAATGCCGAATTCTGCTATCATGAAACTCATGAAACATATGAAAAGACAGAACTTTCAGTAAGTCTATAAAGCTTCGCTTAGTTAAGAAACTGATATTACAAATCAAAAGATCAAAGCATTTATCGATATATTATCAGTTAACACTGAACGCTTAATGGCTAACATATAAACGATATCGACCCTTTTTTCTATCTTGAAACTCAGCGACTAAGAACGGTGGCCCTCCAGCAGATCTTGTCGGAAAAATCAATCAAACACGGCTGTTTTTCTCGTTATATAAGGTATGCTCATCACATTCACATTCACAAGCAGTAATCTTTATATATTCATAAACATAAAATGAGGCCATATATTATATAAATAAACAATAATGTATATATATCGTAGTACCCTAAAAAATTTCTATCTTTTGAAGGAGTGTTACAAATTGCAGAAACTGTTTGTAAACCCAATAGTACCGTAATGGAAGAACTATACTTAAAAAGTAAACTCTTTAATAAAAATCTTTAACTAAACTTTAATAAATGTTAGGAAAAACATCAAAAAGCAGACTTTGTAATTAACGCAACGAATATGAAAAAATGTGAAATCACCTTATTCAGCAGTATAATCAACCTCAATTATAAAACATTTATACTGCCAGTACTCTAATTTATGAATTGTAGCCACAATTCATATATTTCTCTATTGTGGTTCTTAACAGAAGGTAACAATTCTTTATAAAAGTGAAGAGAAACTTGATGAAAACCGTCGTCCACAGAAAACTGTTATGAGGTCTAAGAAAATCCAGAAGTGATAGGAAGGTTAATTGAAAGATTATGCTCATGGGCTGGATCTTGCTACAATTTATACTCTAATTCACTTATTTTAGCAATGGTTAATAAAACTGTGTGCATGTACATGGTCTCAATAGAAAATTATTATTTTCTAGAGAAAATTCTCTCTTTACCAGAACTAAAACAATCCAAATAACTTAATGGTACCTATAACAAAAAAGAGATACCAGGATTGTATGAACTTATCAAAAGAAAAACTTAGAATCATCACAGGAATCCTAACAGGGCACTGTACACTAAAATACCACCTTACAAGATAGAGTATACTTAATGATGCAAACTGTAGATTCTGTGAAGAGAATGAGGAGTCGGTCACACATGGTCTATTAGAATACACTGCGCTAATGCACATACGGAATAAGCTCCTGGAACGTATATTGTTACGAAAGCGCCAATAAAACTCTGTTAACTGGGTGCTATACTACTTTTTATTGACACAACAGGGTTTAGAGACGTACTCTAAACACAGAAGGGGACACAATAGACCCGACGTTCGCAGTATCATATCCCATAACAGTAATAATAAATTCCGTGTTTTTCCGATTTTTTATATACAATTAGCACTCCGCAAGTTTATAAAGAAACTAATTAATGATAAGAACACTGTTTTGATTTCCGAAAAATTTTAAGATTTGTTTATATATATATATATTTTGAGGCTAGTTGAGTTGAGTCAGTGCACCTGAGCACTTTTACTCTCTATTAACTGCGAGGTTTCTACAAAACCCCTCTTTGCGCCTTGACTGGATTATTGTTTATCACTTCATTAGACTAGGTAATAATTGACCTCAGATCTGCATATCTCCCCGAGGAGCCTGTAACCATTCTGTTTATATATTTCATATAATTTAAATTTGAAGTAACTAACCAAATAATAACACTTAAAATATTCTGAACAGCTGCTATCGACATGATAAATTTGAAAACAAATTATTTAATAACTGAGGATAAAGAAACTTACTATAATTGGTTAAGCACAGTGAAAAAAGCTTAGAAAAATTCCTTAGAACATTAGCAAGTCATTGACTAATATTGATTAATATTAATTCGATTTGGGCCTAAAACTAATAACGACACCTAACTGATTACATGTTCACAACTACAAAAAACTACAAAACCAACAAAAAAATATTCCTTCTGACCCTAAAAAGCGAAACAAAAATTCTATTTATCTTCTGGAGGAAAACTGCCGACAATTTTTCATTTTTCTTCCTGGTTATATGAAATTCTATTAAATCAACGTTTTTTTCTTACCGTTATTCTCATATAACATATCACATGTGGCTGTACTGAGTGAGCTTCTATTAATTTTTTTCTTCTTCTTGTCCTATACTCGTATTAATACTACACACTCATCATAAGCATAATATTGTACGGGCTTGTATTTTCCCAGGATAATTCTTTTATTTGACAACGGAACACTAAATTGTTGTAAACGCAACTCATTGTTACAAACTAAAAGCAGCTAACAAAGGCAACAACAGCAACAACAATAAAAAGTACAAATTGTAAAGGAATCATTTGTGAAACCTTACGTTGCAACAAATTAAAAACACATTTATATTGTTTAACGCATATCCTCCAAGGATGTATTAAAAACAGAGCGACACTTTTCTTGTAAATGCTTTTGTATCTAAAATTTGTTGTAAGCTTTGCTCTCATACCGGATCAGAACCCCAATATGTTACTAAATTTTAATAGTGAAGACAATGTCAGTACCATGAAATCTTTACCAATTTTCTAAGAAAAAAATTAAAGCAACTTATAAAGGACATTATTATGTGTAGTAGTGTGTCAAGTATTAAGTTTCCTAAGGACTAGGATTGAATTTTGAAAGATTTATGTTTATTGTTAGTTTCAGTTGTAGTTGTAGTGGCTTGTTAAGAGGTCCTTTAAGAAAATATTAAATAGCTTTAGTAATTGTATTTTATATGCATTATGGGAAACTACACACAATTATTTATGGATGTCCAAAGAAAAAAGCATACTAATAAAACGTTTTAGAATGTATACTCCAAGAAATTGGATGCCGAACGAAAAGCCTTTAAAAATTTGTACGGATTGCAACATTTTAGAGGGTATTTAATGATGCACTATCAAAAGTTCTTTAGATTACCTTTGAAAGTCTATAAACACAAATCGAACGGTTGTTCTTCTCAAAAAAGTGGAAGAAAATATGTTTCATATGTTTATACAGTACCACTTTTAGTCCATAAAAACCATTATTCAAACTTAAAACACACCTACAGAGAGAGAATTCGGCAAAATGGCTATACATATATGTATGTGTACTCAAAAAAATTACTAATATGTTCCAGAAGGATCTGGCAATGTGTAACCATCAACTTTTGGGTCAACTTTTTTAGATATTGAAATCTGATTCCTTAACAAATTAGGATTTAGAGTGTATTGGAATCCACATGGCTTAATTACTAGTGATTATCTTCAAAAGCAAAAAAAAAAAAAACACAATCGACGGAGAATGTTATGACTAATTTACTTATAATTCGGATTATTTTTTGTTTAGAAAGTTTTCTGCATTTATTTTAAACCAAAGATCAAGCACCAGTTAAAGAAAATATTTCCGAGCGAATCAAAAGTATTTGTAAGGCAGAGTCGATATTTTAGAGTAATCGTTGTATGGAATCAAATCCCATTACATATGGATCCAGTTTTTTTCTTTATCCGATATTGTTTAATTGACATAAAAAGTAGAATAAACAGTATATTAAGACTTTCTCAATCAAAATTCAATTTAGGACAAAATCTAAACGAATATTACCTAGCAAATAAAATCCTAAATTGCATATGATGGACAAAGAAGATATGGTTACAGTTTTTGGGATCCATACTGTTTAGTTGACACTGATTCGTATGAGGTCTTGAGAAAAACAAAATGAAAATCCAATATACAATATGCGGATGCAGTATATATTTGGATCCGTCATTTAATTGCCATCAAATATTCTCTTAAGAAAAAAAAATAAAGGAAGAATATTACAGCTTCTTTAATCACAATTCGACTGAACGCTAATCCAAGTGAGATATCAATAAGGTGAGGTGTCAAGCAAATAAAGGATTGAGATTCATCTGGTAAACAAATAAGATAAGATTAGAGTGTTTTGGGTTTCACATGGTTTAGTTGACTTCAATTCAAATAAGTTCTTTTGAAAAGCATCCAATATTAGGCATCCAATACATGTGAATCTAGTCTTTTTTTTGGATTCACATTGCTTGATTAACTTCGATTATCGTTAAAAGTAGAAGTCGATGAATATAATTATTACTTTAACCTATTTATAAACATTTGAAGTAAGTATTTTGAGTAAGTGGTTAGGGTATTTTAGGATCTATATAGTTACATTGGCAGCAATTTGTATTATTCGACTTCGATTATTATGGCTATTTAGTTTTTTAACACTGTTTTAATAAAAAGAAATCAATTTAAAAGTAGCTGTAGAGATCAGTCGAAAAATACATTAAAGATCTTGCTCTGAACCTGTTCAATATAATTGACAGTCTCACAATAATCCAACTCTCAGCATCCTAAAAATACAGCGAAATTTGATAAACACAGGCAGATACAAAGACATCAGATCCATCAGTTATTCTTAGTGTGACTTAAAACTGTCCACAGATAAAATAGAGTAAAGGTGCTGATTCACCAACTCAGACATCTGAATATCAGAATATCAGAATCAGAGATCAAAATTTAATCAATTACGATGCGTCATCTACTATCGTACTTTATAGATGATATATGTTACACTCATATATACATTGCGTTACATTATTTTGTTCAGCATAATCTTCAGAAAACAACTATTTTTCTTTACCTAAGGTGCTTAAAGAGCTAGCTCTATTGATATACTTATGGATACTTATAGTACATCCAGCGATAAGAAACCGTTAAGTTTAGGTAAATGATGTACAAGTTTTTAAGTAAAAGGACACTATGTTATAACATAAAATCAATTTTTTACCAGAACTATATTTCATCAGAAAGTTTCTGAATTTATATTCTACCCTCGTACAATGAAGAACACATTACAAGCGTAGAGTCCAAAATCAAAATTTATTAAAATCTGCTCTATTTCACTCTCATATTAAAAAAAAAATTATTCTAGAAAATAAAAAATACTTAATGCTTATAAGTCAATACGATATATAAAGCTTCCGAAAGAAATATTTATTATAATAAATCACAACCAAAAAGGGTAAACTGTGCAACCCCTCCAACAGAACTGCATTTAAAAAATAATATTTTATAAATTATAACACAATTCAACATTTAAACGAACGCTGAGCAGTGCTTAAGTCCTTCGAAGAAAAATTGGGGTGCCATAAGGAGTAAAATGCAACATAAAACCCAAAATGAATAACTGACACAACGTTTGAATGTGTTAAAAAATAGTGCAGTTGTAATGCATACTCATGCTCAAATGCAAACAAACCTAAAACACACGGGGACTGTGATATCCTTTAGGGTTGTTGAGCCAACAATGGCAGCGACAAACAAATCAAAACTAAACAATGTCACTTTTTGGTTGATTTCTGGTACTTTAACTGCTTTTTTCACTTCACTACTTGGGGCCACTGTACGTTTGACACACAAAACATATTTCAGAGTGGATTTTTCTATTTCTTTTATGTTTTATTTTTTATTCTTTTTTTCTTTTTGTATTTTTGTATTTTAAATTTCCCCATATTTTTTTGAAATTCTGCTACTGCTACTGCTACTACTGTTGCAACCGAAACAGGACGCTAACGAGCGCCCATTACAGAAAGCATATTTTTCCTGCTGCGTTATCTTCTCAGCGCTTAGTTGATGTTATTTAAAATAGATTTATGGGCGAGTCTTAAAAATAACGCTTCTTCTTTTCAACCGGGAAATGAGCGCACTTCAGGTCTCTTGTTACTATACACCACCGTCACTAACCCGAAACATCTTAAAGAGTTCAAAAGAAGAAGAATCGTACGCTCCACATTCACAACAACACAACATAAGAAATATCAAACGAATTTATCAAATGTTGAGAGAAAAAAATATATGTTCCTTTTTCTTTAAATTATAAGAAAAATAGCGAAATTTTTCCGTACACAAAACGTAATTCTATTTGCCTTTTTCCGCACAAGTCAGGTGGGGGACCTCATATTTCAGCACATTAGGTTAGCACTCGTCCTTACCGAAGCTCCACTTGTCTGCTGCGGTTGGTCTTATCATGTAATTTGACATTATTATTTCAAATTTTATGTGTAAAAAAGTGTGTTGGTAATGGTTTTGTTGTTGGCACAATCTGTTTCTAAGTATCATTAAAATGTGATCACCCTGTATACGTACTGTGTTCTATTGTTGGATCAAAACAGGAGATGATAGCGTACTTGAGTCGATATTTTAACCATTGTTGAGAAGTTTATGGTTAAACATTTTAAATGAAAAATTGTTTAAAATAATGATTTTATGTGCTGCTAAAATTTCACAAAATAAAGAGTGGAGCTAATAGAGCTCACATTTCGTGTCTATGAAAAAGAATTTAATCAAAATATTTTAAATGTTAAAAAGTTGAGTAAGAACGAATTTTCATTTATATGAAAATATATTTATTTTAGAATAAGTTGAAACGAAAGCTGAAAACGATGATTTAAAAGTGGTATAGGATGTCAAGTATACTAATTACTTAGTTACTTTGCATGATTAAAACATTAGCAATGTATACAAAAAACATAATTCTTGTATTATTTCGAGCAGTGTGAACACTAAATAAATTAATTTTATTTAGCATTTGAAAATATTTACTTTGTCTTTGTTTGAATTTTACCATATATAACACTTCAAGATATTTGCTTTGTCTGAAGCCTTTCGAAAGGCCTTTCCCTTTTTCCAATCATACGCATGTCTTGGGCAATGCAAAAATTAACTAATAGTTTATGAAAGCCATTAGTTTCATTTTTTTTAACTTTAAGCAGTAAATGGTCAATGAACGTTAAGTCAGTAAGATGAGTAAGTAAAGTCATAAACACCCTGTATACAGCCAATTTCGATAATATCACTATAAGAAGAGAAAATTTAATATAACCTAACAATATCAATATAAGAAAGAAAAAATCAATATATCCGACAGCACATATATGACTTCGGTGAATTCGATATATCACTATAGAAAAGGGAAGTGTATGGCACAGAGATTTCTGTTATTTGATGAATATACTATATTCCAATCAACTGTCAGAAAATTGTTTGCTCTAAAAATTTCTGTAGAAACACTATTCTTTCTGTGGTCGGCCCATCAACAAAGAGGTCAATAAAACTATGGATGAGGTTCAAAAATTCAATAAGTGATCAAAGATATACTCTATTCCAATCAACTGTCAGGAAATGGTTTAATACCATTTGCTCTAAAAATTTCTGTAGCAACACCATTCTTTCTGTGGTCGGCCCATTAACAAAAGGATCAATACATGGATGCACGAACTGATAACACTGTGGGACACAAAGATCCCCGTTTTTGATTTTTCAATAGTGCAAAGTTAACTGTTGAATTGAAATTTGTAAGCCGCTTTTTTATTAGATATCTGGGTCTTTTACAAAAAGGAATTAAAATTAATAAACTTAGGTTTTAAAGGGGTTAAAAAGAAATTTTTTATTTTAAGTTAAACAGATCAGTAAATTTGCTACAACAGATCAACACTTTTGCCATGAATATCCTTTCCCAATATCCAAATTGGGAATTTTAGAAAAATTTTGTTTGGAATATAGGCTAAATATACTGGATTTACAATAGAAATTTAATATACATACGATAAAGTTAAAATTATTAAGGAAATAATTTTACTACTGAAAGACATACCTTAACACCAATATGAACGGGTGAAAAATCACCGTGTAAAGTTGTTCTGGATATAATCGGCAAGGGCATAGGCAAAGGGCAGGACATCATGGTCGCTACCTATAAAAAAAAAATAAAAAAAATTTTCGTTACTAAGCAATAATTAAAAATAAATTTAAAAAAAATTAGTAATAATTTTAAGTTGCTCTAAAAATTAAGATTGACTTATAATATAAATATTATAAATTTATATATATATATATACATATTTATATATATATAAATTTTTTATATAAAAATTTATTTTTTGTAACAAATTATAAAAGGACCATGAGAATGTGTATTTTAATATACGTATATATTTGTTTAATTATGTTACTTAATGATATATGTATTAAAATTGTGGCAAAAATCGAAATAGGTCTAAGTCCACTAATCAATTAAAATCGTTCTAACTTTAATTATTGTTAAATCAAAGTTAATTATTTAAAAACAACGAAAATCAATTATTGTTTTTTGAAGTAACTATTTTCTTTATAGAAACTATTTTTTTTAATAAAAACTGTTTTCTTAATAGATACTGGTTTCTTAATAGAAACTATTCTCTCGATAGAAACTAGTTACTTAATAGAAACTATTTTCTTAATAGAAACAATAGTATTTTACTTATAGAGACTATTTCCTTTATAGAAACTGTTTTCTTAATAGACTCTGTTTTCTTAATAGAAACTATTTTCTTAATAGAAACTATAATATTGTTTACAAAGACTATTTTCTTAATAGAAACTTTTTTCTTAATAGATACTATAATATTTTGTTTATAGTGACTATTTTCTTATTAGAAACTGTTTTTTTAATAGAAATTATTTTCTTAATAAAAACTATTTGCGTAATAGAAACTATAATATTTTGTTTATGGGCATTTTTTTCTTAATAGAAACTATTTTCTTAATAGAAACTATTTTCTTGATGGAAACTACTTTCATAATAGAAACTGTTTACTTCATAGAAACTATGTTTTTAATAGAAACTATTTACTTAATAGAAACTGTAATATTTTCTTTACATAGACTATTTTCTTTACATAGTCTATTTTTTTACAGAGAGTCTTTTTGTAATAGACCATTTAAGATAGAAAGGATCTTAAATTTTCAACTAATATATTTACTTTGCTAACCATTGGCCTATAAAGAGCTGCCTGAACATATATTTTGAACCATTTTATACTTGACTTCATTGGTTTTTTTCAATTAAATATTTGCATATGAACTTTTAAATTAAAATTCTTATATAGGTCTCTTTCAGAGCTTTTAAATAAAAATTCTTATATAGGTCTCTAAAAATGCTCTTGGGGCTAATTCATAGAACATGGTTTACATAAATAATGACAATGACAGTTCTCTAAAGCAAATATTGAATATTAATTTTGGAAATAACTTTACTAGATTAACAGAACTGTCTATTTAAAATAACATATTTTTATGGAAGGTGAGAGTAAGATGTCTTCATATAAAAGCGTCTGTTTATCAAAAGTCTACTATATATGGTGTGGAAAATTCTACCAATAATTATTATTATTATTATTCTGAAATATTTTTTAAACGATTTATTTAAATACAACAATTTATCATGTGATCTAATATTTTAGCAAACTTTGTACTTCAGATACTCGTAGTTAAATAATTGATGGAGCAATTTGAACAGTGTCACAGTGTGTAATTTGTCAAAATTGTGCAAAAAAACCATAAAAAAAAACTATTAAATATTCGTTTCATTTAGTGTTCTAATCAAATAACTAACAAAAATTTTCCTGTCAGAGAAAATCATTTGCACTACCTCGTTAATTAGTACTTAAAACTTGAAGAAAACATCCAAAATAGAAAAAAAAATGTAATAGGAAAAAAACATGGATAGGAACGAGTGCGACTGACACTTGACAGCGCACTTAAGTAATTTGTTATAGGAAAAAAGTATCACTAGACCAAATAAAACATTTAAAAATATTTTTGAAATATGCCTTTTAAATGAATTCACAGAAAAATGATACCACAATTAAGTGAAATGCAAAAAGTAGAAGAAAACCCCAAATAATTTAAAAAATAATTTTAAAAATGAAAAAAGTGAAATAAACTGACAAATTATTTATAAACAGAAGCCTCGAGAACCGAGAAGAAAAAAAAATATTACAAATATTTGGAATAAAAATTTATTCCACATGTTGCACGCACCCGTCCATGGAAAGAATTTCAGAACTGAGATGGAACGACTAAGAAGGAACGACCAAGAAGAAAGCAGTTGACGCAGCAATGCAATGGCGTCGCTTGACATGACATGGCACACTTAATGGTGTCACTGGAAAATGTCAACCGAGTATGCAGCAAGACACTTGCGAGTTATTTAGCAAAAATTTTCAAACTAAAAATTAATGATTTAAAAATTAAATAAATAATTGCTTTAATTAAAATGAAATAATTCAGAAAATTATATTTTTGCACAATTTTTTTTTTTTATTTAACTTTTTTTTATTTTGTTGGCTTAAATGTCAAAGTAAAAAATGGAACAATTAGTAAAAATTTTAAATTAATTTATTGCGGTTTAGTTTTTAATAAAAACTTGACAATTTATCTTAAATTAATTCTAAAAAACAATTAATTTTTTTTTCATCTTATTTATCGTAATCATATTTTTTAATGTCATTGTGGAAAGTAGAACAATTTAATAAAAATACGTAATTTTAAATTAAATTATTAAAAAAATAAACATTTATAAAACTAAAAACAAAATTGTGTTTATGAAAAAATATGTCCGTTCTCCTTTCTTTGCAAATTAATTATTAATATTTATTAATAAAATTATTAAAGCAATTTTAGTCATATCAATAATAATAAAAATTAGCTACAAGTAAAAATAATTTAAAGTAAAAAAAATAATAATAAAATAAAGAAAACTATAATAAAATGAAAAAAATAATAATAAAATAAAAAAAATAATAAAAAAATTAAAAAAAATAAAAAAAATAATAAAAATAAAAATAATAATAAAAAAATAAAAAAAAAATAATAAAATAAATTAATGTCATTAATATATTTAATAATAATTAAAAATTAAAAATTAGAGAGTATTGTCATCGCAAAAATTTTATACCACCTCTTTTTTATTATACATATAAAGGAATATATGGACAGTCTTTTTGTATAAGATAAAATATGTTAGAGCTTTCCGTGTCATTACATGACAGTACTTAATTTATTCCACCAAAAACGGAGTGAGATAACAGATGTGATACAAATCTTTAGACCACAGCTACTAATAGAACTTTACTAATGAAAAGCTAGTCACTCAAGAAGAGATATCTGACAACGGATGACATCCAGGCTTATAACTCTGCGGATTTTTAAGTGGTATGATAACATTTACGATTAGATTAAAAAATATATTTTATATTTTTTCTTTTTTGGTGGAGAAGAAGTGGAATGCTTTATGCACCATCTCAAACCGACCATCGCCAGTGAGTCCGACTCCTACTGTGTGCTATACGAACTAAAACGCCCTCTCTTTTACTACGAGGTTTCTCCCCTCGGGACCGCTTTCGCATTACTTTAGGGAGGATCTCTTAAAAGTTCGCTACCCATGCCATATGATTCTTGTTAAACCAGCGTCAAGGCTGCCACTCCCACAAAAGTCTTCAGATTACTTTTCGTTTAAGCTTAGTTTGCATCCAGGTCTTTTTTCTCCATTAGCACATTTACAATGCACTGTGCGATTTTGTTCCATTTTTCTACTCGTTCAGTCATTTTTTCTATGATATTTCATATAAAAACCAACCAAGCAAAATGAACTAATATATTACTACTATAATACTACTATTACTATTATAAGTGCCTTATAATAGAACAAATATCCAACACAAAGTTGCACCAAGAAAACGAACCTTATGCATACACTGTCTACTTATAGAAACCTTTTTAAGAAACGATACAAATATCTAAGATACAACCATTTCAAACAAAAGATAAGCGAGGTGATGTCTTTCCACAATAATTTTCAGTCTAATTCAACATATCACAAAATAATAAAGCTGGCACCTTGTTCCATAAATTTGATCTATGGAGCTATAAACTATAAAAAACCACCTTTAAAAAATAAAACTTCAAAAAAACATATTTGGCATGATCTTAGGAAAAGTTTTGACCAGAACTGGAAGAACGGGTTAACTATTTGACGGCTTTTAAGATAACAGCAATGTCAATCTCGAGCAAATGTCAATCTCGATCAAAAAACTTAAATGGCTTAAAAAAATAAATCGTTTAAACTATAATACTGGATCAGTTGATAAAGAAAGAAATTATTGATGGAATAATGTATATTGGCCATCGAAACATTGGAAAGATATCTTAAGAAAGAAAAGTTTTGTCAAGACAGAACTTAAATAACTGATTACTCAAGAGTTATAAGTTAAGTTTTACGATATCACATTATTAAAGAAGGATACAATGCAGCCCTCCAGGCAAGAGATCCATCAAAAAACCACTAAATAGATATAAACGTCTTCAACAAAACTAATTTTTGAAACTAAAATACTAAATCGGTTAATTTAGAGACAAATTATGAAGGAAGTTTTAAGCTAGCGAGTGCTGATTATTAAAATACTAACAAAAAGGTCTGATTAACGTCTTGATATATAATACTTACAATTTTAATAAAATGTTCAATAAAATAAATATTTTACTTGAAGTTTCATAGAAAAGAGCAATTAGGATGATTGTTTGGTCTTTAGGCGATAAGTTACTATAACACTAGAATATTTTATGCAATGGTTGCACTGCTCAATGAAAAAGTGGAATAAAGTAACATATAATACAGCATATAATTGAACATAAAATTGACTAAATATAATTTTCCGAAAAGAAAATATATTTTAAAGTAAAGAAAAAACAAAGGTATTACGAATATAATATATAAAATTATATTTTATCTTATTTTTTGCAAAACTGAAACATATTTCACATATTTTTAATTCATAAAATTTAAATATCAAATAAATTATTTGTCATAATGCCAAAAATTGTTTGACAAAAATGTGATGACAAAATAAAATCATACAAAATATCACAAAACAGAAGAAAAAAAAACAATGTAGCAAATAATTTTGAAATTTTTTTTCTCATATAAAAAAAATATAAAAATATTACAAATATTTACCACATTACCATTGAGCCAATAAAAAAATAAACATTAAATCACATCTGCACAACAATGACTTCTGAATGCCTCAATGTCAGTCAGCACTTGCCTCGTGTGGTTCAGTTCAAGTGGCGCACATGCCATGCACCAACATTTGCAGTCGATGTGGCAGCACTGCACCCACGCTTGCAACATAAAATTGCATCAAAATTGCGACTTTGTCTTGCAACTTTTATGTTTTAGTTTTAATTTTAAGTATCTTAAAATGTAACAAGGAAGTATAAAGCTGTTTTATGATTGACTTAATGCATTCATATAAGTTTTTACGTCTTAAGGCAATCACAATCGTTTTGATGACTTAAAAGTTATTTGGAATTCTTAACGATATTAAACATTTTTAAAAAATTTAAAAGATAAAAACATATTTTGAACTGCAGTAACAGAGAGTCAATGAAAGTCAGAGTTTATTTAAAATTTTTTAAGAATAATGTAAAGTTTACAACAGAGCGAAGGTTTTTATAATTTGCTTGAATAGAGTAGTCCGAACATAACCGACGAACCTATCAGACGATGTATCAGCAAACACCAATTAGGTCCTCATAGGTGCTATGGTACATTTGCTTCGAAAATGGAAATCTTCTAATTTCATCTAGTGATTAAGGTTAAATCGATCATAGCCACTAGAAAAATGTTATCAGCATGTATCAAGAGTGCATGTCAATAACGCTCATATAGAATAAAGATGCTTGGATCTTACTTTCAACAAACAGTTCTTTTCGAAACTCCAAAGGCACATCAAACAAACTTAGGCTAGAATAATACTTTAACACCTTGGGTATAAAGCGCAGAGGAATAAGTTTTTTAAAATAGCTGTTACTACTAAAATCCGGTATGAAATAGGCATGCCTGAGAAATCGAAATCATATATATATCTCGTTTAGTATCTTATATATTTTATAAAATTTTTTTGTCAAAATAACTTCCATGTTTGCTATCAAATAATTTTCAATTATTGACAGCCAATCTCTTGCTTTTAAAAAAACCATCCTAATGACAACATTAAAAATTGAGACATTTTGCTTGATAAATTTCACAATATCTGCACTCAGATATGAAGAAATGATAAATGAATTCTTTTTAATCTAATCTTTATACTTTTTTAAAACCTATTTTCTAATTTTTTGGGATCCAAACCTGTTACTTCATTCTACTTGCACTCAGGTACTTACCGAAAAATTGCAAATTTAATATCGAATAGTCTTTTCACACATACGTTTTAAACCGGTTTAACGTTGTGAAACAGGTTCAAGTTCTTAAACCCGTTGTTAAACATGTTTAAACTAATACAATTGTTAGTGTAAATATATTCATGGGAACGTGTTTAACCATAAACTGCACAGAGTTGTTTCGAGCAAGTTCTTAAAGACTTACAAAATACCACAACTATAATTATATTAGCTATTAAACATATCTAAACAACGATAATATTTTTACAAGTCCAATATATGTAGTAAAAAATGTGTTTAAAACGAAAATTAATTAAAATTTCTTATAAAAATGAAAATATATTTGTAGAAGTGTAGGGTAAACAAAGATTACGTTCAGCCAAAAGAGATTCCAGTATATACGCAAAGATGTTGCAATAGCTGCGAAATCCATTTAATCTTCTTTTTGTCCTCATCAAATCACAACAGCTGATTGCAACAATTCAAACAAAATGAAACGTTAAAGTTAAACATGTTTGAACTCTTTAAAACTAAAAGTTTTAGCAAAGAGTCTCAACATTAAACATGTTTAGCCAAGGTTTATTTAAAAAGATTTTAAATAACCTTTAGAGTCTTTTTATTCTTTAAAAAAATTTATAGAGGTCAGGGATCTTAACCAGCTGTTACTATGAGAAGCTAAATATGAGAAGCTAAATATCAAAAGTTGAAAGAAGTATATACAAATATGTATACATACCAATAAAAACTTTTTATTACAAAATTCTTAAAACAATTCAAGTATAATTAAAAGTACAAATTTAACAGCTTCCACAAGTGCAACATATGCAACATATGTTTAACTTAAGCATGTTAAACTTAAGACGAACGTGTTGTGGTGGGAAGCACACATTTTAATTTCATTGCAGTGAGGCATACATGCCTTCATGTCGCTAATCAGTTGATATTTAATTATTTGTCACGCCCACACATACTTTAACGACTACTGAAAGACTACTACTGCAACGAGGAAAGTAACAAACAACAAGCGTAAATGTCACATTACCGTTTGCCATAAACTTAGACGACCGCACCATATATCAAGTGAAGTGAAGTACAGTAAAAACCCGCAACATTGATTGCGGTACGTAAAATGTATAACGAAGTATGTAATAACAATAATGCAGCAGTAGAGTGCAGTAAGCGAGCACTATTTGTGACTTTTTCTACGGAAATTAACACAACGCCTGCCACTACTGACACACACTTTCGAAGAGCTATAGTATATAACACACATGCAACTTCGAGCCACTAACAGTTGTGTGTCATTGTGCTTTGTACGAGCACATTAAGTATTCGGTTTAATATGTAATGTTGCAACATTTGATGTAGTCGTGCAACAATGTTGCACTTTATGAGCACGCGACAAATGTTTGTGCTGTCAGTGCTGCACTTGCAACAAACAATTCTCCGTGTAGTCAATTACAGCAGCATGTGGCAGTCAATCACTCATAGCTGCCTCATAAAAATATCAAACCAGTAGCGCAGAACTGAAACTGTATGGAAGACATGTGTTCCGTTGGATTCATTTGACAGAGTATGTATGTTAGCTAGCAGTCAGCAATAGATTCGATGGCAATTGAAGAAAAAACAAATATCGTTTCAAGTTGCAACGCCACTAATGGCACAGAAAATCTTGTTTTCCCATGTAAGTTGTCATTATGTGGCACTTGCTTCATATTATTGCATTTGTACGATTTTATGCTCCTTCAACTTCAAACCTGAATGAAAAATCATCTTCGCTGAGTAGTGATGATTTGACCGAAACTTTTCCTATTGTTTATTAATAGTGCCACAAAGTAATATGACACGTACAAATGTGGTAAGTCGTTGAGATAAAAAGCTACATTTCGATATTTATTACTTTTAGATTTTTTTTCCTTCAATTTGATTAATGATACTTTTCTACTGATTTATTGCTTTTTATTTGGTTTAGTAGCGACAGTGTTAGGAAGACTATGTTGCATGTTTTTAAGGTCACGTGGGGATTTTTAAAATTTTAATTGTTTACAGTAAAATTGTATTTGATTCTAAAAATATTCTGAATTTAATTGTCTAATTTATGTCATCATAAATCAATTAAAAATCTTAAGCAATATTATTTCCACCAAATGATTTCAATTAAATTAGATATAATTTAAAATTATTAAGGAAATATGGGTCATATATTCGCAAGCAACAAGACGGATGAGAATAATTTTCACAGTAAATAATAAATAAGTTTCTTAAATTAAATCATTTATTATTTATGCTAATAGCGTTCACAATCCAAAATAAACTGCCAAAGTGCTGAATCGACTAATAAACATAGCAATAACATATTACTATAATAAAAATAGGTGAAAAAGACAGCAAATTTCAAAGCTATTATTTTCTAAACTACAAACATGTATAAAAGTTCATTAATTTTACATTTAAAAATGTTCACTTTTGAACACGTTCAACAAACAACCAACAGCCATTTCTCTATACTGTCACTATTTTGTCAGTCCAAAAAAAGAGTTTCCCAACTCTTTCAGTTCACACATGTAAATTTATATATATTTATATATATATATTTTGCATGGAGAAGTCATCTCAAAAAGTGAGTACCCGATTCGTACAAACCACACCTTACCCTAAGTCTTAGAGACTTGGTCCTACCCCGCGATTACTTGCTAGTATAACTTTGGTTAAAGTTTTTCTATTAGTCTGGCCTGGCATCATCGTTATGGAATATAACTCATTCTTTATTGTCCAAATCTGACAGTTTTTCCTTAATTGTTTCGAGGAAGCTATCGAGTTCATCAGAAAACTAAATTAACCATTGCAATAGAGTGAATCAGTTCGTAATAGACAACACCATTCCTCCAAATTCGTCTAAACACTCCACATAACCTCGTTTGTCGTCAAAATGAAGCTTGAAGTCATTTCTGGAGGGTCACCGGTGTCAGACCATGATCACTTGCTAATGCTTACATTAAATCCATTTTTCATCGCCCGTAATAATTCGTTACAAAAATCCATTTCAGTGGGTTTTCTTGTGTTTTTAAGCATTTCACTCTCTCTAGCATATATATTTGATTCTAAAACTTGAAAAATTTCAAGTAAATATACATTTAATTAATCAAGATGGTTTAGAATTGCAACCCCAATTTTTCACATCCCCAAACGCACACCAAATACTTTCTTGGAATTGCAATATATAGAATTAAGCAGTTCATCTATTACACTAATTATAAACTAGGAAGAAACGCAATCCACACTTTAAATCCAATTCTTTCTTGGAATTTACAGAATCAAGTTCAGTTAATGTTTCTAAGGCTTTCTAAGCATTTTCTCTTTAAAGATGAATCAAATCCTATAAAGATAAGTAATTTGATGAAATTCGAATAAAGTTATTGCTTAACAACTGTTTCATTTACCAGAGTTGAAACTAAAAATTGAATTTAATCCTATTTATTTCAAAAATTATATCTTATGACTTCACTCCTTCAGGTTCTTTTCTTATAAAATATATATATATATATATATATATATTTTTTTTTTTTTTGGCAACGTCACGAATCTTTGTGGTTCACGTGAATTTCACTTCACACTGGAGTCAAATTATTTATCCTCGATATTTAAGTAATTACAATCCATCGCAAGTAAGGAAGAAAAAAATGAACAATTAACAATTAATTTTTCAACGTCTATCTTCAGACGTTAGCCAAACACTCAACAATCTATCTTACGTAAATAAAATCCACAATTAAGAAAATAAAATCCAAATAAACAAAATATAAATCATGAATTGCACATGAATTGCACCTCATGGGGCGTTCACAGAAATTGCATTTAGTTGCTGGCACTGCAACTGTTGTTACCGTGCCGGATAGATTTTTTTTTGTGTAATTTATTGAACACGCCCATCAATCAACGGTACTATTAGTTGCCTCCTACCCAATCTTCAGTTATAATTTGAACAATTTCAATAAAATTATGAATTAAATTCACACGCGGTCTGCTTGCAGTTCGTTCAAGGTACACCCGGCAGCATACTCAGTCAGCTGTTTGAAAGAACCGTTTAATATGCTTTCCAGCTGACTTCACTCGCTGTGCTCTACTGTGCTTCAAGGTATCGTCTTATGATTCAAAATGCAAATGCAATGCAAATGCATTTCAAATAGCAAAAAATGCATCTGCACGTATGCAGATACTAACGCGTGGAGTATCTATGCACTTTAATAGCTGCACCGCTCAAGGTGTGTCGTGTTGGAAATGAGGCTATTGAACTTGGTAACAAGTGTTTGAGTATATAACATTATTTCTTTTATTTTTATTATTTTTATTCATTTTTCAACTATTCAACTTGAATTTTATTTGTTGCCAAATGTCATGGTATGCATTAAAATGCAATTACCTTTCCATATACTACTACGTACTTGCATATATGCATATATAGGAGATTACATATGCTTTGTATATATATTTCATTACGTTCAAGTACAAATCAATTACATCTTCGGTAATTACTTTAAGGAGAATAAACAAGAAGTAATTGCTTATAAATAAAATTTAATTTATTAAAAATAAAGAAAACTTGTTGGCATTGATTTGTCAATTCTTTATAATGTTTCACATTAATTTCTACATTATTTTGTGTACATTTTTGTGCATTTTGTTTTGTTTTTAAAATTATTTGGACTTTTGCGAATTTTACTTGCTTTATTAATTATTAATTTTAAGTATATTTACTTGTTTATTGTATTTTTATTGTCAAGACCTTGACCGCAAATAATACGAAATGGGCATGATTCATTCAATTTTGTATCTCACAATCACGTACACAGGTTGAATTATTCCACTGCAAAAGGCCTATTGCCAAAAAAGATCTTCAATTTTTGTCTCACTTAGTTTTGCTTAACTTAAATAAAAATAAAAATTTATTTAATAAAATAAAATTGTGTTGAGAAAAATTTACTCACAACTTATTGTGGTTAAAAAAATAAAATACTAGTTCCAAAATTTTGTTTGTAAAACAAGCTAAAATTCTAAAAGTGGATATAAACTGACACTTCTATTTTATTTATTATTATGAGTTCATAAATTATTACTTTAACAAAATTTATAAAAAAAAAATATGTTAAATATCTTACAAACACACTTGACTACAAATTCATGCTTGATATCCAATTGATTTATTTGCAAACTTTTCTAACAAATCTTTCCTTATTAAGATTACTGGTTTTATAGCAATTGAACTAGCGGGTGAATTATATACTTATTATCATACTATATACAGTAATAAACTAAACCCTTATAACGAGTTTTCATATTACGTGATTTCAATCCCTCGTATAACATAGACATTCCCCGATATAACGCGAGGATTTATACAGTTCATAATTAGCTTCGCGTACCTTTGCTCGTGTGTATACTAGGATATAAATCGCGCTTTCCGATTTATCAATCGAAAATTGTATATAATCCAACTTAATTAAATATTACTTTCAAAGACCGTTTCTACAGTGGAGTGAAAAATATATCTTCAAAGCATTAATCGTTTTATTAAGAATGTATCCTTAATATCATCCTATATTCTATAGGACGCATACGTATAGTATTGTGTTATTTCCCTCCTGAGTGTAAAAGGTTATAATATTCCCCGATATAACGCGAGGATTTGTACAGTTCATAATTAGCTTCGCGTACCTTTGCTCGTGTGTATACTAGGATATAAATCGCGCTTTCCGATTTATCAATCGAAAATTATATATAATCCAACTTAATTAAATATTACTTTCAAAGACCGTTTCTACAGTGGAATGAAAAATATACCTTCAAAGCATTAATCGTTTTATCAAGAATGTATCCTTAATATCATCCTATATTCTATAAGACGCATACGTAATATAGTATTGTGTTATTTCCCCCCTGAGTGTAAAAGATTATAATATTCCCGAGGTAAGGCATACATAACGCAGAAAGCGACTAAAATCCCGGTACTATGCCAACACTTGTTGAAAATCAACTACTACGGGGATCAGATGCCCACAGCTTCGGCTGTCCTCACCAACTGAGGTTGGCAGTATTGTAGTTGTTGTGGTTAATACCCAAACTTAAGCGTGAGGAATGATAGTAATTTACTTTCATTCGGCGAGTAGTTGTTTATTCAACCGGTTACTGTGACCCAAGATTAGCAGAGCTTTTTGGTAGTACTCGCTCCTTATCAAGGAGGAAGTTATACCAAATATATAACTTCAATTGTTACCGGCATAAATTCGCTGGAATATCCAATGAGGCATTTTTCAGTGCATTATCTTAATACGTGTGTTTTTTAGAGCACCATGAGCTTAATCCTTCAAGACAGGTACCCGCGCTAAACAACACTGGTATTTCATCATTTACTAACGAAAATGCAAGCAGAAAGGATTATAGAAATTATTAAGAATCATATAAAGAAAATACTAACTTCAGATATTAGTAAGAATCTAAATAGAAGATCACAGAGGAAAGAGAACAATTCAACCTAAGATAGTCATAGTACAATCATTAATGAATGATTATAGCCCCTGTGTAGAGCTAGAATCCCACATTTTGTTGGCTCTTCGATATTTTTGCAAATAAAATTGACATTTTTCTTTATTATTAAGATGTTAATAATTTTATTTTCATTTTATTAATAATTAATATTGAGATGAG